>NW_009259437.1:385785-419211 GCF_000687185.1 Egretta garzetta | reverse complement strand
AGTATGGCTAGCAGGTCAAGGGAGGTGATTCTGCCCCTCTACTCAGCTCTGGTGAGACCTCACCTGGAGTACTGCGTCCAGCTCTGGAGCTCTCAGCACAAGAAGGACATGGAACTGTTGGAACGGGTCCAGAGGAGGGCTACAAAAATGATCCGAGGGCTGGAGCACCTCTCCTATGAGGACAGGCTGAGAGAGTTGGGCTTGTTCAGTCTGGAGAAAAGGAGGCTACGGGGAGACCTGATTGCGGCCTTCCAGTACCTAAAGGGGGCCTATAGGAAAGATGGGGAATGTCTTTTTCATAGGGCCAGCTGTGTTAGGACAAGGGGAAATGGTTTTAAACTAGAACAGGGTAGGTTCAGGCTAGAGGTAAGGAAGAAATTTTTTACAATGAGGGTGGTAAAACACTGGAACAGGTTGCCCAGAGAGGTAGTGGAGGCCCCATCCCTGGAAACATTCAAGGCCAGGTTGGATGGGGCTCTGAGCAACCTGATCTAGTTAGCAGTGTCCCTGCTCACTGCAGGGGGGTTGGACTAGATGACCACTAGTGGTCCCTTCCAACCCTAAACATTCTATGATTCTATGATTCTATGATTCCAGTTGCAAGGGCTGGCTTGAGAGTTAGCATCATACTGGACATCTTCCAGCAACTGGTGACTGAAAAGGACAGTTATCTAACATATCTTAAGGAAGAGAAGGCCTGAAATTTGAGACCTCCGAGACACCTGAGACCTAAAAATCCTGACAAAATTTATAAAAGGATTTTTATACACCAGACACTGTATGCACAGCCTTGGGCAGATAAATTCCTCACCTGTGTACTATTATTCAGCTATCTGCTCCTTTGCCAAATTAATTTCAAAGCAAATGACTGGAAATATGCATAGACGCAAACTGTAGTTTCTTTAAAGTTCAGATGAGTAATGCCAGGCTATGAAGCTTAAAATACCATTAACTGCTAAAAGCTATGGCAAAAATGAAGAATGTGGAAGTTACAGTATGTACTCAGATGTGATGATCATTTTAGATAAGAGTTGGTTTTGGCAGAGAAAAGATTGGTGTCAAAATTGAATTTGGAAACCATAAAAATTCTTAATATGTATATGACATTTCCAAAGCTCTCAGAATATTTGCACTTTTATTTCTATGTTCTAGTAGGAAATAACCTAATTTTCATATTTTCAGTAGATTTGCTTTAGCATTGCTGTCTTCTACATTTGATGATACATGCTGTTTGTTTCAGGTTTTTTCCTTAAAGAGCATTAATTGATATCTTCTGTGAATAATTCATATAGATCACACACATTCACTCAGAATAAAATATGTAGTGGTTCACCAAACAATATAGCATAGAGTTATCAAACTACTTAACTATATTTTGACTACTTGACTGCAAAGTACTTCATATTTGTGTACATTCATGCACAAGCATGCACATATGAAAATGTGTGTATATATCTATTTGTATATTTGTTTTAGTTTGCTGGTATTTTCTCTAATTTTTTTTTTTTGTTCATTTGTTTCATTTTTTATTTTCTGTTTTTTTTGAGAAGACAACATACCACCAGTTGCTGGATGGCTTAGGCCTTGTGTGAGATTCTCAGGAGTCAGCTGGAAATCTATACTGCTGAACTGACATTTGATGCTATATACCACAGGTCCTTTGTGAAGCCATAAACAAACATCAGCATGTGAGAACATAGTTTTCATACCTCTTTTATTGTTGGTACTTGATAGAATTACTGTATTTAAAGGCATTTGTATTGGTTACACCATAGGTTTTGCAATCATTAGTAAATAACTGTTCTAACACATACAGAGGAAAACTTAATCTGAAAAGCTAGTGTCATTGTTTCAACTTAAATAAGACTGAAAATAACAAGACTGAAAATATGCAAATGAATTATTTTAAAATGTCAAATCTGTGACTAATAGAATAAACTATGAAGGTAACTGTTACTTATTAATATGTTGTAATACATTTAAAATAAATGCTCCAGTGGTAAAATCCTGAGGAATCTGTAAGCCCATTACTAGTTAGAGAAGGCAATCTGTAAATAACAATGTAGAAAATGAAGAAAAGTTAAGAATTCTTACTTTACATTTGATAAAAATGTTAAAGACCTTAATGGTTTAGCCCCAGCTGGCAACTAAGCACTACACAGCCTCTCACGCATTCCCTCCTGGTGGGATAGGGAGACTCGGAAGAGTAACAGTGAGAAAACTCGTGGGTTGAGATAAAGACGGTTTAATAGGGAAAGCAAAAGCCTCTCACACAAGCAAAGCAAAACAGGAATTCATTCGCTACTTCCCAACAGCAGGCAGGTGTTCAGCCATCTCCAGGAAAGCAGGGTTCCATCATGCATAACTGTTACTTGGGAAGACCAAGGCCATCACTCCAAATGTCCCCCCGCCCCTTCCTTTTTCTTCTCCGAGCTTTATATGCTGAGCACAAAACCATATTGTTTGGAATATCCCTTTGGTCAGTTGGGATCAGCTGTCCTGGCTGTGCCCCCTCCCAGCTTCTTGTGCACCTGGCAGAGCATGGGAAACTGAAAAGCCCTTGACTAGTGTAAGCGCTACTTAGCAACAACAAAACCATCAGTGTGTTATCAACATTCTTCTCATACTAAAAAACAGTTGATCAGGAAGATTAACCTGCTTAAACCTGTATTTCTGTATTTCATTATGTCACATGGAGATAGTGAAATATTTCCTGTACACGAGAATAATTAAAAAGCATCTTTGGATAAACAACATTAAGTCATCAAACACCCAGTAATTTTCATCTGTTCCTCAATTCAGTGGTGGGCTTAGGAGATTTTAATTTTAATTTTAACATGAGAGAAATTCTTGTAGAATGTTAGTGCTGTTCCACTGTTTAGAAAGAATAAGTGGGATGATCAATAAGAATAAGCTGGTTAGCATGACAAAAATTTTAAGCAAGTAATAGAAAAAATAATCTGAGTTGGTGTTCATATTTATATTTGCATTAGAGGTTAGAAAGATAATGAATCTGACAATCATTGTGGTTTTATGGGAAAATGGAATTGCTCTTATTCAAATATAAAGGTGTTTATGAGTAATTTGTCATGCTACTGTATGATAAAAATGTCATATACAGTATGATAAAATGTATTCATTCTATCTTATACTTGCTAAATAGATTTAAAGCTAGTTAAATCCTGGATATGGCCCAGTTTAATTTCATATACTTCAGCTAGGCACATTCAATGCCTAGGGTGATGCAGCACACAGATTTCGGAATTGGTCTTAGAGGTTCCTTCTTCTCTCCTTCAGCTACAGAGGAACCTAAATGATACAGCCTACATCTATGTTAGTGAGCAATGCAGTCCAATGTGAGTGCATTTGTATTGTGAGAGCATCAGGGCTGAGGACTTCCTGCCCATGCTGTATATAGATGACTGTATATACATAGATATATGTAGAAGGAAAGGATGACTTTCTAAAATGTTTGATTTCCTCCATAGTTAGACAATTCTAGACAGAAAGCACTTTCATTTGAGGAAAAAAAGACACAGCAGAGACTAGTGTTTGGATGCTAAAGAGACAGCTTCACAGGGGACAAAGTAATTTTTTTAACCAATTAACAGTGAGAGCAAATCAGAAACGGAAGTGATGATTCCCCAAACCTTGAAGACTTGAAAAAAAGACTAGAAATTTTGTGAGGTAAGAATTACACTTTGATACACTGAAGTATGGGTTAAAAACATCTGTATCTAGGAAGAATTGTCATATACAGCAAACTATGCTGGCTGGCATTCAGTACTTCTTGATCTGGAGCTGCATGAAGAGATGAAGAACAAGACCCCATTCTTTTTTGTTCCTGCATAAAGCAGTGATTTGAAAATCTAAAAGAAACTTCAGCTGAGATTTATAACAAGATCCAACAGGTGGCAAAGTGGGAAAAAGAAGTAAGGGCAGTAAATCAAGATAAGCTCATTTTTGCAAATGAAGTGGTTATCACAGCTCACCCCTTGCATGGAGATGCTAGGCTGAAATTGTCTTTCTCAGGCAATAAATTTTACATCCGTTACAGTAACAAAAGTAAAAAATATGTTGCTGTTATATAGATTTTCAAATACTTGTCACTGTTATTCACTGAAAATAGATGAATTAGTATGATTGTGTACTGGTTTCCTCCTCCAGGGGAGGTTGAAAGAGTCAAAAATAATCTTTGCTGAAGAACAGTATCATTTTTTGAAAGATAGCTTAATATTCAGGGGTCTTGACACTTAACTAATTAAAAAAAAAAAAAAAGATGAAGCTTGAAAATCCACTAATTCTTAATGAGTATTAATCTCTTAACTACTTTAAAATAGAGGTGTGTTATATATTCATGGGGAAATCCTGCATAAGAAATTATGTCCAGAGCATGTGTTGTTCAACATTTAAGAACCACTGGAATTAGTTTCAATTAAGAAAATTAAGCTGAAATTGGTTAGTGAGCATTCTGACATAGCAGAAATTTGATTGTTAATATTCTAAACAGTTTGCATTGGGGGTTTTTTATGTGCAAACATTGAAGAATTATGCTTCTATTGTTATTTAATATGGATAGTTATTTTGATCAGAGTTGGGAAATTGGTTTTCCCCCATGTTATGCTACCATGAAAAGAGGCATTATGCTTTTTCTCTATTTATAATATTGCTGCACATACTTCTTTATTTTTTTCCACTGCGAAAGAAAAAAAAAAACCCTTTAGTCTGTTGTAGTATATCCCATTTCTATGCAGATCAAAGTAATTATTGTCAAAGGTTTACTTGAGAATCCACCTTGTTCCATCAAAGTGACACAAAATCTTCTTCACCTGCATGTATTTATAAAAGTGCATGGCCAGTAGTAAAGCAAGGACAAATAAATAGCAGATGTCTAACTGTGCTCCAGGATCAATAAATTATGCAAATGGGACATGCCACAGTTTAAACTCTGTAAAGTTTTTCTTGTAAAACAAGAAGCATCAAAGATAACGTCAGAAAGGCATCCTTGTGTGACTTTGAATCTCCTAAGTTTCCAATAATAGCATTCCTCATGGAAGCCTGAATAGGAAAAGGTACAAGATTTAACACTCAAAATCTAGAAAATATATGAACATAAATATTAATGTAAATTCAAATATTAATATAAAGAAGTATATATAAGAAGTGAGTGTATATATGTGTGTGTATATATGCCATTATAGTTGATAGCACTAAGTCATTATTATGTTTACAGTATGTGCTTATGATATTCCTAATTAGCCCCATGAACTCTCATAGCCTTTAAGAAACTTTACCAAGCCTGCATATCTTTTTGTCTTTATTGCTCTGTTCCTGATTCAGTAATTGCCAACCCCATGGCAGACTGGAAACGGATGTTTCTGAGCTAATAAGAAGCTTTGGGGGGGCATTTGAAGTGCAAAAAGAGGAGGCTAAAGATTAACAGATATTCTAGGAGTTTCATACAATTGGACTCAATGTCATATTTCTGGCAGCTTGTGCTTATGAAGTATGCTAGAAAAACAAGACACATTAAGTTACATTGCTGTAACTTAATCACACAGAGGAAAAGTTAGAAGAGAAATGTATAAAGAAATAGGGCCAAACAACCTGATGATTTTTCAGGTTCTTCCAAACCAGTGTGATGTTTTTTTTAGGAGATTCCAGCCTTAATTCTGTGAAAAGATTTTGCTTGTTTCAAAGGCAAAGATTACCTGCAACTCAGTAAATATTCTGGGTGCCCATGTGTTCCTGTGCCTTAATATCTAATAACCTAATGAGAAAAAAAAGAAAAAAAAAACAAACATATTACTATTTGTGCAATTAAACTCACTTGAGCTATGCACTTTCCTAGCAGTTTAAACCTTTATGTATGCTCCTAATATAGGACTACTAATGATAACGAAGTGAGCACCCCAGTAAGCCTATGACTTCCATTTAATGTGATAACTGGCAAACATGACCTACATGTATTTCAGTCAACACCTTGGGAACTGCAACATTTGTATTGGTTTGTAATGTTTTTTTCTGATTAATTTGACTCCCTTTAGCTCTTAAAAATAGATAATTTGATCTGGAAATGATGTGACACTTCCATTAAGATCTAAATGTTACTCACATACTGTACTGTAAAACATAAAAAATAGACCTGTCTTGCACAGGCTTGCAATACACAATGACAGTGGAGAAATGAAACGGGAAATAAACTTGCTGTAATGCAATGAGCATGTAATGAACATAAACCAGCAATGTTATAAAAGTGTTAATAACTGTTTATTAAATATGAATGTTTACGATTTCCATCAGACAAGTCTGTTTCATTTCTCACAGTGTACTTTGATGACGATGAAGGCACAACGATGAAGACAATTTATTTGACTTCATTATCTAAACTACAGTGCTTTAATGCCCCTGCTGTTCTAGCTTTCCTAATGTATCCTCTCAAGGATACCATTATGCACCTGTTATTTTTCTGGGTTTTCTTATTAATTTATTATTTGGTTTGAATAATTATAAACCACTAGCAATACCCAAATCCTTTGTTAATTTGTTCCACACATATCCATCTCAACGCTTACATTTATATGTCTTTGTAAGGACAAAATAGTTCTGTTCTTTATAAACAGCCACTGTTACCTTTATTATTATATTTCTTTTGTTTATATTATTCTATGACTCTGTGATTCTATCTCAACCAATGTAACAGGCCCAGCAGTTTTCTATATGAGCATACACCTTTTAATGTGCTAAAAAAATACAGAAGTGAACATTCCAATGTAAAGTGAGTGGAATTGTTTTAAATGAGCACACATGTAAAACTTTTCTCAACTCACAAAATTAATCTTTCAGTAAAACTCAAAGGCCTGAAATGTGTGATCATTTTTTCAGAACTGATTATGGCCAGTTTTCATAGCAAGGAAGTAATTTTCCCTGTGGGAATTTTTTTATTTTTTCAAGTGTACTTACTCTACATTTCCTAGTATTGTTCAGAAGTGGAAACAGTGAAACAATACAGAAAATAATGATCTTGATCCTTTAAAATAATCAAACTTATGAAATACTTGAGAACCTAACACGCAGTTTGTCTTCAAACTTCACACTCTTCTTTTACTGGTTAAGAAGTTAATTATTTAGGTATCTTTAAGGCTGTTTTTTTTAATCTTTCTTTTAAATCTTTCAACTTAATAAAATTTAAATTCTGGACCAATTACCCAGACACCTTATTGGAAATCAGTTCAACTTTGTAGGAAATAGGTGGGAATATCTTCCTTGTCTTTTCAAAATATTACAGAGAACTCTGAGGGAAAAATCCAGAACTATTAGATATACAAGTGTGATAAGCAGGTTTCCCTTCAACAGAGCCAGTTAAGTGAATAGATACAAGTTTCCCATATGGTAGTTGTGGATGGAAAAAGAAAAATTACCTCTCTAACTGATCTTAAGAGGAGCAGAAAATAGTTAAAAACCCTACCTTATAAACAGAACCTTCTGGTTCCAGATCTCTGCAGAGCTTTGGAAAGCTAAGTTCCAGGGCAGAGAGGAACCCAATGAAGTTCAACAAGGGCAAGTGTCGAGTGCTGCACCTGGGGAGGTTGAACCCCATGCACCAGTACAGGCTGGGGGATGACCCGCTGGAGGGCAGCTCTGCCAAGAGGGACCTGGGAGTCTTGGTGGACAACAAGCTCACCATGAGCCAGCAGTGTGCCCTTGTTGCCAAGAAGGCTAATGGTATCCTGGGGTGCATTAAGAGGAGTGTGGCCAGCAGGTCGAGGGAGGTTATCCTTCCCCTCTACTCTGCCCTGGTGAGACCACACCTGGAGAACTGTGTCCAGTTCCGGGCTCCCCAGTTCAAGAAAGATGAAGAACTCCTAGAAAGAGTCCAGAGGAGAGCAACTAGGATGATAAAGGGATTGGAGCATCTCCCCTGTGAGGAAAGGATGAGAGAGTTGGGCTTGTTCGGCCTGAAGAAGAGAAGACTGAGAGGACCTCATCAGCATGTACAAATATCTCAAGGGTGGATGTCATGAGGACGGAGCCAGACTCTTTGCAGTGGTGCCCAGTGACAGGACAAGGGGCAATGGGCACAAACTGAAGCATAAGAGGTTTCAGCTGAATATGAGGAAAAACTTCTTTACTTTGAGGGTGACAGAGCACTGGAAAAGGCTGCCCAGGGAGGTTGTGGAGTCTCCTTCTCTGGAGATATTCAAGGCCCGCCTGGATGATATCCTGTGTAACATGCTCCAGGTGAACCTGCTTTAGCAGGAGGGTTGGACTAGTTGATGTCCCGAGGTCCCTTCCAACCCTTGCCATTCTCTGATTCTGTGATTTCCCTTATTTCCCACATATCACAATCATGATAGAAACAAACTAGATACTCCAGACAACAAAAGGTTTAGCAAGGGTACTCATATGCCTAAACACTAGTGTCTAGATCCCATTGTGACACCTTGTGGTATCTAAGATACCTCCACAGGACCAGATGGTGTGACTTCCTTCCCAGAGATTCACACGTGAAAGTAGGTGCGATGCCCCACAGAGTCTGAAATTATTCTAAATTTCTGTGCTCAGGCAACCAGATTTTCTCCACCCTGTGTAATGAGGTTTGTTAACACATTATTTTGAGACTTTGTCCAAAGTCTTGTTGAGATCAAAATTTAAATACATCACACAGCATTCCTTTTTCTGCTAACTTTGTTGGTGCATAGAAATAATACATATAAAAACAGTAACATTTTTCTTTTCTTCCAAGGTTTTAATTTTTCTGAAATACTCATATTTGATATTGTGAAAAAATATTGAATCACTACCAAAATCTGGAATCAAATTACTTTCTTTTGCATAGTAGCTTGAAGAAGAGAGCCTGTACCTGAAAAATCTTGAGTCTTTCCTATAAATATGCTCAAGAACTGCATTTGAATATTTAGCTGAAATTTGTGGCTCAGTCACGTCTCTGGTTTAGACTGTTTTGGGCTCCCCGGAGCAAAGGCATTTGAAAGTCCAGCGGATAGCAAGCAGGATGGTCAGGAATTAGGAGAGTCTGAGGGAGCTTGTTCAGTCTTAAGAAGAGAGAGATGAGGGAAGATCTTAGAGCTATCTGTAACTACCTAGTGAGTGAGTATAAAGAAGACGGAGCCAGACTCTTCTTAGAGGTGCAGGGTGGAAGGACAGGAGATAACAGACGTATGTTGCAACATGAGATATTCCAATCAGGTATAAAGAAAAATTTCTTCACCATAACGGTGGTCAAACACTGGCACAGGTTGCCCAGAGAGTCTGAGGAATCTCCATCTTTGGAGATACAAAAATATGGCTGCACAAGACCCCAAAAAACTTGATCTTATTAGAGAGGCTGGGTTTGCTTTGACCAGGGGGACAGACCAGAAGACCTGCAGTTGTGTCTACCAATCTGAAATATTCTGATTCTATGATCTTCCATTCAGGTAGGATAGATAAACAGTGATGATTTTGTTGTAGACCTCCATCATCAAATATGGGTATTAGTTATCCCCACTACTCTACTTCATCATTTCCATCCTTAAAATAGCTGATAACTATATTTAACTTCTTTTCTTCTTTTACTTCCATTGTTATCTCATTCTTTTTATTTTCTCGTTTATGGAAACAAACAAAATTTCTGTGGGTTTTAAATTTTGTTTAAAAGGTACCATTAGACATTTATTTTTTGGAGTTCTCACTCTATCTTTACAATTATTGACAACTGTGAGATAGTTTGCTAGTCAGTCCTTATTCACATTGATTCAAGATTCTTTATTTATTCCTTACATGTCCTTTTCCTTGACTTATTCATCAATGTAAGCCTGGAGCCTTTTCCTGAATTTCAGATAATTTCAAGCTTCCTCTCCATGGAACTTCTTAGATTTTCAAATGCAGCAAAATTTTCCTTCTCTCTGGAGTAATGAAAAATTGCATATGTTCAACTTGGTGTCCATCAGGACCACCAGGTCATTTTATGCAAATCTGCTTTCCAGCTGGATGGCCTCCAGTATGTACTCATGCCTGGGATTGTTCCTCCCCAAGTGCAGGACTTTACAATTATCCTTGTTGAACTGCACAAGGTTTCTGTCAGCCCATATCTCCAGCCTGCCAAGGGCCCTCTGGATGGCAGGATGACCCTCTGGCATATCAGTCACTCCTCCCAGTTTTGTGCCATCAGGAAACTTGATGAGGGTGCACTCTGCCCCATCATCCAGATCATTAATAGAGATGTTAAAAAGGATTGGACCCAATATTATACTCTTATTTGTATGACAAAGACCACTCTAGTAGCCAAAGGACATCTGGGGATCAAGAGTATACTTAGTTCTTCTCAAAGAACATTTTCTTTTATTATATTTTTTATTGTTTCCTGAAATAGCTGAAAAACTATTTTACATTTTTATATTTATTTTAGTTTATGGAAATTATTAACATGGAGCAGTATTTAAACATCTTTTCTATTATTGCCATCTTTCATAATCAGTGTAAATCTTTCAGTTGCCTGTTTCCAGTACTGCTGGATATTTTGTCATATTTCTGGTATCCATGTAAGTAGGAATTTGTATCCCTAAAATGTAGATATCTCAGTTGTGTATCTGTAATCTTATTCAATCCCTTATATACAGACCTTTCCTTAACTATTTCACCTGCTTAGTGAAAGCTGTTTAAAATCAGTGCTGCTTGTGTGTTCAATAAAGTATTTTCTATATATAGATACACACAGGAATGTATGTGTATATAAATATATGCATAATTACAAAAATAGATATGTTGTTCCCCCCTTCCTGCTTTTTGACCTTCAGGTATAAATACATAAAATAAAAGTTAGAAATTTTCTCTTTTACTTCTTTTAATATACTGATACAATCAGTCATGTAAGAAAGTATACAATTGACAGTATGATAGTTTGCCACTGATATCACTGAGACATGATTTCACATCTTTATGACTACCCAGCTAAGTTTGTTTCCCACTTCCACAACTGAAAGATTTGCTATTAGAAATGAAAGAAAGATTTTATGAATCCATTCAGCCAGATGAGGCAAGAATCTTACACAAGTAAATATAAACATATTTTTAGGTCTTCTAAATTAATGTCTCTTTTAATAATTCCCAGAAATGAATATATTCACAGATGAAGAGTGACTACCATATTTAGGGAGGAAAAACATAATTTTGTCCTCATCTTCTGTCCTTAAAGTTATCTGATTATTCTAAATCTTCTGATGTTGATACTTCCTGGCCTTCTAAACCACAAGTTTCTCTCCAGTGCTAACAAAAAACCAAACAAAACCCCCCACGTAGGCATGTCAATCATTCACTGCACCTACATCCTGGTGTTTCGAGACTATTCAGTTCTGCCTATGCCTATGGATACTTTGAAATTTATGCATCTTGTCTAGAATCTGGACTTCAAAGTGTAACCTGTGTCATAAAGCGCCTCACTGCTTCAGAGTGGGTAAACACTTAGAATCTGCTCTGAGTGGGGAAAAAAAAAAAAAAAAAAAAAAAGCAGCTTTATTTTTTAACTCAGCTTCCTCTTTGAATTCTGTATTCAATCCAATTTTAAAGAACCTGTCAGCAAAGTCAGCAAGGTTTGTGCTGGAGGCTTGATTTCTGCAGGTTATTCTGTCCTCAGCTCAACACATGGAGATTTACTTGGATGAGGCCCCCAAACAGATGTGATCACCATTATTTCTCCTCCTCAGGACCCAACTTGGGGAATCCACTGCATAAGGTGGGAAGAAAACGGAAAGAGTAGACCTAAAACTGACGATATTGTAGTAGAGACTTTTGGTGTTCTTTCGGCCTACTCTCACTTCACTCTCCTTCATCCATGTTAAAAGAGGTTTTTTTTTAAAAAAAAAAAAAAGAGAGATCTTTGAAACCTAAGCAGGGGTCTCGTCTTCAAGATAGCTTTGTAACAAGTACTTTGTGATAGCTCCTCGCTTGCTGTGTTACCTCCCACTGCTGAGTGATTCCCAGATCCTGCAGCTGTAGTCTGAGCACATGAGGAAATTTACTGAGAGCTACAGCTAAAGTCTGTGATGTGAGATTGTAAGGCTCTTACTACTGCACCTAAAAAAAATAAAGCCATGGTACAGGGTGCCTGGACCGTAAATATTTTAAATGTTCGTTTTGGTCACAGAAGGGAAGTAAAACTAAATGCTTTTGTTGTTGTTGTTGCTAACACAGTAATCTTTAAGCTTAAGCTTTAAGAAATAACAGAATGTTTTTACACTGGTTCAGCTTCCACATTCTGCATAGCTATTATTCCTTTTATGAGTTGAAGTTCAATTGCCTTCTACTTAAATTCTCTTTTGTAAACTAGACTTTCTTCATGGATTACCTGTGGCATGATGTATGTTCAGAGAGAAGGACAGATGCAACATCTGAGGGAGAATGTAACACAACTAGCCCCAGAAGAGAATCAAGGCATGATGGAGGGGCAGGACTCTTCTGGGATATAAGAGCAGCTGGGGAAGATATCATAGATGGGTTGGAAGGGATGTTCAAAGGTCATCTAATTAAACCCTCCTGCAGTGAGCGGGGACATATTCAATTAGATCAGGTAGCTCAGAGCCCTGTCCAACATGACCTTGAATGTTTCCAGGGATGGGGCATCTACGTGTTCTAGTGCTTCACCACCCGCATTGTAAAAAAAATTTCTTATATCTAGTCTGAATCTACCCTCTTTTTGTTTAAAGCCAGTACCCTTTGTCCTATTGCAACAAGCCCTGCTAAAAAGTTTGTCCCCATCTTTCTTATAGGCCCCCTTTAAGTATTGAAAAGCTGCAATAAGGCCTCCCCAGAGCTTTCTCTTCTCTAGGCTGGACAACCCCAACTCTTTCAGTCTGTCCTTGTAGGAGAGGTGTTCCAGCTCTTGGATCACTTTTGTGGCCCTCCTCTGGACCTGCTCCAACAGCTCCATGTCCTTGTGCTGAGGGCTCCAGAGCTGGATGCAGTACTCCAGGTGGGGTCTCACCAGAGCAGAGTAGAGGGGCAGAATCCCCTCCCTTGACCTACTGGTCACACTTCTTTTGATGCAGCCCAGGATACGATTGGTCCTTCTCCCCAGGGCTGCTCTCAAACTCTTTATTTCCCAGTCTGGATTGATACCAGAGGTTGCCCCTGACCAATGTGTAGGACCTTGCACTTGGCCTTGTTGAACTTCATGAGGTTCACAAGGGCCCACCTCTCCAGCTTGTCCAGATCCCTCTGAATGGCCCATCCCTTGGGCATGTCAACCACACCACTCAGCTTGCTGTCATCTGCAAACTTGCTTGATCCCACTGTCTATGTCATTGATGAATATATTAAACAGCAACGGTCCCAGTACAGACCCCTGAGAGACACCACTTGTCACTGATCTCCATCTGGATATTGAGCTGTTGACCACTACTCTCTGGATGCAACCACTCAAACAATTCCTCATTCACTAAAGAGTCCACCCATCAAATCCATATCTCTCCAATTTAGAGAGAAGGATATTGTGGGGGACCATGTTGGAGGCTTTACAGAAGTCCAGACAGATGACATCTATAGCTCTTCCCTTATCCACTGATGTAGTCACCCCATCACAGAAGGCTACTAGGCTCATCTGACAGAACTTGCTCTTGGTGAAGCCATGCTGGCTGTCTCAAATCACATCCCTGTCCTCCATGTGCCTTAGCATAGCTTCTAAGCGGTTCTGTGCCATGATCTTCAAGGCACAGAGGTGAGACTGACAAGTCAGTAGTTCCCAGGATCCTCCTTTCTACTCTTTTTAAAGATGGGCACAATTATTCCCTTTTTCCAGTCACCAGGGACTTCACCTGACTGCCATGACTTTTCAAATATCATGGAGAGTGGCCTGGGAACAACATCAGCCAATTCCCTTAGGACTCTGGGATGCATCTTGTCGGGTCCCATAGACCTATGTATGGTTTTTCAGGTTGTCACGAACCTCGTCTTCTCTTACAGCAGGAGGGACTATGCTCCCCTGGTCCCTGTCTTGAGGTCCATCCACTCGAGAGGTGTGGGAAGAGAGGTTTGAAGTGAAGACTGAGTCAAAGAAGTTGTTGAGTAGCTCAGCTTTCTCCTAGTCCATTGTTACAAGTTTGCCAGTCATGTTCATCAGTGGAGGTACACTTTCTTTGACCTTCCTTTTCTGGCTGACATACCTGTGGAAGACCTTCGTATTATTCTCTGCATCCCTTGCCAAGTTCAACTCCACTACTGAACTTCATATGTCAACACTGAACTGAATAGGGAAAACTTCTTTCTCTTCAGTGTGGTAAATCAAAATGCTTTGGTGTTGGATGAAAGCAAAGATGACACCAAATTGTTTTTTCCCCTTCTTCTTCTTTGAAGAAGAAAAAGGAAATAATTCCTAAGTTTCTAAGACAACAGTTCTTTTTCAGAAACTGGATTTTCCACCAAATTAAAAAAAATAAATATTAAACCAATCAACAGCAACACTAAGGTGTAGGAATGTACAGAGTTGTTTGATAATGTTCAAATAAAATGTATTCAAGGACTGTAAATAATAATTTACAGTAAAATAAAATCTTAAATAGCTATGTTTTCTGCCTTGTCTTCATGACAGATATCTGACTTACAAGATATAAGACCTTGTTATGGCTATAAAGTGTTACTAAAACAATAGATAGAAGTTTGGAGTGAAGTTCAAGGACAACATGGTTCAATTGTTCTTTGTACAGTAATGGCTTCTAATTTTTTGTTGTTTGCAAGTCAAGACTAGATTTAGGGAAGGTTAGCATTAATCAAATAAAGTTATTAGGCTGGTGGCAAAAAAGCTGTCTGAAGTTCCTTGCAATTTTCAACGAGCCGCAAGAAAATTAAAACCAGGTATCTTTTAATATTCATTACCTGATATTAGCTGAATATTCAGGTGCTCTGAAATAAAAAAAAAATATATATTACTTACGAGAAAGGTAATTAAAAAGAGATAACCACCATTCAGAAATCTTTAGTTCAAGTGGCCATAGAATTTTCCGTAAAGGACCAATGAATACTCCTTATTGTTTGGGATTTTTTTTAGTGCTGTGAGGATAAGTTAAGATAATCAGTTCAGAACAGCAAGCACTTTGATTCTGTGCTGAAACACCAGATGTTGTATCTCATTTGAAAGGTTAGCTTTAGTGCCAGTATTTCTCATTTCTATGACAGAAGAGCCTCCCTTGATTGTTGCAGAACACAACTTTTTAAAGTGTTGCCTTTACTTTCTCTACTGCAGAATTCATATCTGTGTTTGCATTTTTAGAAACCTGCATTCTTACTTTAATTTAAAATATAGGGAAAATATATTTCCCTCCAAAGTTAATGTACAGATGAACTTACACAATTTGTTCATATTTTCTACAAATAAAAATAAGTTTTCTGTGGCTTTGAATCTTTCTGGCTGATTTTGGCTGGACATCGTAAGTGTCACATAAAAATCAAAAATGTTTCTGGGGTTTTCCTGTAAGTTTTATCATTGAGACATTTTCAAGACTCTCTAATACCCAAGCAGCAATTGGATTCACCTGCTTTCAAACAGCACTTAAGTTTAAGTTTTCCTTATCTTGGATTGAGATTTCTCGGCATGCATAAATTTAAGTATGTTCAGAATGCCTGTTCTGTACTTATCTCCAACCTAGAGCCAGAGTCAGTCTAAATCTCAGAGCCTACTTGCCCAAATTCCATGTAAATTACATGTAAAGGAGCAACCAAGGAAGGAGCTGAACCAGATAGAAAACTTGAGCATCTATCCTCCGATGAAGCTTGAGGGGCTGAGTCTGGAGTGTGTATACTGCAAGATTTCCCCTCAGTTCCCTCTGCAATGAATGACAAGAAGCTTAAACTAAGCACCCTGGAGTGCCTTTTTTGGGGGCTGTGCTGGTGGTAGAGGTGGTTTCTTAAATTTAAGCAAAGTATACTGGGTACCTAAGTTACAAGCACACATTTCCATTTTTGATTTTCAGAAGTCCTATTTATGAATATTTCCATAGAAATTAAAGAAATAAAAATGTTAACAAAGCTCAATAAAGAGTGCTCAACTAATACAAACTCTTGCATGTCTTTAAGTGATTATGGAGCTTAATATATGTTACTAAGTTGAAATATTCTAGAAGTCTGAAAAGTAACACTGTTAGTAATACATTTACAGATCTCAAAAAATAAACAAAGCTCTGTGATGTGCTTTATGCTGAATGTTGTGTATTACTTAGCTTTTTACTAAAGCACTTAAAGTGTTCTGGGAGCTTCCTACATAAGTAAAAGTGTGAAAAATAGTCTTTTCAGGATCTAGAATGTAATAAAAACACACAGCTAAAGAAGAAATCAGGAAAAAAAAAAATAAATGCAGAAATCAACCTGCTTTCCTCTAGTTACCATGGCAGAAACATCTCTATTGGGAACTTGAATAGCCAAAAAAAAGCAACAGAGGGAAGAAGGCAACCAAAATGTGCATTTAGGTGAATGAAAGAGGGCTAATCACTCATCACATTTCTATTTTTTTCTGCAAATTTGTTCCTATGAAAGAATAGTTATGTCTGTGATGAAGTCTGGTTCCCCAGGTAAGAAACTTGTGCGGTAAGTTCTGCCCCACTGTGCCTCCTTCTTTTACAAAAGCTATTTGCCAAGTTCAGTGTGACTGTACTAGGCACCTGGCTTAGCTAAGGATGTGCCTACAGTTCAAGTGTATAGCGCTGGGAGGCAAACTAGCTATCCTAAAGTAACTTCTGATGCTTAAGCATCTAATTCTCCTACAGTCTTTCTCCTAAACTCTCTCAAGAAAGACCAGTGCCTTGGAACTCTCTCATGAGGGTAAGTCAGCCTTTCTTAATTAGGTTTCTAAGTTCATCATGCTGGATATGAACTGAAATCATCAACTGTGTCATGCGGAAAACAGAATATGGCATACAGCAATATTAGATAGCTTTTTTAAGAGAAGGAACTACTGTTACATTGTACAGTAACCCAAAGTTCAAACTAGACACTTTCTTACAGTTTTTGTGGTTTGTTGTTTTCCATGAGCCCCAAAAGGTTAATGCAACAAAGTGGTTTTGTATGCAGTTGAATAACATAACAGTGCTCACAGGGTACAAAATGTGACAATAGGTGAGCCCTGCGCCTGTAAAAAAAGAAATGCGGGAGGATGCAATTTTTGAACTCTATTCAACACAAAATTTCCACCTCTTAATGGTCCGTGAGGGTAATGATAACACAGGCTAGACTTTTAATAGCTATTAATCAGCTCCCATTGATTTCAGTGGGAGCTGGACATTTAAATACCTCTTACACTTTTGTCCAATATACTTGCACATTTTATAATTACAAGATTGGTTGCATAACTTGTTACAAAAAAGAAGGAAAAATAAAAAGAAAAGGAAAGAACAACAGGAAGGAAGGTTTTGACCCTACTCCAGTAGGTTTCTAAGTATTTGCATGTCTCTAAACATGTAAACAGTCACATGCTGTTAGGACTCTGATTGAAGCATAAGGTAACATATGCATTCAACACCTTCCTAGAGTGAAGCATAAAGTAACACATGCATTTAACACCTTGTTAGATTTCCGTCACATGCTGTTAGGACTCTGATTGAAGCATAAAGTAACATATGCATTTAACACCTTGTTAGATTTCTTTTCTATTCCTACACAGGGAAATAGGTCAGTTCTGAATATATTTGTTAATGTTATGGTTTATCAATATCTTAATATTTCCACAAGTATATGTTCTAATATATTAACAGAACATTTATCCTTTTGCATTGTGAAAACCAGTCAGTGAGGGCTTCATTGATAAATGTGAGCTTTTTTTAGGCCAAAAAGGAGATTTTTAAGGATGACGGCTTTGTGGTACCCTAATAAGTTTATAGAATTTAAAAATATTTTCAGCTGGGTGTCTTTTCCATGTTGGAATGTAGAAATCTAAGACAGTGAAAGGAAAATGACAAGAAACAGTCCTTAAACCTGTCATGTTCCAGTGGGTCTGAATTTTTAGTGTCTCTGTTCTCAGTGCCTTACCTCAGGAGGAGGAGGATGGGATAGCCAGAATATCAGAATAATAATGGGGAAATTTTATCTGTGGAGCTACACTAGGACTAAATGCAGTTCAATAAATCTCTGTACTCTTATCTTCACACATTTTTTGCCATCCTTAGTGGAAGTTTCCATCCTATTCTGCACTGACAACTCTAGCCTTTCAGTTCTCAATATAACAGCAAAGGCAAAGAGGGATGATACAGCTGAAGAATATGATCATTAACATCCACATGATTCCATCTTATCTCGTTTTTACTTAAGCTAACAGCAAGGTGCTTAGTATATCACTAAACTACTGATATATGAGAATTTGCCTGAAAACTCCATAAAAAAAATCATCTCTAAGAATTTTATAACTAACAGTAAAGGGTACCTCAATGTCTATTTCAAAGCTGATTTGATGAATACAGAAAAGGTCAAACTAAAAATAACTAGACTGAATCAGTTATAAGTGTAGTAACATATGCCTCATTTAATAATGAACTCTAAATTTGCTCTGCAGTTTAAGTAGTATCATGAATGCTAATTCTGACAGTAAAGGGTTATGAACTACCTGTCTGCTCAAGTCTGACACAAGGTCAGGCAGTTATAGAACTAATGAAAACCCTGATGTACCAAAAGGTGGATGATTGACATCAGTGTGCTAGCTGAAGAAAATGCTGAGGAACTCTGGTGCATTCAAAATGACAGTGTCCTGAAACACAATTTAGAACACTCCATTTGTTTAGCCCAACTGTAGCAATAAGCCCAAGTGCTTACTGCCTACATCAACAGTGCCAGAATTCAGGGCACATTGTATTAAACTTTTACATGACAATCACCAGGGAATTTTTTTTTTCTGGTATGGTTTGTGATGATCAACCTAAGGCCATTATACTCTGAACATGTGATTATGCTCAGAAATACTTTTTTGTATATAATTCAGAGCATCCTGAAAGGATAAAAAAGAATTATTGTTAAATATTTGTAAGCAAAAGAAAACTTAAAGCTGTAAAACACTCAGCTAATACCTTTTAAATTGTTTGAAAATCCTACGTTCTTCCATATGCTAAAAACCCCTTTGTTCCTTTTACCTCCTGCTGTGAACTTCTCTTCCAGACCTTTGCTTATCATATGATTAATTTTCATCCATTTATTTCCTTTTTATACCAATATACAATGCTATGACTATTTTTATTTAAATCCCAGCTTTCTGTAAGTAATGAGATGTTTTTTAGAACATTAACGTACTGGACAACAAAGCATATTCATCTAATCACATATAATGGGTCTCAGAATGGATGGTGTTAGAAAACCATTAAACAACAATAGATTATTCAGAAATCTTGAAAGTATGCAATAGCTAAAAAAACCACCTTGGTGCTTTTCTGAGACAATTCATTCACGCATGTAGGAATTCATCCACCAAGAAAATGGTTAAAGGATGGATATGAGCTATAAAATTGAGACATTAATCTGGATTATCAAGATTTCATGATTTAGAGATATTCTGATCTGAGCAACTTTCAAGCGTGCAGCATCTCAGAAAATTTCAGTTTGGTTCAGGTATGGTTCTAATTTTAATAGATGGTAAGAGCTGTGGTAGATAGCTGAAAAGAATTTTTTTTTTTTTGTCCAGTAACAAAAATACAGTGAAAAGGCAGAAGATGAGATCCTTTGGTACACAGTAGTAAAAGTGTTTTGTTAAACAGAGAAAGGAAAAGGTTTGAGTCCCATGATGCTTCCCAGCTATAGGCTTCTTGTAGTCTTTATGACTGGACAAATGTCTGTAAACATGTGTAAGCATCATATCAGGCACCTCAGCAACAGTGTCTTTGTGTCAGCTTCTCTTTTCATTTGGCTACAGAACACCTATCAGATGGTATTTCAATAACTCCCTTTGTCACGTCTTCAGTGACTAGACATTAATACTACTATATGTAAACTGCATGATTACCAGGAACACATTCTTGTAAAACCACTTCAGTAGTTACAACACATCCCAGATTGCTTTCTATAATAGGTCAAATTTCTGACTTTCCATCTAGTGATATTCATTATTTTACCTGAATTTCCCAAGCAGTCCTTATCAACTATTGGGACTTTTAATCTTTTGATTCTAATGGATATTTGGCTAAAATAGCTTTTTTGGCGGGAGGTAGCTAGAAACATACACATACATACATACTCCTTTACTGTATTTATATATACATACATGAAACAAATGATCAACTACATTTTCCAGATATTTAACCTATACAGAAGAATAATTTTTGTACTCTCTGAGATACCTACTAAGCTAACCACACACTGATTTTTGTACAGAGGATCACCAGTCCTAAAGGAACTGATCGTTACAGTTTAACTAAACAAGGAAGAGCAAGATGATATGGCTCTTCTAGTCACACAGTAACTGGCCAGAGACATGACTGAAATTTAAAAGAACTTCTAATATCTCCATATTTTGTCTCTCATCCCTCCTTACATAATCCTTTTTCTAGATATCTCAACTTGCAGAATTTCTATAAAATTTACTCTTCGTAAACACATACTTTCTTCAAAGCAATAAAGTTAAAGTTTGACAAATCAACCATTTTTAAGCCCCCCCAGACATCCTCTGTTCTGTTCATGAGTGCAATGGTAGCATTTACTCATTATTTTTCAACTGTTTTAATTTATAAAGATTTTTTAATAAGGATCATTGTTCTTATGTTTGTTTGTGTAAAACAGTTTAAACTGGAGCTGAGATCTAATTCAGTCAAAACACTGACAGAAAGAGCAAGAGTACAGTCTGCTGGTCCATAGAAATTATAATTCCCTTGGCTTTTGAGATGCTGCATGTAGAATAATGTGTCCAGTTTTGAATCCCTGAGTTCAGCAAGTTATCAACATCTAAGTGGGGTGAGTCACCAAAGTAGGTGGCTAGAGCATAGGATGTACATGGAGAGTCTGAGGGAATTGGGTTTGTCTAGACTCAAAAAGAAAGCCTACAGCAGGATGTAATTGCAGTCTTCCTCCTCTACCTCATGGAGGTTAAAAAGAAGATGGAGGCAGGTTCTTCTCAGAGGGTCGCTGAGAAAGAACAGGAGGTAATGACCACCAGTCACAGCAAAGCAAATTCCACGTAGCTACTGGCATTATCTTTGGCACAAAGAATGGTTAGTTCTGGAACAAGTTGTTTGGGCAAAGGCTGGACAAAGGGTGAAGTAACCTGATCTCATTTCAAAGCTGACCCTTGAGCAGGAGGTTGTACTAAATAAACTCCAGAAGTCTCTCATAGCTTAATTAATTCTAGGAAGCCTAATGCTAATTGTGATGGAATTATTGGCCTATAATGCTAGATAAACCATTTATGTGACCTTTTAAAGGCGCTAAAGATATAACTGGAGTTTAAGAAATAAAAACAAAAGAAAACAATCAGAAGTAAGATAAAGTAGTTAAAGCATTCCTTGTATTTGCATTGTGCTCTCTGTGACCTGTCAGATACAATGTAATCTGTACACTCTTCTGTGGTTTTCAAACATGAATTTGCTGCTGATGTATGTCACCATAGTAAATCTATAATGGTGACAGGTTTTGACTGTTAAATAGAATACGGAAAATGCATTTTCACATGATGGTGAGACACAAGTTTCATGTTGGTCACATACAGTCACAATGACTGAACCAGAAAAACAACACTCATTAACATTTCAGCACGTGCAAGAATCAAGTTTTGTACAAAGCTGCTGAACATAGCAGATTTTCACAGTGATTCAAGGCAAAGTCATTTAGCACAGATGTTTCCATAATTGTGATGCACTCAGAAAATTCAGTGTTCAGTGGTCCTTGAACACACATTTCCAATCTATATGGTGTATGTTGAGTAATTAATATAAAAAAAATGGAAGGAGACAAGTCTGGATAAAGTATATCTGCTTGAAGATTATGGGGGCAGGGAAGAAGATGACAAAATTTTGGTTTATTTTTATGCTTATATGATTTGTTCTCCTCCAGCTTTGTTCTATGGTTTTAGAGTTTGTTTTTGTTTCCTTGCTTGCTTGCTTGCTTGATTTTTGGAATAAGCATTATTTAGCACATACTGCTTCATTGTGAGCTGAGTAAATGGAAAGAGCTGTAATCAACGATGTTGGAGTTCTATTTCGTTCTGTCATTCAGCGATTTGAAGAATGCCTCAGATCTATTCCAAAAAACAGTGATTGCTTACCAGTCCTTTAGATATTTGCAGCAATCTGAATGGCAGTTTGCTTTCAATTAAGATCTGAAAATTTGGCTAATTTTCCTTTGAAATCACAACTGTTGGATTGTGAAAGAATGAAGAACACATGGAATATTCTTGGAAGTAAAGCTGCAATCCAGAGAGGAACTTAGTATGGGGATTAATTATATCAAATAGAAAGACAGGGCATAGAAAAAAGCAATATGATGAAAACCTGGGCATGAAATGCATTTATGAGACAAAAAATTCAATGTAGAGCAAAGAAAGTGGCACAAAACCCAGTTGTAGGACCTGTTGGAATATGCTACTACTTACAACCAAGTAAAAACAGAAAATACAAACCATTGCATGACCAAGTACTAGAAGAAGGAAGGTTATGCACAGAATCTCTACATTAACTCAGTTCATGATCCTGTATAACCACTATGTCCTGGTTTCCTTGTTCTGGCTACGCCTCCAGGAACAGTAGCAGGATCCCTTACAAATTAGAAGTAGCCATGGCCTCACTCACTGCAGAACTAGGACTAGTCCTGTGTTATCAAATTATAGAATCATTAAGGTTGGAAAAGACCTTTAAGATCAGCAAGTCCAACCGTTGATCTAACACTGCCAAGTCCACCACTGAACCATGTCACTAAGCACCACATCTACACGTCTTTTAAAGGCCTCCAGAGATGGGAAGTCAACTACTTCCGTGGGAAGGTTGTTCCAATGCTTTACAATGTTCTTGCTGAAGAAATTTTTCCTAGTATCCAAATCGAAACCTCACCTGGCACAACTTGAGGCCATTTACTCTTGTCCTATCACCTATTACATGGGAGAACAGACTGACACCCACCTTACTGCAACATCCTTTCAGGTAGTTGTAGAGGGTGACAAGGTCTCCCTTCAGCCTCCTCTTCTCCAGACTAAACAACTGCATTTCCCTCAGCCACTCCTCATAAGACTTGTGCTCTAGAGCCCTTTCCAGCTTCATTGCCTTTCTTTGGACATGCTCCAGAAACTCAATGTCTTTCTTGTAGTCAGGGACCCAAAAGTGAACACAGTGCTCGAGGTGCAGATTCAGCAGTGCCAAGTATAGGGGCATGATCATGTCCCTGCTCCTGCTGGTCACACTATTTCTGATGCAAGACAGGATGCTGTTGGCCCTCATGGCCGCCTGGGCACACTGCTGGCTCATATTCAGCTGGCTGTCAACAAACACTATGAGATCCTTTTCCACCAAGCAGCTTTCCAGCCACTCTTCCCCAGGCCTGTAGCATTGCATGCGGTTCTTCTGACCCAAGTGCAGGACCTGGCACTTGACCTTGTTGAAACTCATTCAATAGGCTTTGGCCCATTGATCCACCCTGCCAAGGTCCCTCTGTAAAGCCCTCCTACCCTCAAGCAGATCAACACTACCACCCAGCTTAGTGTCATCTGCAAACTTACTGAGGGTGCACTCGATCCCCTAGTCCAGATCTTTGTTAATGAAAGAGAACTGGCCCCAGTACTGAGCCTTGGGGAACACCACTTGTGCCCAACCGCCAACTGGGTTTAACTACATTGATCACAACTCTTTGGGCCTGGCCATCCAGCCAGTTTTTTACCCAGCAAAGAGTGTACCTGTCAAAGCCATGAGCGTTCAGCTTCTCCAGGAGAATGTTGTGGGAAACAGTGTCAAAGGCTTTATTAAAGTCTAGGTAGACAACATCCACAGTGTTTTGCTCATCCACTAAGCAGGTCACCTTGTTGTACAAATAGATCAGGCTAGTCAATCAGAACCTGCCTTTCATAAAGCCATGCTGACTGGGCCTGATCAACTGGTTGTCCTGGATGTGCTGCATGATGACACACAAGATGATCTGTGCCATAACCTTTTCCAGCGCCAAGGTCAGGCTGACAGGCCTGTGGTTCCCTGGATCCTCCTTCTGGCCCTTCTTGTAGGTGGGCGTCACATTTCTAACTTCCAGTCAACTGGGACCTCCATGACAGTGCCAGGACTGCTGATAAATGATGGAAAGTAGCTAGGTGAGCACTTCCACCAGCTCCCTCAGTACCCTTGGGTGGATCCAATCTGACCCCATAGACATGTGCGTGTCTAAGTGGTGTACCAGGTGTACCATTTCCTCTTGGATTATGGGGGCTTCATTCTGATCTCTGTCCCTGTCTTCCAGCTCAGAAGGCTGGGTACCTGGAAAACAACTGGCTTGACTGTTAAAGACTGAGGCAAAGAAGGCATTATGTACCTCAGGCTTTTCCTCATCCTTTGTCACCACATTTCCACCTGCATTCAATAAAGGATGCAGATTCTCCTTAGCCCTCCTTTTGCTAATTGCTAATGCATTTATAGAAACAGTTTATTGTCTTTTACAACAGTAGCCAGATTAAGTTCTAGCTGGGCTTTGGCCCTTCTAATTTTCCCTTGCATAAACTCACCACATCCTTGCAGTCCTCCTGAGTAGCCTGCTGCCTCTTCTTCCAAAGGTCATAAACTCCCCTTTTCCTCCTGAGATCCAGCCAAAGCTCTCTGCTCAGCCAGGCCCATCCTCTGCCCTGCCAGCTCACCTTTTGGCCTGTGGGGATGGCCTACTCCCGTGCCTTTAAGATTTTCTTCTTTAAGTATGCCCAGCCTTCCTGGATTCCTTTGCCCTTGAGGACTGCCTCCCAAGGGACTTTGTCAACCAGGCTCCTGTAGCAGGCCAAAGTCTGCCCTCCAGAAGTCCAAGGTAGCAGTTCTACTGACTGACTTCTCCAAGAACCAAAAAGTCTCTCATTGCATGTTTGCTGTGCCCAGAACGGCCTCCAGCCCTCACATAACCCACCAGTCCTTCTCTGTTCACAAACAACAGGTCCAGTGGGGCACCTTCCCTACTTGATTCACTCACCACCTGTGTCAGGAAGTTCTCTTCCACATGCCCCAGGAACCTCCTAGACTGTTTCCTCTCTGCTGTATAGTATTTCCAGCAGACATCTGGTAAGTTGAAGGCCCCCAGGAGAACAAGGGATAGAGATTGTGAGACTTCTCCCAGCTGCTTATAGAATATTTTATCTGCCTCTTTATCCTGGTTGGGTGGTCTATAACAGATGCCTACCATGATATCTCCCTTGTTGGCCTTCCACCTGATTCTTACTTATGAATACTCAACCCTATCATCACCATCATTAAGCTCTAGACAATCAAAACACTCCCTAACATACAGGGCTACCCCACCACCCCTTCTTCCTTGCCTATCCCTTTGAAAGAGTTTATAGCCATCCATCGCAGCACTCCAGTGATGTGAGTCGTCCCACCATGTTTCTGTGATGGCGACTATATCATAGCTGTCCTGCTGCACAATGACTTCCTGCTCCTTCTGTTTGTTGCCTGTGCTGTGTGCATTGGTGTTGATGCACTTCCATTGGGCTATTGGACCCACCACCTTTCTGGGGGGGAAAGCCCTAATTCCTACGTGTCCATTTTCAGGCCTTCCCGTGGTTTCTGACACACCCATAACCCTTGTGCTTTTGCTGCAGCATGGATGCTCATCCCCTACCTCCACTGAGACTGCAGACCGAAGGAATTCACTAGCACACCATCCCTCAAATGTTGGTATGCTGTCCCCAGACTTATCTCTAGTAAGCCTGCTTTTATCCCTTTCCCCCTTCAAATCTAGTTTAAAGCTCTTTCAATGAACCCTGCTAACTCCTGTGAAAAGGTTTTCCCCCTTTGAGACAGGTGTACCTGTCTGTCACCAGCAGGCCTGGTGTCATGTAGACCGACCCATGATCAAAACCCCCTAAATTCTGCTGGTGACACCAGGCTCAGATCCAGGTATTGATCTGCTGGCTCTTCCTGTTTCTTCCCTCATTATTCCCTGACTCTGGAAGGATGGAGGAGAACACTACTTGTGTTCTTGGTCCCTTAACCAGTCGTCCCAAGGCCCTGAAGTGTCTCTTGCCCTCAGACTTCTTGTTGCAACTTCATTGCCGCCTACCTGAAAAATCTACAATGGAGAGTCATACCAGGGTGGGAAGCTTTCTCTTCACATCTTTAACCCAGACCCCAGGGATGCAGCAGAATTCCACTCTCATTCTTTAAAAAACCACTTTGTCCTGTTTTTTCCCCTTTTCTTATCTGCTAAAAAGTATTTTCCTGAGGATATATCACAGTCTACAGTCTTATACATAGCTAGTGTTGAAAAGGACCACACAAAAGAACGTTCCTAGAACTTCTTGTTCTCTTTCTTTTATCTATTAACAAGTGAGAATAGCGATGAGGAAGTGCAAAAACAGAGATCATTTATTCTTTTGCCTTTCCAGATCAGAACCTCTTTTGTGATTAAGTCTCATTCATGATCCAGAGAAGGCCTATCCTAAATATATGTATTGCTAAAGGTATATAAAAGGAAGCTATTCCTTCTTTGTCATGTACAATGTGGCTTGTCGTTACATCACAGAGTGGCACACTCTTATACTGTCTCAGGGACCATTTACTCCATAATCATTACATGTGAGGTGGAACTACATCAACAGAAGTTGAGACCGACCTACTTCAGATGTCCCACAGGCTGATCTTTAGAGCTCTGTTAGGGGAGTTGCAGATGTTGCACATGGAGGTGCTCTAGCCACCTACTACTAGATAAAAGGTAAGGAACTCACTCTTCCACAGCCTGTCTATTGTCAGATGAGGCATATATAGATATCACAATCTAAAACAGGGTTCAAAATTGTGAACCCTGCTAAGGTCCTCCTAGCAGTGCAGACTGTACCTGTATATCTAATTAATCTTTAAATATGTATGACACAGGGAAGCAGCCTTTAGAGGAGGTGTGAAGAGCTTCTCTTCATATTTACGTTGTTCCCAGGTAGTACTTTAAGGTAGAAGCATTTCTGTAAGACAGGCTTTGTGGGGTTTGAGTCCTCTGAATCAAAAAGGAAATTTAAGACAACAGTGTCTCACGTTCTGTGTGAATGTTCAGCATTCAGCTATAGTGAGCCCGGTACTACAAGATAAAGCAAGGTAACATGAATAGTTACTTTAAAAGTGGTCACCACTATTCTATTTTTAAAAGAGAAAGCTTAGTCACTTCCTTTACAAAAGAGTTCATGTCTGCAAACTTAGGCAAAAGTAAAATACATCAATTTCTCCAGTACTACCCAGAGACTGCAGAGACTAAAACATCCACTGAGTGGTCTGTTCTGCAACATTTGACCTTCCCACAGCGTAAAGGATTTTTGCACAGAAAACTGTCAAATGACCCTACTTGCCAAACCCAGGGCACTTTCAGGACTAGACACTTAGTGTGTCAGATGCTTTGCACATAATGGAGCATCTGCTTTTATCCTGCAGTCTTTTCAAGTGCTATCCAAACTCCCCCTTCCAAAAGGTGTGAGATAAAGGACCATATTCTGCAGTCCACAATAATTTTACACTAGTATAATCCCATTGATTTGGTTGAAGTTTCACAGGTACCTGGCTGTTTCAGCTGAAAAGATAGTCAGGCCGTCAGGGCTTGAATGGCTGAGCTGAGCTCAGTCTGAGCTACCAGATGGGTGGAGTGACCTGATTACCTGCATATAATAACAAGAGAGGTTGGAGAGGTCAATCTCACTTCCAGCATGATATATGTTATGTCAGAATGGTTTATGACAGCTCCCACTGGCTCACGAATGGCTCCTGCTGACTGAGAAACATTTATGACAGCTCCTACCGACCCAGCCAGTGGGAAACATCGCTTTAACTCAACTGGGATAGACGGTACCAACAAAATACAAGAGGTCCAGGTCAGACCTCAAATACTTTGTTAGTACATTGTACTCGGAAAATAAAGTCACATAGTCTGGTCCTCCTCCAGGTAGTTAATCCAAATTGGAGTATCACAGCTTGACTAATATTCTTAATAATATATTGGTAAAGATCCTAAGTGATTAATCTTCTTTCTACTTTCTCTCTTGCTCAGTTTTTATTGTTTAAAATGCTTATTACTTGTTACAGTTACATATGAATATATACATTATATTTTACATATAAATTTATACAAAAATATACATTTAAATACAGTGAAATACTGGAACAGGTTGCCCAGAGAGGCAGTAGATACTCCATCCCTGGAAATATTCAGTCAGGTTGGAAAGAGCTCTGAGCAACCTGATGTATTGAAGATGGTCCTGCTCATTGCAGGGAGGTTGGACTAGATGACCTTTAAAGGTCCCTTCCAACCCAAACTATTGTATGTTTCTGTGATTCTATGATTCTGTATAAATATTGCTGGGAAAAAAAAAAAAAAAAAACAACAAAAAAACAACAAAAAAAGTTGATATAGGAAATTTCTCTAATCATTAGTATTAAAATACAGCTGTGTAAAACCAAACTTAACTTATTTAATCAAGATGCTACATGAATATATTTTAACAGAATGTCAGGTTCTGTTCTGCCTTAAAGGATGTTGGGTCTTTTCCCTATCATCTTTTTCAAAAAATTCTGTATGCAGAGAAGTAGCCATAACATAGAGAAAAAAGTTCAAGCTGTTCAAGCTGGTTGCCACTGAGACAGAGAGCTGAAAGTGAATGATGTGCTGAAACATAAAGCTGCAGGTTGAGATCAATATTTCTGCCTTTTAATCTTATCTCCTCACCTTCTCTGCTTGCATGCTTTTTAAATTTGCTGCTCACAGTGCTGACCAGTAATAATCACCATATTTGTATTGGAATTCATCTCCTTTACATATGGCTTTCAAGATGTTCCATCCTTTTTTATCAAGAATGTATAACTTCAGGGTCAGTCAAGTGCGATCATTTGTGTTTTACATCAGCAGAGTTCATTTATGTATATGGAAACAAAAGCCCTAATAACTTAGGGTGAATCATATAAAGGTCTCTCCTGACTTATGCAAATTTCTCACATAAATTTGATCCAAATAAGACACAAAAAAGGCCTAAACTATAAAATGAAGTCTCACATTGGTGACACATACTTGATCTTTGCGTGTGTGTATTGGTAATTCCTTATAGTACTCTGTGTTAATAATTTGCATTTAGTCCTTAAAGTTTCCCTCTGAAAAGTTTGTAGTTGAACAGACATTAGTATTGAAAGTTTGGAATGACTTTTTGGATAGAATACCTTGCAAGAAGCTTTTTGCTTCATCTATTTGCTCAGCCCAGGTTGTTATACATAATTGATTATACAAATACAAATTCATCCTACTAGGATTGCTGAACCATAAAACAGCCATCATGGAGGCCTGCCTACAGCAGGAACTGAACATTTTTTTGAGAGACAGAAATATTTTTAACATACTTACTTATATTTCTGCTTTATATTGTGTGTACAGTTACCTAAACAACAAACTATGTCTGGCCCTCTATTTTCACCCAAGTCAGGACTTGGAACCAAAATAAAGCTATGAATAAGATACCTGCTGGATCAGTCTTATCTGCATTGGTCTTATGAAGCCTATGAATCATGTCCTATCACTCTCTGTTTCTTTCCACTCACTGTAAAGGAAGCACAAAACATCTAGCACAGAGACAACTATTTCAGATGTCATCAGCTTTTTACTTCCACAAAAATCTGACCAATTTTCTGACCCAATTTTCCAAGGAGCTTGAATTCTGATACTTAAGTTCAGAAGAAGTGTTCTGGGTTGACCTTGGCTGGTAGCTAAGCCCCCACCCAGTCACTCATTCGCTCCCCTCAGCAGGATGCAGGAGAGAATTGGGAGGGAAGATATGAGAAAAGACTTGCTTGTTGAGACAAAGACAGTTTTATAAGTAAAGGAAAAAAAGAAAAGAAATAGCTGATGCAAAGGCTGTCACTCACTACCTCCTACCAGCAGACCGATGAGCAACAATTACCTTGGAAAAACTCTCCCTTAGTTTTATGGTTGAGCACAATGTTGTATGGTGTGGAATATCCCTTGGGTCAGTGGGGTTGGCCGTCCCATCTGTGTTTCCTCTCAGCCTCTTGCCCACCCCATGATGCTGTTCAGGCACTGTTCAGCAATAGCTAAAACATTGGTGTGTTTTAACACTGTTTTGGTCACAAATACAAAACAGCACCGTACAATCTACTATGAAGAAAATTAACTCTATGCCGGCTAGACTCAGCACAAAAAAGATGTTCATAAGCCATTCCTTAATTGCCATTTAACCCTAGATTTCATGGATCATGCCCGTGTAGAAGAGTGAAAACAGATGGTCACTGTATCTCAGCTGAAGCAGTACAGAAATGGATAAAATTGGCATATTGTATTTGCCAGGGGTAGCTGTAACACCATGAAACTGTATCAGGTGCGGGTGCCCAGGCATCAGCAGGCATCTGTAAGGAGAGGCTGGGGCTTCCCCCAGCTGGTTCCAGCTTTCTCCAGCAGGCCCGCCACGGGACAGAGCTGAGTCCCTCAGTGAAGATGGTGGCACCTCTGGGAAAACAGGTTTAATAAAGGGCAAAACATTGCATGGCAGTGAGGAGTGAGGGCAAAAGTGTGAGAAAGAGCCCTGTGCAACACACCCAGTGAAAAGTGCGTGTTAAGTCTGAGGTGCTTCTTCCTCAGTGAAAGAAGAGACTGCGGTGATACCATGTGGCTGCATCAGCCGCCGCCATACATTTCAGCACAAACATACAAAAAAAAAAAAAAAAAAAGTAAGCTTTTAAACAAGCTTTTTTTTCTGCCCAAATGAATACTAAAGAAAAGTCTGGATCACAAGGGATCCCCAACCCAGTAAAGTCTAATATTTGGAAAATGAACCTAAAAAATGTTATGTTTGTGTTCAAGGATCCACTTCACGTAAGAAGATGAACATGCCCTTATAAAAAAAAAAAAAAAAAAGTCAAAAATCCTGTCTTGGGGGCTATTCCTTTTTCTCAGCCTGAACCCCTGGTTCATACATAGATTGTGCTACACTCAGTACAGCAACCTGGGGACTCCTGCTGCCTGCAAAGATCTGCCCATGTATAATCATTAGTGGTTAAATTATTAAAATAAATGATCAAACAGACTTTGTTTCAAACTGTTAATGCAGTCATTACTAGAAGTATTGTTTAGGCTTTCAGTGCTCACTTACTCATTTGACAATTAATGCAATAATATTCACCTCATAGTGCTGTTCTGTTCAATTAAAGCTTTGGAAATTCCTATCATTTTCCCAAGTAAATTACATACAGAGCTGGTAATACAGAACCTTCATCACACCTCCTTCTACTTCCCTAAGAACGTCTCCTTACAATTTTTCCAGCTGTTATTTGTTTAAAAATCTCCAGTTTCTTGTTGTTTGGCTCAAGTAGAATTTTGAAATCATGTAGTTAAAAGTTATGTAATCTCTGAGAATAATTATAGAGGAAAATACTTTAGTTGGTTATGATAGAATCATAGAATGTTTTGTGTTGGAAGGGACCTTAAAAATCACCTAGTTCCAACCCCCCTGCCATGGACTGGGACAGCTTCCACTAGACCAGGTTGCTCAAAGCCCCATCCAACCTGTCCTTGAGCACTTCCAGGGAGGGGGCATTCACAACTTCTCTGAGCAACCTGTTCCAGTGCCTCACCACCCTCATAGTGATCAGTTTCTTCCTGATGTTTAATGTAAATCTACCCTCTTTCACTTTAAAGCCATTACCCCATGCTTTATCACTACATGCCCTGGTAAATAGTCCCTCTCCATCTTTTTGTAGGCCCCCTTCAGGTACTAGAAGGCAGTTATAAAGTCTCCCCAGAGCCTTCTCTTCTCCAGGCTGAACAGTCCCAATTCTCTCAGCCTGTCTTCATAGGAGAGGTTGCTCCAGCCTTCTGATCACCTTCATGGCCATCCTCTGGATTCATTCCAACAGGTCCATGCCCTTATATGTTGGAGGCCCCAACAATGAGCCAAGTCCTTCAGGAAGGGGTCTCACCAGAGCAGAATACAGGGAGACAATCACCTCCTTTGACCTGCTGGCCATGCTTCTTTTGATGCAGCCCAGGATACAGTTGGCTTTCTGGGCTGAAAGCTCACATTGCCAGGTCGTGTTGAGCTTCTCATCAACCAGCACCCCCAAGTCCTTTACCTCAGGGCTGCTCTCAATCTATTCATCTCCCAGTCTGAATTGATACTCGTGATTGCCCCAGCCCAGGTGCAGGACCTTGCATTTGGACTTGTTGGACTTCATGAGATCCACATGGGCCCACCTCTCAAGCCTGTCCAGGTCCCTCTGGTTGGCATCCCTTCCCTCCAGCATATTGACCACACCACACAGCTTGCTGTTGTTGGCAGACTTGTTGAGGGTGCACTCAATCCCACTGTCCATGTCACCAACAAAGGTGTTAAACAATGCCTGTCCCAATACCAACCCCTGAGGAATGCCACTCATCACTGGTCTCCACTTGGACATTGAGCTGTTGACTGCAACTCTTTGAGTGCAACCATCCAGCCAATTCCTTTTCCTTCGAGTGGTCCATCTGTGAAACCCATGTTTCTTCAATCTAGAGACAAGGATCTTGCGTGTGACAGGCTCAAATGCTTTGCAGAAGTCCAGGCAGATGACGTCAGTTACTTTTCCCTTATCCACCAATGCTGTAACCTCGTCGTAGAAGGCCATCAAATATGTCAGACACAATTTGCCCTTAGTGGAGACACGTTGGCTGTCACCTTCATATTTCCTGTGTGCCTTAGCATAGTTTCTGAGAGAATCTGCTCCATGATCTTGCAGGACACAGACATGAGACCAACTGGCCTATAGTTCCCCATGTCTTCTCTTTTACCCTTTTTAAAAATGGGGGCTATGTTTCCCCTTTTCTGGCCAGTGGGAACTTCACCGGACTGCCACAACTTCGAATAGGGGCTTAGCCAGTTAATCCACCAGTTCCCTTGGGACCCATGGATGCATCTCATCAGGTCCCATGGACTTGTGCACTTTCAGGTTCCTTAGATGGTCTCAAACCTGATCATCTCCTACAGTGGGCAGTTCTTCATTCTCCCAGTCCCTGCCTTTGTCTTCGGTGACTTGGGCAGTGTGGCTTGAGCACTTGCCGGTAAAGACTGAGGTAAAAATGTCCTTGAGTACCTCAGCCTCCTCCATTTCCCAGGTAGCCACGTGTCCTTTTTCCTTCTGGAGAGGGCCCACATTTTCCTTAGTTCCCTTTTATCACTGATGTACCTATATGTCCTGGTTTCAGCTGGGATAGAGTTAATTTTCTTCCTAGTAGCTGGTATTGGATTTTGGATTTAGTAGGAGAATAATGTTGATAACACACTGATGTTTTAGTTGTTGC
>NW_009259437.1:357489-385718 GCF_000687185.1 Egretta garzetta | reverse complement strand
GACACAGCCAGGACAGCTGACCCTGACTGACCAAAGGGCTATTCCATACCATGTGATGTCACGCTCAGTATAAAAGCTGAGGGAAGAAGAAGGAAGGGGGGGACATTCAGGGTAATGGTGTTTGTCTTCCCAAGTAACTGTTAAGCATGATGGAGCCCTGCTTTCCCGGAGATGGCTGAACACCTGCCTGCTTAAGGGAATTACTGAAAGATTTCCTTGTTTTTCTTCTCTTGCATGCATGTGGCTTTTGCTTTCCCTATTAAACTGTCTTTATCTCAACCCATCAGTTTTCTCACTCTTACTCTTCTGATTCTCTCCCCCATCCCACCATGGGGGAGTGAGTGAGTATCTGTGTGGTGCTTAGTTGCTGGCTGGGGTTGAATGACAATACTATAGAAACTTTTATTGTTGCCCTTGACATCCCTGGCCAGATTTAATTCTATCAGGGCTTTAGCTTTCCTAACCTGATCCCTGGATGCCTGGACAGTTTCTCTGTAATCCTCCCAGGCCACCTGCCATTGCTTCCTCCCTCTGTAGGCTTCCTTTTTGAGTCAAAGTTTGTCCAGGAACTCCTTGTTCATCCATGTAGGTCTCCTGATATTTTTGCCTGACTTCCTCTTTGTTGGGATGCATCATTCCTGAGCTTGGAGGAGGTGTCCCTTGAATATTAACCAGTTTTCTTGGGCCCCTCTTTCCTCCAGGGCTTAATCCCATGGTATTAATTGCAGCAGCCTGCATCCAGATCTGGTTCTACTCAGCCATGTTGCTAAAGTAGCTCCTAGATAAAACATTTCAGACACACTATCTTTCTGCAGAAGCTGTGGTATGTGGAGTACCATCTAAGTCTGAGTTTCTTCTGTTGACATTTCCCAAAGACAACCATAAGCCCAGTCTCAAATCCAGGCCGGAATACAGAAAATGTGCACAAAAGGCAAGTTCAGACTCAACTGAAGCTTCAGGCCAATGCTTATAATATAGGGTAAAAGCCATTGAGTCTACTTTTGCCATTAAATTAAAATCCTCTAAAATTTGGCTAGGTCACATATTTTGAAAAAGACCAAAAGAACAAAAACCCAACTCATCCATATGATCAGAAGATACTTATTCAGGCTTTAAGCGGATACACTGTAAGATACCTTGTACAAACATATTTTTGTTCCCTGTGTCAACACTGCCTAACACTACTTTATGATTACAGTTTCAAGGCACAGAGGCAATTATAACACATTCTCTGAAGATTTTAATCTGTAAAAACAATATATAAAGATAAAAAAGTCTCTAATGTTTAAGTCCAAAATCTACCTAATGCAGCATCCTGTCTCTGAAGTGGCTGGGAAGGATTGTTGAAGAAAAGAATTTAAACATAGCCATCTAAAACAAAGCAAAACAAAACAAAAAACCACAGTGCTAAATTAGAATAAATCCTTTCTTTTTTATGTCCTTCCAGCTATATATCCCTTAAGGATTTCCTGAGCTGGGGAATCACTTTGTCATGTTTAATAGCTCTTAACAGACTTTTCTTTCATTAATTTGTATAATTACTTTTTTAAACCCATTTATGCATGTGGCCTCTGCAATATTGTGTGGCAATCAGTTCCACAATGAAATTATGTGACCTGTGAAAAAATACTTCCTTCTGTAACTTGTAGACTTGCTACCTAATAATTTAATTGGCTGCATGTAATTCTGATTGCTGGCATGAAAAATATTCCCCCTTTCCATGATGCTTTTTATTTTATAGATTTTGTTACAGATTTATTTTTCTTCTTTTCTTTTTTTCTCCCCCCTAAGATTCCTAGTGCATTTAACTTGTCCTTGGACATAAGCTATTCTCTACCTCTGATCATTCTTGTCATCATCCTCTGTACCTTTCTTAGTTCTCATATATCCTTTTGAAATGAGGGATTAGAACTGTATATTGTACTCAAGATGTAAGCACCATCATAAAGTGAATTTCTATGGATTTCTATGGTTATATAGTATTTCATATTTTCTTCTCAGATCCTTCCTTAATAATTGCTAACATTCTGCTTGCCTTTGTGACCACTGCAGAGTATTGATCTGATGTTTTCTGAGAAATATCCAATGACTCCAAAATCCTTTTCTTGGATTGGAGTCATGAATTTAGAGTCCATCACAGCATATGAGCATTTACTGCTGTTTTAACCATGCTGATTGCTTTGTACTTGTTGACATGAAATTCCATACTACATTATGTCATGCAGTCAGTGAGTCTCATAAGTTTCTTCTGCAGCTCTTTGCAGTCAGCTTTAGTTTAGTGTCTCCTGAATAATTAAACAAGTAATTAATAACTGTAGCATAACATATACACGAGACGACTGAACAAAGATAGGGCAGGTATTTCTTAACATTTCACTGCCCAACTTTGGAGGTTTAATGTTGCTTTAGTAGCTTAAAGCTACGGTTTAAAAATGTAGCTATACTGTCTCAAGTGGACATCAGTAGATAATTATGTGTACAGACACATGCACAGACAGTCACAAGTATACATACGGTCACTAAAATAAAAAAGACTACTGGCTATCAGTATTCAAAATGCTATTCAGACATACAGAAATGCCTTAAAGAAAGAGAAAAGAGTACAACTTATCCATAAAAATGCACATAAGGACACAGACAAGCACCTACTCAGTGTAAAGAGATTGTGTACTGCAGTCAATTCCTCCTAGACACCTTAGCATACAGGAAAGTGTCTGAATGACAGTGGGCATCTTCCATTATACATGAGTAACAGTTGTCTTGTAGTCAGCACATCTTCATTTCAAGTTACGTATTCAAAAACCCTGACCTTTAAAGTAAAAAAAAAAAAAAGAAAAAAAAAAAGCAAAGAAAGGAAAGGAAAAGTAAGTTTGTTTTATTCATGGCTTGGAGTTTTGCAGTATTGTATGATTGACAAAGAAAGAAATATTATGTTGTACAATTCTATGGCAGACAGGCCCAAGGCTATTCAGATGAGAGAACTAATAACCATGCTGGCAAAAGAAATTTCTTATTAAAACCTTGTTAAGGAACTACAATAATTCATTAAGGGTTATATCATTATAAAAATCCATCATTGTTATAGACTGTGTCCTGGGGCTTCGGTTTAGTAAAGTTTGACATGCCCTTTATGCTCTGAAATTAGGTAAAGCTAAAAATGATTTATGCACCGAAAATGTTAAACATTTTATAAAGCACAAAAATAACTATGCACAGCTTCCTAACCTTGGCATAGTACCTCAGGGGTTCACAGCCTAAGAAAAAATGTCTTATAAAATGGACAGTTTAAAACCTTGTGTATTCAATGGGTCAAAACCTGCTTACATTAAAAACAGTGGGACTGCAAATGTCTTCAGTGGGACTAAGCTTTTGCACATGGAAAATAATAATGTGAGAAGAACTAGCAGTAACATCAAACTGGTCTAATGAGATGAGACCAAATGGAAAAAAAAAAAAAGAAAAGAAAAAAAACCCCAACAAGTATGAGCAACTGTGATTTAAAAATATCATGGGCTAAGGCTCAATAGGTATTTTGTAGGATTAATTTCTGTCCTTGTTCCATGCATATTTTCACTTCTGGCTAAAATTATGGAAATCGTTTTCTCCCAGCACAAACCCGTTATTATTATTTAGAATGAAATGAGGAAAACTGCATCAGATGCAAAGATTATTTAAGGTTCCCTCGGAGAAGCAATGGGCAAACAGCGTGCAAAATCTTTGCCTGCATAACAGTTTGTGGATAACACTACGTTACCCATCATGGTCACCAGTAGTACCACAGTGACATTAACTGCAGAGATCAGATTCCATCCAGAAGGACAAACTGCTCTGAACAGAGCTGCAGAAGAGTGTCTGTCAATGGCATAGGTTCATGATGAAATGGGCTGTTTGGACCCCATCTACTAGTGGGCAGTGGTACAAATGAACACTAGCCAGTCCCTCACCGATCATCAGCCAGATGTTTATATCCAAAGTTATACACTTTTTCATATGCATCATTAAGATCCATTTAGATTAATCCAACACTCAGTTTTATTGTATGCCCAAGTCATAGTACTTCCAGAATGTCCAGACTAGTTATTTTTTCAGTTAATGCTGAAATTAATACAAATATAGCACACTAATTGGCACACTTATTGGCTGTCACGCTGACAGGTCAAGTGCTGAATGGGTCATGGAAACTGAAATAACCTCTCAGTTTTGAGACGGTCCTTGTCAATCAGAATTGAGGCACACTGGAAAGAGAGCATAGATAAGCTTGCACTATTGATGTTTTAGCTGTACTAGCTTTTTGGAAGATGGTTGTTTTTTCTCTTCATGGTTAAGAGAAAGGACTTTCATTGACAGGGCTGTCAGACATTCTTTGTAAGTACTACATTTGCATTTGGCCACTTGTACATGCTCTTGGTGAAAATGTAAAAGCCATGCAATGCATATACATTGTAATGCTCACAATCTTGTTTTGAGCAAAGAGGAAGCACACACATAAAGATAATTTCTTGTTAGCATAACCAAAATCTTAACAATCTTATCATTACTACTTCAGATCTATTTTTTAAAGAAAAAGAAAGAATACTAATACAGTCGGAATTGTTGTATGTGCACTCCCTACTTTCTACCCCTTTTCTTGGTGATATGTTTGCCCTGCCCTGGCATCCCTGAGGTCCTAAAGGGTTTGGTTTCATCCTGGTTGTGTGCAGGGGTTACAACAGAGAGTTGTCAGCACCCAGAATCCTTCTCCAGGATGGATGCTGTGCTTATGTTGATGGTATCTTTCTCCTAACTCTAGGATCCACTTGGGGTCATTTTTATGTTTGCTAACATGCTTTTACACCTTTGTTCTTTCTTCATTGTTTTGCAGCTCCATGTAACAGATGGATTTACTATCTTCATCACCCTTAAACCCAGCTTTACTCAACTCCAGGCCTGCATTTCTGTAACTGACCATGGGTGAATTGTTTATTGCTGTGGCGTCTCCATTACCAGCCTGCACCCCATCCCTTGTTGTCCCACTCCTGTGCGCCTCCACACTGCACCCTGCATCCCCAACTCACAAGGACTCTGCTATCATACCAGGCCTGCATTTCTCTACACTAGAATCTGTTACTGCTAAACTGAGTGAAAAAAGGCTGCGGGCAGGTCAAGACAAGTTCAGGCAGACCAGGCCTGATGAGCCTCAGTCCTGAGGTTTTTGCCATCTCAGTACAAAGCTCATGGCCTGTTACTTACAATGGTAGTACTCTATTACAGGGTTACAGGGCAACACCTCATCCTGTCTATATTCCATGCACAGAGTTTTTAAAAGTAAGAACATTTATCAGAGGCTAGTGTGCTTCCTCTGTAAGGACAAAATACATCTATGAATGTTCCCATAAACACAGAGATCCCAACTGTCTATGGTAAAATTTCACCTGCAGTAATTCTTTGCAATATGTTTTTAATTGGCACACACAAAATAGTGTTTCTTTTTATTTTAACTAGAAAGAACAACGGCTGATATTTCAGCATTAAGGAGGAGTAGGCAATGAACTCTCCATGTAAGAAAAAACTCCCTTTTTCCTCTGACATTTACCCTGGAAAGGACATTTGACATCAGGGGCTGGAGGTATGGAAGGATGACACAGGGAACAAAAGGGAATAGGTTACCAGTCAGCTCTGAATATAAATGATATATAGACACTGGGGTCTTTCTGGTTTCTTTGAACGTCCGAAGCCGACACCAGACGTAACATTCTTTATAACCCCTTCCTGACATCAGATAGCTAGTAGATTCTTCTTTCCCCTGGCAATATTTTGAAATGAAATAGGTAGTGCCACCTGCTGTGAATATTTAAACCTTTCTCTCTCACAGCTCTCTGAAAATGAATAGGCTCGTTTATTTTAATGTAATTCCTTTTAATATGCTCTTCAGGTGTGTAATCTAAACTACCCAACTCATCAGTAGAATGGTAGGTAAAACAATGTATAGAATTATCACACAGAATGAATCCAGGAAAATGTGTCAGTCCAGTTTAAAAAATACAGAATTCCTGTCTGTTCATAATTGTATGGGAATAATTTTGATTTCTGCTTAACTGTTGTTTTGCTCTCTTTGCTGGTTGCCAGCTGGTGTGGACTCGGTTCAGTGTGTTCGGTGTTAAATGTTAAAGCCCTGTGTGGTTGCATCCTAGTTATTTAGTTCAGTTCTGTTTTCAGATGAATAAATGCAATAAGAAGGTTGTGCCTCTTCAACCTCCACAGCATGTTTTGTCTCACCTGTGCAAAATGAAGAAATAGTTAGGACATGCTGCAGTCTCTCTGAATTGCACTGATTCCATGGAGTGATGCATAAACCTGAGCAACTGCACATTTTATGCAGTTTTGAAAGTGCTCAGAAGATAGTGATGAGCATAAGTTAAATATGTTTATAACTTCAGGTGCTGCTGTTCCTAAAAAGGTCAAAGTGTTAATTCCGAGCAATGAATGAATTGACACAGGATATTTTCCAAAGCAGTTAGGAAGGAATGGGACACCGATGCCTAGTGGACTCTGTTGTGGCTGAACTGAATATTATATTGTAGTTATAATATAGATAGGGTAGATATGTAGATATAATATAGATATGGTAGATATAGATATGGTAAATACAATAACCATTCAAACAGTGTTATCTTGTATTAATGTCTTCACTAAATGAAATTAATTTTCTGTTCTGTTGTATGCATTTCACTGTAAGTTAGGTGAACTACCATTCAGGTTACTCAGCATACTCTGTATAGGATTCTGTTTTTCTCTAACTTACCCAGGATATCTTGTGTTACACATCCTCCAAAAATGCTTACTGCTCCCCTAGACTGTGTTCCAATACTGCAAGAATATTTAGGCCAACATTTCGTTTAAATAGATTGACCATACTGCTTTTTGTCTTTCATATTACTGTCTCAGCCAAATGCATCCACAGCCTGAACAGGACTGGCTGCATATGTATATGGCTGTCACCATTTTATGTAGTCTGTATCACACGTATGCCGTGATTCAGAGCTAAAAGGCCACAGAGCAGCAAATCTCAGATGCATTAGCCACCCAAGTAAATCCATGACTCACTAAGTTGTTTCACCTTCCTGTGATATTTCTGGTATCACTAGCTCTGCCTATGTGCTTTGCTGTCATTCATGACAGAAAACTGTCAAAATGAAGATACAGTTAACCATCGAAGACTAACTGACCTGACTCACTCTGTGTGCTTATTAGCACCTCTTCCTTCCATCAGTGGCCAAGTCTCCACTTGCATTAGAGCCTAAGGTGCTCTCTTTCCTACAGGCCAAATTATTTCCACAGACCATCTATCATCACCTGAATGCCTAATAGGAGCATGGTTTTCCTCGGTTAACAGCAGCTAGTGCTTACTCCAGCTATAAATCCCTGATGTGGTTTGAGGGAATTTTTATTTTATCTTTACCTCTTTTTCTGGTTCTATAAATTAAGTATAGCAGCATGTTTTATCGAAGTCAGAGGAAATCTGTATGTACTATGAAATTAATAGATCATCTTTTCCCATTCCAATTTAAAACAAATTAATAACTTCTCTCCTTCCTTTCTTTTTTTGCTAATGATCCAAGCTGTGAGCAACACATGTAGACTATCTGCAGTCATAGAGTGGTCTAGTTCTATGATTGCCTTCATTTTCTCTTTCTTTTCCTCTGTATTCTTGTTTCTCTTGTTTATTTGCACAAGGGGTGCACTTGACATAAACATGAGAATCACAGAATCACAGAAGGGTTGGGGTTGGAAAGGACCTCAGGAGATCATCTGGTCAAACCCCCCTGCAGGTTCACCCAGAACAGGTTGCACAAGATTGCATCCAGGAAGGTTTTGAATATCTCCAGAGAAGAAGACTCCACAACCCCCCTGGTCAGCCTGTTCTAGTGTTCTGTCACCTCAAAGTAAAGTTTTTCCTGATATTCAGATGGAACTTCCTTGTGCCCGTTGCCCTTTATCCTGTCGCTGGGTGTCACTGAAAAGAGTCTGGCCTCACCCTCCTGACTTCCACCCTTAAGATATTTGTAAGTGTTGATAAGATCCCCTCTCAGCCCCCTCTTCTCCAGGCTAAACAGACCTATCTCTCTCAGCCTTTCCTCATAAAAGAGACGCTCCAATCCCCTAACCGTCTTCATAGACCTCCATGGGACTCTCTCCAGTAGTTTCTCTTCTTTCTTGAACTGGGGAGCCCAGAAGTGGAAACAGTACTCCAGATGTGGCCTCACCAGGGCAGAGTAGAGGGGGAGGATAATCTCCTCCGACCTGCTGGCCACACTCTTCCTAATGCATCCCAGAAATGCAACAGGCAACATCTTCCAGCAACAACACCTTCTTGTACTTATGTTCTTGATCTTTTCAAAACAAAAAGCACCAAACCATGTCCAGTAGAACTGAAAATGTTTGAATTGTCTCTGTTACAGCCAGAAGCTATGCTTTGGTACAAAACAAATACACAGTTATGTTGCTGAGCCAAAAGCAAACTCAGTGAATAGCAGGAAAGTCCAGATTCACTGGGATGACTGGAACTGCTCTGCAAATATGAATTACCACAAATCCATTTAAGCTGGCTTGATATACTGACCTAATAACTGATTTGAGTCCCAGGAATGGTATAAATTAGTTATGGCTGGAAGGGGATTCTGGCTTCCTTTTGGTTTTGCTTTCATCTTTGTGTACATGCTGCATATACGTGATACCAAAGGAAGAATTAATTCTCTTCCACGTTACAGTGCAGAGAACAAGAAAGACAGAAAGCAAAAAAAAATTCCCTGAAAGATCCCAGACAGTGTTTACACTATACCATGCTTCCTTAATAGTGCCTTTTGTAAAATTACCTTAAACAGGCGAACTCCTTGAAACGATTAAGTTGTATGAAAGCAAACACTACCTTAATAGTTAGGTAGCTGCAGTCGCACGGCAGGCATGTGGTGGGGGAGCTCACAGCTATTTCTTTCTCTGGAGAGAGACATGTAGCACTAAAAACAGCAACAAGCTTTTAGCAAAGGTGCCACTGATGACCCATTTTATCAAGGAAGTGACAGACTAGTTGTGGATCCTGCAATCCAGTGTTCCCCAAACTGCAGGTTTCTTTCTTTAATTCCCAATCCCACCACCCCATTTCAAAGAAGACCCACAGAGGCATCTAGCAAATACAGAGACTTGAATCCCGTATAGCTTCTTATGACAAATGGTGCCAAAAACACAGGGAAAAATATCCTCTTTGATTTAGCTGGAAGGTGGATTGCTGGTTTTATTGCAAGGTTTTTTTCATGTAGTTTGGTGGATTTTGCTTTTTTTTTTTTCTTTTTAAATAAAGAACTCCTTCATACATATGCTTCAACTAGACAACTATTGGTGTAAAGACATAGATTCCCGCAAATGTCAGTGTGTCTGATGCAGAAGTTGAATAACTGAAACTAAAAATAAAATACAATTGTTTTCATTTAAATGAATTGTCCTCTGAGATAAACACAGAAGAAAGCCGGTTAGATTTCTGAAATGTCAGTATTTGAAAATAAATTTAGCATATATTCTTTTATAAACAATTGTCTTCTCCCTCTTCCCAACAAAAAAAAAAAAAAAAAGCTCTTTGACTCTACTTGACAGAATCTGTCAAAATTAAAAGCTACTGATTACTGAATTCCCTAAAAAGCTAAATGTAGGAATGCCAAAGGGGTATCCTAATTCTGCCATTGAAAAATACTTTGAAATTTAGCTGCATACATAATTCTTGTGTGGATTCAAATACAGAATTCAACCAAGTGTATTCCATGGGATGTGGTCTTTATTTTTCAGTTCAGTATTGCACAGAAGGCTATTCATTTTCTGTGGTGTGAACAGTTTCTGTGTGCTCTTCTTTTCACATCACCATGCAGGAGCCATATGCAGGGATGGCTAGACCTCACCTCACTAAGAAATGTACAACTCCCTGCCTTGATGATATTACAACTTTAAAAAAAGAGTAACAGAAAAAGGAGAAAGGAAGAAGGTTGTTTCTCACCTTCGTGTACTGGGAAACCAAGATCTAGAGAGAAAATATTGGCTTATACTCAAAGTTTTTAGCAGAAGTACAGACTAGTTAATCAAAGTGGCATTCTCAGGACTGAACCATAAAGACATTTTGTGTGGGAGCTGCTGGAATTTCCACACCACAGTGGAAAGTGAGCTTTGTGTGTCCTAATTCTATCATCTGCCTTTACAGGTTTTTGATGACTTCCCTTGCTTGGACAGCTGCTAGTGAACTAAAAGTACATCTTCACATCCAAGTGGAGGTGGGATGAGGTCCCACTAAAGATCACCATTGTATTTGTCTCTTGATCATTTGTGATTTGGTTATTCATTTTTCTATTTAAAGAAATTCCCATCCAATGCCTTGGGCAAATGTGCATAAAACTTGAAACAATCCCATCAGTGTTTTCTGAGGACTAACCAAGCAGCTGGCCTGAACAGAAAGAGCTTTCACATGGGATCCTGATTGTTCCCAAAGCAGCTCTCTTCCTCCCACAAAGGTGCATTTCAGCAGACCTGCTGGAAGTCTTATGTGACATACAGACTCTGTGGGTAAACCAGTCTCCAAAATCTGCTCTTAGCTCCTCTGGCAGCTTTACTACTCCAGAGATTTCTGAGCTTCTGTTCTTTGCTCTGATCCAGAGATGTGTGGTGGGCAGGATAAACACATGAAGCAACAGAACAGCACATGTGAATCTGGCAGTGAAGACAAGCAGAAAGGGAGTTAAAAGATGGATATTTTGAGGAGATAGGAGGTCTCAGATGCCCATTTGTATTTAAAAAAAACCAAAACAAAACAAAAAAACAAACCAACAAAAATTAAACTCCTTTAAAGCATGCTTTTGCCAATCAGCATGCATGGGAATCAAACATCTGGAGCTACATAGTGTCTGAAGTTTCAAGTTTATGTCAAAAGAAACAAACTTTTTAAAGTTCATCCCCTTGCATCTGATTTAAGTGCCTTCTGAAAACTAAACAAAAAGACAGCTAAGGAAAAGTTGAAATCTCTTTGCTAGAGAGCTGGGCATTTATCTGTGTGTTTTGAGGCTCATACAGTGATAGAAGTTATTTGTGTCTTCTCATTAGAAAAGCCAAATCAGCCCTAAATGTAGTAGAGATCTGGCAGCAGATTTCCTTATTGTAATATTCAATACTTATATTGATATTAGCTTAGTAAGAATAGTCTGGTGGAATGGGATTTAGATCCAGATTTAATTTACCTGAATGTAGGTGTTTAAATAAAAGATATATATATATATTTCCTATGTACTTAACAGAGATTTAATCAATAGAGCCAGTGAAGCCTGGAAAGCAAATCGAAGGACCAGCCTTTAAAAGTCTACCCAAGAGTGAGCTGAATTGCCCTCCAGGCTCTTCAGGCTGTCCTGATCTACAGCCTCCTCCCAAAATGCTAGAGGACCACAGGACAATCTCACTTTGACTTCATTGGTTTCAGAAACGACATCTTTTCCCTAGTCCTCAGTGATGCATCTGCATATGGACACAAAATCCCTTACTTGAAAAGTCCTTCTGTATACCTTAGCACAGTGAGATGGGGTGAAGGCTACTATTAAAATACATGGGTAGAGGCAGGCAAGGCTGCCCTTGGACACTTACCTCCCTATTTAGGCTTCAAATAAAATAGTTACATTTTCAGAGGGCTTGAGTACTATCAGTTCCTGGTCAAGTCAGTGTTCTCACAGACTAAAGAAAGTTTCAGAAATTGTTTGGCAGAAGGTCTAATTGTAAAAGACATAGCCATGTTTATTTCAAAATGAAAATAATTGTATTTGGGACTCATACTGACACCCAATGGTGTGAAATCAGACACTGGGAAATTTGCAATTCTACGAAGTTATGGTAAACCTTATAATCAGAGCAATGGTAAAAGATTTCTGTAAATCAATCAGTAACCTATTTCAGGAATAAAAAGTCATCCTTCCTTTTCTTGTTGAGGAGCTGAACCTAGGTCTATCAGAAATTTGTGATTTAAAAAAAAAAAAAAACCACAAAACCCCGAACTAGTCTAGCATATAATTATTCCTTCTCTTCAACTATGTAGGAAAGATTGTCAAATGCGCTGTGATCTTAATTCCAGTCTTTCTCATAATAGTACAGACTAATATTTATTTAATTCCATAAAAGCAAGTAGAGTTAATCAGAGTCGTGCTGGTGTAAATACAAGGAGAATCAGGTTTTGAAAGATAACATCTTGCTATCTGTTACAGAAGCTGTCAAAATGGATGAAAAAAATCTGTTATGTTCATCCAGAGAATGTACCTGTAAAAGCAGAACTGTCAGTGATTGATGGAGTTCCAATGAAAGATACAGCAATTATAATGTTGCTACATATGTGAACAACTTCCTGTACATGAAGGCCATTTAGGCACAAATGTCATGACCCAGGCATGTTTCTTCTGCCAAAAAAATAGAGTTAAATGTAAAATATAGTTAAATGTAAATATATACTAGGTATCTATTAAATATTACAGGTTGATTCATCAAACAGTTTCTGGGAAAAAACAGAGGAAATTTGATTATTCCCTCAAGGGGTGCATCAAATTAAAAAAAAAAAACAAAACAACAAACAAACCAACAAACAAGCAATGAAGAAAGATTTCTGAAATCATTGAAAGAGATTTTATCTAGCAGTTCAGGACCTTACCCAGGATGTCATAGACCCAAGTTAAATCTGCTCTCACTCTGAGGTGTTTTGCATCCACATCATTCAAGAGAAAGACTTAATGAATAGGCTTTCCTGAATAGTTTTATGACATAGGCTGGCATGGGATATTTTCAGTACTTCTTGTCTTTAAAGAAACCATGAAAATATTCATTGGTGCTTTAACTGGAAATTTTTTTGGAGCCCAGCTTGGAACCAAAATGAATAACTAATTTTTTAGCAATTAATTTAGTTTTAATTTTCACTCACTTCTTGACTTTAATTTTCATTCACTCCTTTCACTCCATGTGATGTGACAAATGAAGGGATGACTGCCTCTGAATATCTTCTAAGTTGATGGCTCAGATACTGTCCTTCAGTACTAGAGCTCAGTGAGAACATTGCCTCTACCTTTTTGACCTTCAAGGGAATTAGTGAAACATTTTTACAGTACAACTTGTTATCCATTTTGCACAGGGAAGCAAGACTGGAGGAGAGTGAGGGTGTGAAACTGGTAAGAACACCTGAAGAAAAATTGAATTTAAAAGCAAAGGGGGGAAGATGGAAGAGAAACCAAACAGCATAAGCAAAATTTGTACCTTATTCTTCCTGCCTGCCTGCTAACAATAATGACCCCCATCCTTATCTGTCACAGAGGAAACAAACGACCTTTCAGAAAGGTAGAGCAAAAGGCAGGGCTGACAGTTCTGCAGCCAGCTCAACAACTGCAGAGCCTTTGCTGGATGCTGTCCGCAGCATGAACACCAAGCTGTGTTTCCCTTTTAAGCCCTCTTACAGGAACAACTCATAACTAGTAATGATTGATGTGTCTTTTATCAAACAGATACAGCAAAACCAGTAACTGGATCTTTCACATTTATGTGGCATTTTCAAGTGCATGAAGAACAATTAAAGCTGGCCACTGGGACATTCTCTTTTTTGTCATAATTCACTAAAGACTGGGGTTTCAGTCATTGCATCTTCTAAAGCGCTACAATATTTTTCTATGACTATAAAGGAGTTTTCTATTCTGGAGATTTTAAGACTGTGGTAGGAGTTTTTTGTTGCTATTGTTCACAGCTGAAGGAGAAGGTTATTTGTTTTACTAAGATAAGATTTCTAAAACATCCTGCTCAAAAAAATACAACAAAAACAGATGGTGTTTTCCCTCTTTTTCCAGTTATCTATTATTTTCTGAAGAAACTGAAATGCCATCTTGCCTCCTGGATAAATTATCATTTTGTTTAAAACACAGGCAAAAAATCTCCAAGATATAAAGGTCAGTTGAAGAGGTTTAGTTTAGAGTAAGCATTGCTAAACACAAAGTTGTTTAGCTGGACTTTCAAAAACTTGTGTATTTTTCTTTTACCTTGTTAAACACTCTTGTGACTTTTACACTATGCTGGTTTCCAGTAAAATCAACAGGGCCAAAGTATGGGCCAGGCACGAGCATTGTGATTGCCTTTTCTGTTAGAGCTTAACACAGCTCTGTCCTCTGTGAGCTCAGACCATCTCAGTTGATGCCCAGGTACAGTCTGGGAGCTGGCTCAGGTCAGAGACCATTCCCAGTAATCAGTTTGTTTGCAGTTATATTATTTAAATGTTACAGCATCTAACCATTAGCTATGATCGATATCATGCTGACTTAAAAAAGATTTCTGGCCTGTTTCTTAGTATAGATGTATTTAAAAGACAGGTAGATGAGGTGCTTAGGGAGATGGTTTGGTGGTGGGATGGCAGTGTTACATTAATGGTTGGACTTGAAGATCTTAAAGGTCTTTTCCAACCTAAATGATTCTATGACTCTGTGATGTAGCCTAATTGTCAGACCAGAATTTCACTCATTTGATACACCATGTGACCTTTGCCAGCAACTCCAAAATGAAGATTAAAATAGGAAATTATTTCATTTGTACTCATACGCTGTATCAAAGACATGGTTTCAAATTGCTTCAGTGTCACATAATTATGGTAAGGTATTAAGCTTGCAATATTATAAAAAAATTTCTCCATGGTTCCCACCAGTTTCAACAGATCCTGAATTCACACCATAAAGTTGGGGGTTTAATTGGTTGCATCTCTTTCCGTCCATCTTTTATCCCAGTGAAGGATTTTACAAACTAATAAATATATCTCCGTGGTGAGATATTTGTCAGGCAACAGGTCACTTTAGGACTCTATCTTCTTCCCTCTTCTCTTTCTTACTTGTAGAGATACAGAAAGTGTCTTACTGGTATCTAAAAGACCAACATATGTTATGAGTTGACATAATATCTCAGTGAATAAAGGCAAACTTCATACATGGAAAATAATAATATTGCTTTTCTTTTTTATTAAGAAATTAAAACTTTGAATTCCACATAAATAAAAATGTTTATTTAAGGGCATTAAAGAAATATAGGACACAAGTCTTAATAATTTTCAAAGTTTTACACAAGCACATGGAAACTGATTACATTCCACTGAAATAAAGCAATTACAATAGAATCAAAAACCAGACCAAGTATCTTTCTCTGTTTAACATTGCTTCAGTTGGAGTAGAAATAGATATTAATGGATGGCATTGCATTATGTAATTAAGATTAGATATGTAGATAAACAGCATGTTGTCCTTGTCTTGCACAATTACTTATAAACAAATACCCAGACAAAAGCAGAACTGCAGTCGCTGAAATGACATTCATTAAAACAGATTTATAAAACTATACATCCAAAAATAAGCTCTTCAGAGGATATTTGAAGACTTTTGCCATATCTGGAGCATGATTTGAGAATCATGGTGCTTTAGAAAATATTTTGTAGCTAGATATCTGCATGTTTATAAGTCTAAGTATATAAAAACCCCAGAGTATTTCAGTATTGTCTAAACTTTGACATCTTCTTCATATGCACAGATTACTGCTGCCTATTCTCCCAAATAAAGTAAATCACATAGACGAGGTCACACAGTTGAAGAATACAGTATTCTTATTTGTCCGGGGGAAACTAATACCCATCTTTTCTTTCTCTCTCCTTTTCATCCACATGGCAGAGGTCTCAAAGGACTCTACTGCCAGGTCAAAAGGTAAGAGCCATGCCTTTAGATCCTTTCTCCTTCTAAGGTATCAGAAGTCTCTTTTGAGTACTCTCTTTTTTTCTCTCTACATGAACTCCTGGTGAGAATTTCCCTTCCTTTGGGGCACTATTACTTTGTTACTTTCTAGGCTTTGAGAAATCTTATTCCCTGTTCTGTCTGCCTGAATCTAATCCTGAGGTTTAAACTGAGGATTTTATTTGGCATAACTTGTTTGTCTCAATATTTAAATGGACTCAGAAGAGAAATATTGTCTGGTATTATATTAGATAGGTGTCTAGTGGGATACTCAAAACCTTTTTATGTGCACTTATTTGGAAACAACTATCTGCCTTACACTGTGTTGAAGTTATTATTTCCTGTTGGGGATATTAAAGGAAAATAATGTCCCAGACACTTTTCTAAGGCTTTTTTATTTGTGTTTTTGTTTGTTTGTTTGTTTGTTTTGTGATGTCCAGTCTAAAACTGATGAAAAAAGAATGGAAAGACCCAATTATTTCCTAATCATATGAAAACTGACAATTTAAAAAGCCAGTTTAGAATCCAAATGTGAGAAAGAACAGAATTACCTACCCTAGAGGACAATGATTGGTTTTGCAAGGCACACTGATTGTGCCTGCAGCAGTTTGTGTGTAAATCATATAACTTTCTGAGAAAAGCACAGTATTAAATTACTGCGGTACAAACCTGACTCCTCTCTCTATGCTGGCTTCCCATAGACTAACCAGACAAAGTCAAAGGCTTTCTGTCCTTACCTTTAGTTTCCTCAACATCTGGGTCTCAAAATATGAACAGCTATCCTCAGCACGTATATATTTGTCAATGGGAAAATATACAAAGTTAGTTTAAGTGACAAATTTTACCTATATTTGTTAATTCATGATTCACCTGTGTTCAGATACTAGAGACAGGAAGGGCTTGAGAATCTATACTGAAGAGAGTGGAAATATCAGCCACGGGGATTCTTACAAGGGCCTCCTGCTAGGTATGAGGCACAAGCCAGGAATAAGCTTGGAAGTGATTGTCTGAAGTGGAACAAATTGTGCCATGGAGAGATCTGAGGTAGGAGCTGAGAATACGATTCTGAGAAAGGTGACTTAATCAAAACAATGGGATAGAAATAGTAACTTTGCAGAATGGTTCTTAATGGATGTGTTCAGGGTTATATTGAATTGTCAAGTACAGTGAAAAGGACAATATCATAATCTACATGCAAGGTGACCATCACCTGGAGAATATGTTAAAAAAAAAAAAAAAAAGGCAAGCTGTAATAGATATGCTATATTTAAGCATCTTCTGAACATTTCTAGAGGTATTAATGGGAGACAAGTTTAGGTAAGGACTTGGATTTACCCTCCTCCCTTCCTCAGAGAACATTTCTTCTAACCACTAAGCTAACTGGAAAGTGCCACGGGCCTTTGTTTTTTTTTACTTTTATAAATGTTTCAACAAGAGGATATAACAAAGTAAGAAAAGGTGGAAAATATCTGAAGTCTGTTGTAGAACAAACACTCATACAGAGACTGTCCACAAGCCCAGATAAAAATTAAGGCAGACATTAATGATCCATTCTCTGTGTCCTGACTTCTATGTTTTCTTTGGAGTATTAATTTCAGAAGACTCTGATGTGGTTTAAGATAGGCTGTGATCTGTGACTTGTATGGTGTAGTGGAGGCAGATGTCTGATGAGTAAATCCATAATTAAGTTTCAAATTTTAATTTTACTGATTTCCCCTAAGCTCTGCCAATGTACTTGGACTGAGAGCTCCAAATTTTTTAGACTTAAACTGTGAATCAGGAGTTCCAGGATGTTAAGGTATTGGAAGCTTTGTGGAGCTTCATAGATAACAAGCCCATCACTTGAGCTTGACAAAGTCCTATCATGTATACTCTCTATCTCTTTCTCTTTGACATATGTTAATATTGGCTTTCCCACAAGCACAAAAGCATTCATCTTCAAACTCTATTGTGGCTTCCTAATTCATTATTCTTGTTCGTAAAATTGTTCTACTTTGAATGGGTCAGTGTTTTATCTGTCACTATGAGCAGCTATTTAAATATAAACCAAAGTTCAATATTAATAAATATTATCCTATGATCTTTTGTCCTTTTAGGAGTTCTGAAAGACATTTTGTTTTCAGTCTCTCTGTTTCCTAGGAAATTATAAGAAAACCTGCAATATTTGCTTTCAATATTATGAAAACATAGAAAAGTCTCACAAAATTCTAAGAAAGCCCCATGAGGTTTGCTGATTTCCAGGTAAAAGAAAATGTTTAAATGAAATTTAAACTAACTGACAGTAAACCAGAGTCAGACAAAATGCATAACATTTCAAGGTCAAAAGGCAGATGATTCTGTGATACAGTAGCTCTGAGAGTAGAAAGAAAGTTGTTTTGTTTTTTTTTTATTGCAAATACCTTTTTTTGTATTCTTTAAAAGTTTTAATAAAAAGAATTTGCTAGTGGTACCTAAAGTAAACACATGTGGGGATACCACTTTCCCTCTTAAGAAAAGTCTGCAGTGAGTGTACAGTGTTTAACATTTTTATGTCTTTGTGACTCTATGTATCCTTGATTTCATCACTCCCTTGGTAGTGTAGCTTGTTTTCCGAGTTAAACAAAGGCATTGGCAGAGAAACTACAAAGTGTTCTAATCTCCTGACCCCCACATTGACAGTTCAATATATTTTAGAACAACTAAAGATATGGAAGTGGAATTATGAAAGAAGCAGGCACTTCAGAAGAATGTTCTATAAATTTATTGCTTTACTGCATAGTGGAACTGCTGTAGTTTTAAGAGAGCAAGGACATAGATCTGGAAAATAAAACATAATGGTAGTGGTTCACTGGAAGTAAAAGATAAAAATCTCTGTCACATAAAATTGTACGGAAAATGTGAGATTATTGGTTTCATTAGGATTTATTAATTTGATATATTTCAGTTCTTATCTGCTAAATGAGGGTAGGGGAAACTGCCATACAGCTGATGACTTGCAATCACTTTATAAACTGTTCTGTCTTTATTTTTCACCTATATCTAAAATTCATCCAGTTAACTAGGGAAAGGTTCTCTCCCCTCAGCAGGCAGTTTCTTGCAGTAACTCAAAGCACACATAGTCAAGCATCAAATGTCACCACATTGCCATCTTACTGTGAATGACTGGAATTTACTTCTTATTGTTAGTGGTGCTGAAAAATGCCACTAGATTCCAAGGAGTTCATAATGTATTGTCTAAACTGAAAACATTTTCAGGGACTGAACTGACCTTTTAGAAAACTGCACTTTCATCCTTAAAATGCTGGACTGTTGCAATATTTCATTTAAAAGGTTACTTAAACTTTTTTCTGTTTTTTGTTTTTGTTTTGGTTTTTTGTTTTGTTTTTGGTTTTTTGTTTTGGTTTTGGTTTTTTGTTTTGGTTTTGGTTTTTTGTTTTGGTTTTGGTTTTTTGTTTTGGTTTTGGTTTTTTGTTTTGGTTTTGGTTTTTTGTTTTGGTTTTGGTTTTTTGTTTTGGTTTTGGTTTTTTGTTTTGGTTTTGGTTTTTTGTTTTGGTTTTGGTTTTTTGTTTTGGTTTTGGTTTTTTGTTTTGGTTTTGGTTTTTTGTTTTGGTTTTGGTTTTTTGTTTTGGTTTTGGTTTTTTGTTTTGGTTTTGGTTTTTTGTTTTGGTTTTGGTTTTTTGTTTTGGTTTTGGTTTTTTGTTTTGGTTTTGGTTTTTTGTTTTGGTTTTGGTTTTTTGTTTTGGTTTTGGTTTTTTGTTTTGGTTTTGGTTTTTTGTTTTGGTTTTGGTTTTTTGTTTTGGTTTTGGTTTTTTGTTTTGGTTTTGGTTTTTTGTTTTGGTTTTGGTTTTTTGTTTTGGTTTTGGTTTTTTGTTTTGGTTTTGGTTTTTTGTTTTGGTTTTGGTTTTTTGTTTTGGTTTTGGTTTTTTGTTTTGGTTTTGGTTTTTTGTTTTGGTTTTGGTTTTTTGTTTTGGTTTTGGTTTTTTGTTTTGGTTTTGGTTTTTTGTTTTGGTTTTGGTTTTTTGTTTTGGTTTTGGTTTTTTGTTTTGGTTTTGGTTTTTTGTTTTGGTTTTGGTTTTTTGTTTTGGTTTTGGTTTTTTGTTTTGTTTTTTTTTTTTGGAAAAGGGTAAGGATTGTTGTGTGAAAGAAGTATCGTCATGTAACTCTTCTGTGTCAAAAACCAGGGAAGAATATCACTCATTACTCTAAAGGTGCTTCAAGAAAACTATGCAGAAAAGAGCACAGCTGCTATTCTCCCTGGAAAAAAAAAGCAGATAATTGTAATTAATATTTAATACTTTTGTTCAGGTCCCAACTGATGATAAGGTCTAATTTTATTAGAAGTGTTAGAGAGAAAGTGTTTCTCTCTCTGAACATCCTGACAAAAGGTGAAAAGCAGAAAATATTTTTCTTCCATGTTACTGACTTAGATCTGAGATACAGAGAAATGGTGAGCTGCCCACAGTCAGACAGAAAACTCTGCAACAATCCGTTGCTTCTTAACCCCTGCTTCTTCAGTACCAGTTAAATGTCCCAACAAAAAATATCCTCCCTCACCAATTTGGTGAAAATAGATTGATTACTTGTAGAGCCTAACCACAATACCGCATCTGTGCATTTAAAAGAAGGAAAAAGGAATTGAACAAGATTGCAGAGTTGCCAGCCTGAGAAGTGCTGACCACAAAGAGCCTTTTCCACCATATTTTATCAGAGGAAGGCAAAAGGAGTATTAAAGATAGGTTTAATCCTCTTTAAGTGGGAGAATGTTGGTAATGATTACTGCAAGTGCTGGTTGGCTGTAGTGCTAAGGGATCAGATTTTAGAAAAAAATAACAGCCTGCCTCCAAATGATAAATGAATATGTGAGCTTCACTGATGGCACACATGACTGTTTTTAGACTTAGAAGAAGTGACAGAGGAAGATGAGCAGTCATGTAAGTGGCACGTAAGTGTATTAAAGGCATAGCGTAAGAGAAAGGAGCTGACATAAAGACCAGTGACCGTAAGGAGAGGTGATAAAAAAGAGCAGGGTGTATATTAAGGAAACGAGTTAACTGTTCATGTTCTGAATCTTGTATAACTCTTAGGTCAATGAAGAAAACATCATTGTTCCACAAAATGAGTGAAGAAACATGAAATTAATAGGAGAGAGAAAGAAATACAGAAGACTTAACTGTATATTTTGCAGGTATCATTTTCTTAGAAAACTTGACATGTATTTGATACAATTTTTATTATCATGATCATGAACTTTAGATGGTTATTTGGCATTTCCAGGGACTGACAGAAGGCTCAGACACACATGATTGAGTAAAGGAGACATAACAGGTTAAAGTACAGCCCAACCACTTGTTCCTGGCCTGGCTCTGTTGCTGAGTATTGCAGATAACCTGCAACTATTTCCTTGGAAGTTTACAAGAAATTGTGTTGTCTCACAGTGGGCTGGGTTAAGAGTGAACGTACATTAACTGAGAATTAGCCAGTGAATATAACTTATTAAGCTGCTATAGACTACATATTTTATCCACAAGTCTAAAATAAAAATGAGCTAAATGAACTGAAATGAAGCTACTAGGGACTACTGTAGAATTATTAGACCTAAATAAAATAGTTTCTGCTAAGGATATATCTAACATACTTCAGAGGAGAGAAATAGACTGAGGACTGTGGGCCACTGTTTTTTGGAGGCAGGAAGCAAGCACAAAAAGATGCTCCAAAATTCTTGAAGCAGTGAGTGACGTAACTGAGGTTGTGCTTACAGTTTTAACTTCTGCAAAGGTTGAAATAGCTGCCATGAGCTCAGTCCACACTTTAGCCCTAGTACTGACACAGGCAGGAAGCTGCTTCTGAAAGATGACTTTCTTTCCTGATATTGCTCCACTAACTAAACAACCACTTGGATCATTTACTGGAGTTGGAGTTGTCTTATTATATAATCATGTGAGTTTTGCAGGGAGAGAGCACAACAGAGAAGTAATCCTTTGGGCCTCTTATTACCTTGTAGTTGGTGTAGCTGCTAATATCTTCTCTGTCTAGGTGTAGAATATTCATAGAATCATAGAATGGTTTGGGTTGGAAGGGACTTTTAAAAGTCATCTAGTCCAACACCCTGCAACGAGCAGGGACATCTCAACTAGATCAGATTGCTCAGAGTCCTGTCCAACCTGACTTTGAATGTTTCCAGGGAAGGGGCATCTACAATCTCTCTGGTCAACCTATTATCCATTTATACCTTTTAAACTCACTTTTCACAGGTATTAATGCATAACACAAACAAATGGAATTTCAATCTGAAATACCTTTTCTGATCATGAAGTAGGATAAGAAAGGATCGGAAAATATTTGAGAAGAAAGTATCTGCCATACCTCAGAATAGGGGTCCACTTAAAAAGTCAGTAGTTATAAACAGGTACCACTTTTTTTTTTTTTTTTTTTAAAAGCCCTTTTACATAGAATTATAAATACCTGTGGAAAGTAAGATGCCATGCAGCAATAACTATGGTGATGAATGTTTACATTTAATAGTCAGTAATATATCTATGTTGCTGTATCAGGTGCATACATCTTATGGTTGTTTTACTCGTCCAGGTCAAATATGCTGCAGATGTTCAAGACATGAAACGATACACAGCACTATATTGAACAAAATCAAATGCAACTATAATAGATACTTACAAATAATAATTAACACACACCTCCCTCCCCCCCCCCCAACTAAAAACTACAACTGTTTCTTATCCTGAGGAAAATAAACAAACAAACTGGCAGTATGTCATCAATCCTTAGTGAAAAATGGGGACATGGAGGGGAGGGGCATCTTACGCATTAATTTGACAAAATAAAAATGGACATGAAATTAAAGGTGGATGAGAAAACCAAAAGTATTTGGATAACAATCCATTTTATCACTTGACATAGTAAAACATTTCTCTGGTTCGATACATAGAATCATAGAATGTTTTGGGTTGGAAGGGACCCCTAGAGCTCATCTAGCCCAACCCCCCTGCAGTGAGAAGGGACGCCGTTAACTAGATCAGGTTGCTCAGAGCCCCGTCCAACCTGGCCTTGAATGTTTCCAGGATAGGGCCTCCACTAATTCTCCGGGCAACCTGTTCCAGTGTTTCACATATATATTTGCTGCTTTTATTTTCTTTTGAAAGAACTACCCAAATGGAATTTTTACTCATTTTTTTAAGGACGTTATAGTATATTGTGCTTTTAGGTATAGCTTGTTGATAAATTTCCATCAAAATCTGCTGAATGCGGAATGTGTGTTTTCCTTGATATTGACATTTTTCATGGGTAAATGTCAGATTGTCACCTTTTTCTTTTTTTCCTTTAGGGAATGTACACAGAACATTTTCTTTCAGGTCAACATCATGTTAATCTTTACACCCACTGAAGCTCCACGCTTCCTCATAGGAACTGTAGATCTCAGGATTTCTGGGTCTTGTGATGATGGGACTTCTGGTTCATGACTATGGTGTAGCCACTGGCAAAGATCTTCCTGTAAAGATGTCCTCTACATGAAGAGTCCAAACACAGTAAAAAATAATCAAATGTGATTAAAATAAATTAAATTGTTTACTTACCTATTATATACAGACCAGAACGAGGGTAAGAATTTGAAGGATGAGGCTTTTAACAATCTTTCTCATTTCATAAGTCATTGTAAATTTATAAGCTGCTATGTTTTCTTCACACATATTTAAACATCACTGAGCAAGCTATATCTGTCCTACTGGTAGTTATTACAGGTGACAGGAATACAAAGCTATTTAGGGACCACAGTTCTAATTTCCATTGATTTCACTAGGGACTCAGGCACCAAAATCCTATTCAGTCAGGCACCTACGGACAGTTGTGAAACCAGCAATCGTTACTCATATTGTTCAGTGCTTACCAATTAATCAGTGTAAAACTTGTGAATTGAGAATGACATATTTGTCAGTCCTCCTCACTTCCCACAAACATTTTTGTTGATTTTCACTTATATGTACAATATGAAATGAGTGGAACAGTGCACTTTACTGAATCAATACAGAGCATGATGATTTAAAGTGTCAGGATATAAGGCACAGATAGGGAAAAAATGGGAGGTAAGAACAGCAATATTACTGAGAAATGAAATAGAATCTGATGAGAAAAATGGCATAAACACTTGGAATGACAGTAGAGAAAGTTTTTATAGAAATTTGGGTAATAAAGGCAGTCAGGTAATTCACTGATGTAGCTACAGGTTTCTTGGGCAGATAGAGCAGATATGGCAGTACACTCAGCATGGCCTGTTAGAGCTTGGCTTTAATCTTTATCAAGGGAAAAGTAATTACCTTGATACCAATTTTGATAGAAACTAAGCATAAACCTAGGAGGAACGTTTTTCTGAGGAACTATAATCATTGGGAGGGAGGTTGTTGGGAAAGAGAGGTTGGGCTTTTATTTTTGGTTCTTTTGGTTTTGTCTTTTTGCTAAATAGCCTACATGGTCAGAGGCAGTTCCATGTATAATGCAGTGACTTGAGACAGGTATAGATAGGGTTGATATTGAGAACATGCAGTATCTAGCAAACAAATAAATCTGTAGATTTGGTGTGCTTCTTAGCAGAGAAAGAAGCACACTAGGTTTGATGTCAGGAAGTCTGACTTTGAGGGTATATGAAATGCTCAGTGGAATTTTGACTGAGATTTTTATAACACTTAGGATATGTACTACTGAAATTGAAATAGTGGAAGAAATGACAATTAAAATTCACTCTGGTATAATCAAGCCAGGGAAACAGAGACCAAAGTAAGCTAACACGGAAAATGAATAATCTTGATATGTGTAAGAGAAAGAAAAAAAAAAATGTTAGAAGTAACAGTAAGAAAGTAAGGAAAAAGATCAGAGTAGTGAAAACAAGGAGAAGGCAGAGGATAACTCTTATATTTGCATAGAAACCATTTTACTTCTCAAATTCAGAGGCAACATAAATGGTATTAACAATAGCAAGTGAATGTAGGTTTGGAGTGCCTGTGCCATAAGTACTTGTATTGGTTTTGGATGGGATAGAGTCAATTTTTTTCATAGTAGCCTCTATGGGGCTATGGTTTGGATTTGTGATGAAAACAGTGTTTATAAGACACCATGTTTTAGTTATTGGCAAACAATGCTTACACAGTGTCAAAGACTTTTCTGCTTCTCCCCCCACCCCACCAGCAAGTAGGCTGGGGCTGCACAAGAAGCTGGGAGAGGGCACAGCTGGGACAGCTGACCCCAACTGACCAAGGAAATATTCCATACCATACAACATCATGCTCAGCATATAAAGCTGAGGGAAGAAGAAGGAAGGGGAGGATGTTCAGAGTGATGATGTTTGTCTTCCCAAATAACCATTCCGTGTGATGGAGCCCTGCTTTCCTGGAGGAGAGGCTGCCAGTGAAGACTGAGGCAAAATGGTATTAACAATAGCAAGTGAACTCCTCATCTGCTGTTACCTGTTATAAGTACTTGTATTGGTTTTGGATGGGATAGAGTCAATTTTTTTCATAGTAGCCTCTATGGGGCTATGGTTTGGATTTGTGATGAAAACAGTGTTTATAAGACACCATGTTTTAGTTATTGGCAAACAATGCTTACACAGTGTCAAAGACTTTTCTGCTTCTCACCCCACCCCACCAGCAAGTAGGCTGGGGCTGCACAAGAAGCTGGGAGAGGGCACAGCTGGGACAGCTGACCCCAACTGACCAAGGAAATATTCCATATCACGTGACTTCATGGCCAGCGATTAAAAATGGGATGTGGGGGAGGTTTACGGGGGCTGCCATTGCTTGGGGACTGGCTGGGCATCAGGCAGCTAGTGTTGAACAACTGTTGGTTTTTTTCCACTTGTTTTTCTTGGCTTTGTTTTTCTTTGGGGGGCAGAGGAGGAAGGGTGTAAGCAAATAGTAATGTGGTACTTAGCTGCCTACCAGGGTTGAACCATGCCAGCACTGAAGGTGTTGGATGGTAACAGGAAAAAATCAACCATGAGAAGTAAGGCACAATAGAAGGAGCCTGCTTACCTGCGCTTTTTTTGCCGCAGTTTTGCCCTGTCTCCTCTATTCACTTCAACAAACAACTTAAGATTTGCTGCAGATAGTTGGAAAAGAAAAGTGATGGGATGAAAACACTACTGCCAATTTCTGGCCTAGTTAAACCACATAAACGTGTTGAAGTTAAAGTCCCTTATTACCTAAATTTTGACAAATACCAGCTCTGCCATAATCATCTGCATCACTGCAGATAAACTTCTGGCTCCAGAAAAAAATTTTAACCCAGGAACCTTTGTAATGACAGTAATCCAGAGCTGACGTGGGAATCAGTTACCTAAAAGTATGTAGCTAGAAGCAGGCTAGGCACCTCCAGTCATTCTTCCAGGCTTCCAGCTGCATTTCTAGAAGGGTATGGATTTCCTGCAGTTCCTGTGTTTCACCTGTCAACATCATACATGCCTCAAATATCCTATGGTTATCCTGCATCTGGTACCATATTTGGGCAGTCAAATCACCCTTCAGTTTATTTCAACACTTTTATATAAAACTTGCTGAAAGATAAAAAACTTAAAGAAAGAAGAGAAATAATAAAATAGAAAATTAAACTGAGCTTTTTGATCAGTGATTTCTAAAACCTAAATAGACATTTATTGTACTTGTAAGCTGTCCTGTTCCCAGTCTTCAACTCATTGAATCAGATGTAGCTTAACTGTGCTTAATACCAAGTGTTACACAACAACTTTTAAAATAAAAAATCTCAAATGCTGTTTGTAGAGTCTGCCTATAAACCTAAATCAGCTTCTTTGAAATCTGTTTATAGGGAAAGGAAATTTTGTTCAATGATTTCTTTCAGTTGTGTGCTTATTTTTTGGCAAAGTCAAAATTTTCAGGACTTGATTGTCATTACGGCATTAAGTAGCTCATAGAAGCATATCAACGTGGGGTGGACAAATTGTGTAACCTTATTTCTTACATTTCTCTAGGGTTTCTGACTCAAATCTGTAAAAACCTAGGAGTAAACTAGTAAACAATGACTCAGCCATGACCGCTCGCTCCCCTTTTTGATCTGTTTTATTTCCTTTCACAGAACAGTTTATTCCCCTTTGTTCCTGGTCAAAGATTCGATCATTCCCTGCACTTCTCTAGACACTTTTCTACCCTTTTGCTTGCAAGAGGGATTAGCATGTCAATCTCCCTTGCTCTCTTTTTCATATCCAATGCCATAGGCTTCTCTCCCCTCCATCGTAGAGAAAGGCTGTGGAAATGAAGCCTTAAATCAAATTCTAGCAGTCTGTTAACTTTCTTCTCCTTTTCTTTTCCAAATTTTAGATCATGTCCCACCTTTGTCTACTGAGTACTCCCTTAGTCTTCTAAAAGAATGATCAAGACCATCAGTACAGGACTTTTGTAAGGGATGCCTGCCAGAAATACCTGCTGTGTTTCAGGACAGCCATAAACTCCTTTCACCCAACAGGCAAAACCCATCCAGCAGGAGGTACTAGTCATGAGGAAGGAGTCAGAGAAGACTGTTGAAGCAATGTGTCTATTCAGAGCACTGCCTTAGCCACCCCAGCCTTTGGCTGCTAGCTGTTTCTGAAGTTTGAGTTCAGCTCTGGCCCCAAGGCACAGGAGGGGTACAACACCTTGCTTTCCACAGCAATGCAAATAGCAGGTACAACTGGCCACCAAAGTGTTCTAGAGTTTAAGTAGTCCAAGGGATTTCACAGTGAAGTACATTCTCACAGATGCTGCTTAGAAAAACACTAAGGGATAATACTTCATAGTGGAAGTACAGCTATTAGAATACGAGATGCCCATTCTAGGATTTACAGGCATCACTCTATTTAACCTTTGTGGCAGATCAACTTGGCTGCTTTAGTTTAATCTCAGATACTTTACTGCTTTCCTAAATTTACTCAGTAAGTGTAAAAGTATCCCCTACTGAAAAAAGTATAAAGTCCAAAAATATCATAGGATTGGAATAGATTTACTGTAAAAATCACGTTTCTCTTTTAAACTATTAGATGGAGAAAAGTTAAATATAGAAGCAACTAAAAGGAAATGCACTTGTTGTAATGTTAAAAGATGACAACTAAAAGATTGTAAAAATGCTTCCTATGTCTTAAATTTACTATGATTTTAACATTAAATCTTTGCAGATTATATTAAAAAAAAAAAAAAACAAAACTTTAAAGGACTGCATATTTTATGCTCCTGAAAAAATCCATTTACATATTTCCATTTGCCATTTGTTCACCCTGCAGGAATAATACCCATTTCTTTCTTATTTTTTAAATTATTAAATCTTTGCAGATTATTTTAAAAAAAAAAAAAACAAAACTTTAAAGGACTGCATATTTTATGCTCCTGAAAAAATCCATTTACATATTTCCATTTGCCATTTGTTCACCCTGCAGGAATAATACCCATTTCTTTCTTATTTTTTAAATACTGCAATACTTTC
>NW_009259437.1:314838-357475 GCF_000687185.1 Egretta garzetta | reverse complement strand
TGACAGTTTATTTAAAGCTAATGCTGTCTTGGTCACATGAGTCTTGATATTTAAAGTATTTTAATCAATATGAAAGAATAACAGATGTTGAGCTCTCCAAATACAATGATATTTACTGTATAAAGCTTCTTCAACAGCAAGTTGAAAAAGAAATGCTTAGAGGGCTTTTCTTTGCAAAATAAGATTTTAGCCTCAAGGTCTGTGTTTATTTTATAATCTCTCTTTTCTACAAGGCCTATTGAAACATCAAGTTTCTCTCCTTGTCCTTTTTCTAACACAATTGGCCAGTCACTCATTTAGCTTTATATGAATTCCATATTGGTTGCAAACATAAAAAAAAATTGGAAATAGCAAAGTCTTCCAGTTATCTGCCCCATTTCTCCACCACCACAAGGTTATTCCTTACTGTATACTCCACAGTGTGCTAGTCAGTCTAGTTTAAGTGACCTAAATAGTGGAAACTCCTGTGCTTTCCTGGACTCAGTTCCTTAAACTGCAAAATTTTTCTGTTAAGAAATATTACTTTGGATTACAAAATATTATTGGTGATATTAATTTGAAATGGAGAAAATGTTTTAGGTTGTACTGCAGCTAAGTGACCATGGATGCCATAAGAAAACGCTATAGTCTCACATGTGGGATTTCTGACTTGTAAATCATACACTGGCTGAAAGAACATATCACTGGAAAGCACCCATTTCTGACTTTACCAGTGAAAGCTAGGAAGAAAGGATCAAGGAAAAGGAGAAGTTTGGAAGCTGAAGAAAAACAAAAAAGAAATAGGTCCAGAAGAAGAAAGAAAATAGTAGAAGCAACCGGTACTGTTGGATTGATGAAAAAGCTGGATAGCTGTTAGTTTAAAATCAATAGCATGTTCAGTCATGTGGTAAGTAGAATTCCATGTGGTTGAATGAGTTATTGATGTGGGCGTTTATTTATTTTGCTGTATGCAAGGTATCACAAGCCAAACTTCAGCAGAGTGATTAATGTGGCTGAAAAAAATTCTTGTAGCATCAGCTGGGAGTTCTGTCTCAGGATGTTGTCTCTGCCCACCTATGGTGGCAATGGAACAGTGTTAGCAAGAAGCGCATTTACATACCTTGGCTTTTGAGGGTCAACCACCAACTGCTGAGCATGAAAGGGAAGTTCTGTAAAGGGAACTTCTACAGTGGGAACTTTTACTCAACCTTTTGATGCAATTTTTTTTAATCCTTTATTTTTTAATTCCCAGTGATACTTGGGTTTTACAGTTATATGACATGTGAAGAAAGCAAGATATTTCAGAGTTGTGCTGGAGAATGCTTTCTGAGGCAGCCAGCAGCCAGTATGAAATAATGAAGAGAGGTTTGTCTTAAGTCTTTACTCTCTCAGAACTCATATGCATGGGAGCCAAAGCCATAAGCCTTCTTTCATGAGAAACTGACAGTGCCCCTTTGGTATTACAGTGGTTAGCTCATTCAAGTGAGATGAAAGAGACCTAATTTTGAGCCCCTGTTCTGACTCAGGCAAAGCAAAGGCTGTATTCAAACTCTGCTGAAGAGTGATTATTGTCCTTCAAAGCCAGTCCACTCTACCGTAGGACTAGTTCAGTCAATATTGCATAGCACTTAGTCCTTGATCTCTTTATGAGTGATGTGTGGTGCCCCCATGTCCCTAAAGCATATATATATTTATTGTTATTTTTGTTGTTATTACTGTTGTTATTACTACTCAATCAGCATGAGCATAATATGGAGGGTGAACACAATGGTGTTTTACAACATGCTTCCAAAAGCACATTGCATGCTTTTGGGAGCTGTGCTCAGGAATAGACGGTGGGTATCTGAAAAGCTGCTGGAATAGGAGGAGCTGATGATGTTGCCAAGAAAATTTCAAAGAGTTGGCTTAACCTCATCCACACTGTCTGTAGGGAACAAATTCTCAGAGCTGCACCCTGATTTACTTGGAAGACATCACTTAGTTTTCTGTAAAGGAGATCCCAAGAATGAACTAAGATGTGTTGCATGGCTGCTCAAAGGATAGGGCCCATGTATGAATTGGAGAGCAAAGTTATTTCACAGTAATACATATCCAAAGAACATTCTGAACCTCGACTGTTGGACCTCACTAAAGAATTATGGGCTATTTGCAGTGCCTTTTTTTCTCCCTTTTCTTCACCATGAGACAGAGGCAAAAATCCAGAATGGCTTTTAAAACTGTATTAAAGGCTCAAACCTGCAATGTAGAAGGCAAAGATTCAAGTCCCATACCTGCACTAGACAGAGCAGAAATTTGAATTAAAATGTCATGTTTCTTACTAAGTGTTCACTGACCTATTCATGCTGTTTGCTTTTCTAAGGTTGATTAGTTTATTCTCTATTTTGACCAGAAATTTTTGTTCTGTCTGTAATTCAGAGTTCCTAACACATTTTTCAATAAAAGTACTGTGTTCTCATGGAAGAAAAATTTACTTGGACAATTCAGCATTTCTCAGACAAAAACTTTCCTAACTCACTCTTTGACACACACACATGAGTTATTCCTGCAAAATTGAAATAAAAGAAAATTCATTAAAGCATTTAAAAATTCATAAAACATTCATCATTAAATGTTATTTAGATTCATATTTTAGTGAAATAATTGTCTTCCCCTTTACTAAGTGTATAAGGATCTACGTCCTCAAGAGCAGGAGCTTAAATGAACAATTTGACTTCTGTGCCATCTTCACATTTTATAGTTCATAAATAACTGTTTCTCTGTCCAGTGAACCACTATACATAGACATACTAGAAAAAAAAGTAGTATTAATGAATGCCATGCAGTAACTGAGAAATACATGAGATCCTATCAATTCCTCTTCTGTTATCAGAAAAGCATAATACATAACAGGCAAACGTGACACCAGTTTCAGAACTTCATGGTTGTTATACACAGCATATTCTAAACTTTTCTGACAATTTTTGGATACTGACTAAACACAGGTTGGAAAGAAATGTGATGGAAACAGGCATTCTGGGTCAAATATGAAACATTTTAAATTTCAATATATTTTCCATGTGTGCTAGTGGGAACAAAATTTGTTATTCCTACTCAAGACCACACCCAATTCAGCCCATCCATTTCTAGCCTAATTAGTTAATCAATGGATTATTCATTCATTAAAGTTATACTTCTTAAAAGATTATAAACTTTTTGTGTATTTCCTTGTTATTTACAACATCGAAGGGCAGATCTTTAAGGAGAATGCAGTTACAGCCTTCAAAAACTTGAATGTATTTCACGAGGAAGACAATGAAGTCAATTTTTGGCCATTACTGTGAAGCATGTTTCAGATTTCTGTTTCTCATTTTCTAATTCTGAGGAGTTTTGTAGCTCCTTCTTCTTTCACAGCTTGTGACAGAATTTGCTAGGCAAATATTTATGAAGATGGAAAAGCAATTCCCTTATTATTGTTTTATACTACTATTTAATATAGTGATTTGTAGACCACAATTTACCAATTTTTTTTTTGTATTATTGTTTTATACTACTATTTAATATAGTGACTTGTAGCCTTTTCCTGACCACAATTTACCAATTTTTTTTTTTTGTTGTTTAGAATACACTGGGCATTACAATAAAAGCCTTTGTTATAAGTTAAGTTCATTATATTCCAGTTCTTACCTCTTTTGTTTTGAATTTTGACTTTCTATGATATCTTTGTAATGGAAAAAATTCAGAAGAATTTCAAAGCTGTCATGAACACTTAACAAACCAAAATCTGCTCAGTCAGTTACTGTGGTAGGTATCAGGTTGATTTCTTTTGTTTCCCATTACAAGTTGTTCCTCAAGTTTATGGGCACAATTTATGTGTATAAAGTACCTGTAACAGTAATCATACTTGAGAAGGAGGTTTTATATCAAAACCTCATATTCTTAAAATACCAAGTTTTTACTCTGAAATTCTTTCTTCACATCTTGTAGAGGAATTTATGCTTAAAAACAGCAAAATATTTTTACAATGATTGCAATAAAACCCAGATGAAACTGGGTGATTATAGTAGTCCCTTTTAGATTTAAAATCTGTAAATATACTTTACATATCCTTCACTTTCTACTACATTTATTTCAAAGACCAAGTAGATACTAATTCAAAAGTTTTCTGTATTTTATTCTCACTTTCCAGGCACTTTCAAATTAGGCAACAGATACTTCACAGAAAAATCTAATTCCCAATAACACTATTTTTTCAATCATTTTTATCTTCTTGATACTAACAAATCTCATTAGGAGAATTTTCAAAAATAAATGGTCAAATGCAAGAATAACTTTTAGTTGCTTAACTCTGAGTCTCCTTAAGTGCTGATAAGGGCTGCTAGTCAAAAGGGCTGCTATCTTCTTGTTTAAATATTACTTATTAATCACCCACTGACTTTCTTCTTCCCACCCACTGAAAGCATCTTGCAGAAGTGTAACCTGTGTTATCCCCGCCATTGTGAGTATCACTGCTTGGACATGGAATCCCAAAGCAGTAATGCTGTATTTCATATCCTTAGACCACATACTATGTTCTCCAAAATTCAAACACTTCCTCAAAAAACTTCTTCCTATCACCCAGCAATGCTCTTATCAAACACTATCTCATTAATAAAGTAGCAGAACCCTAAATAAGACCATTACTGGAAACCTAATGAATGGATCACAGAATCACTGAATGGTTGAGGTTGGAAGGGACATCTGGAGGTCATCTGTTCCAACCCACTTCTCAAGCAGGGCCACCTAGAGCCAGTTGCCCAGGACTGTGTTCAGATGGCTTTGGAATATCTCCAAGGATGGAGACTCCACAGCCTCCCTCTGAAACTTGATCACTCTCACAGTGAACAAAAATGTTTTCTTGATGTTCAGGAAGAACCTCCTGTGTTTCAGTTTGTGCCCACTGCTTCTTGTCCTGTCATTAAGAACCAGTGAGAAGAGCCCTCCTCTGTCTTCTTTAGACCTGCTCTTCACGTATTTATATACACTGATAAAATCCCCCTGAGCCTTCGCTGCTCTAGGCTGAACAGTCCCACCTCTCTCAACCTTTCCCCATAAGAGAGATGCTCCAGACCATTCATCATCTCTGTGGCCCTTCTTTGGACTCTCTCCAGTATGTCCATGTCTGTTCTGTACTGGTGAGGCCAGATCTGGACACAATATTCCGGTGTAGCCTCACCAGTGCTGAGTAGAGTGAAGGATCACTTCTTTCCACCTGCTGGCAACTGTCTTCCTAATGCATCCCAGGATACCCTTGGCCATATTTGTATCAAGGGCAATCAAGGGTACATTGCTGGCTCACATTCAGCTTGTCCACCAGGACTCCCAAGGCCTTTTCTGCCGATCTGCTTTCCAGCTGGGTGGCCCCCAGCATGTACTCGTGTCTGGTATTATTTCTCCCCAGCAGCAGGCCTTTGCATTTCCCCTTTTTGAACCCCATGAGGTTCCTGTTGAGGGCTCTCTGGATGGCAGCACAACCCCTTGACTTATCAGCCGCTCCTCTCAGTTTTGTATCATGCTCATCCCCATCTCAGCTTCCTAGTACTAGTCTTTTCCCTGGCTTGTTATTAGAGAGGCATACTTGGTACCTTTATCACCATGCACATCAGTACCAATATATTAAATACAGAGTGTCACTTTACTCTCACTTTTATCTTTGAATTTGATGAGAAGGTATACACCTGACAACTGATACAGTTCTTGTATTAGCAGCTATGTGTGGGTGATAGGCAGTAGCTGCATGCTCTGAAGGCTACTCAGATGCTGTTAATTAGGTTTGATTTTATAATAACTGCCCTTTCCTGCAGGACTTACATTGCAACTTGTGGCTCTTATAATGTTTTCTTTAATTTTGACATAATCATATATTTCAGGGATTCTGATTGCAACTTTGGCACTTTACATCATAAACAGAATATGTCCCCACAATCCATTTCCAGAATGTAACATGTATAGTAAAAGAAAGAGACAGAAAGAGAGAAAAAAAAAGAGAGAGAAGCGATCCCTTCTTTTTAACTAACTTTGGGCTTCACAGAAAAAAAAAGAAAAAAAGAGAGATAAAAATCAGTCAATAGGTGCGATGAGGGAAAAAAAAAATCTTTTGTAATCATAGTAGTAGTAGTAGTACTTCGAAGTATCCGTGTGCTTGGAATCATATTTTCAGATCAAGCAGAATTGTCCTTTGTAAATATAGGAAATAACTCCCAAGGTTGTAGACATGAGAGAAAAAAAAAAAAAAAAAGAATAGCTAAGTTATGATGCTTCGCTAATTGATTCTAACTTGTTTACATGCCATAACGTAGTATTCTGAACTATTAAACATAAAAAGAAAAAGAAAATTTTCTGGCATTGGGAAATCCTAAAACATTTCAGGTTAGGAATGGTTAAGAAACTTTGCAATTGTTCAGTTCTCCACAGTTTTTTCATGACATTGCTATGTTCTGCAGATTTCCTGCCAAAGAACAATCTTTAAACTTGGTTTCTATCTCCTAATATTGACTTGGGATAGCATGGACAAAACATCCAGGTGACCCGGCAGTCTCTGGAACTGTAACCTCCACTGTGGCAGCTGGCTTAAGGTTTGGGGGTCAGAGAAAAACAGAATAGACTTTGTAAGCTAGAGGTAATAGGTAAATAAGTATTTTCTACACAGGCTTTCCAAAGAAATATATAATCCTAAAATTATTTTGTTATCAATGGTTACTGAAATTTGCTGGAGATTTTTTTTATTTTTATTTTGTTACATTAAAAAAGTCTGAATAACTGAAATGGAAAAAAAATCATACAAAGAATTGAACAAACAAATTCTAGGAAACTTTAGTTTCAAGGATGCAAGGTAAGTTACAGCTGATTCTGATTTTTAACCTTCTCCATATCTCTTAGTTTGGAAAATTGAACAAGAAAATTTTATTTTGAGGTCAGAAACTCGAAGTTATCACAAGGTATGTTTATATTATCTTTTTCACTTCAATTTTTATCCTAGGTCCTCATTAGAACATTTTCAGATGCTACTTAAATTTTCTGTAACTCAAAATCCTAATCTTGTAATTGGTCTACTAACCAGAGCTTCCAAGAAACATGCTTTTCTCTCAGCAACATCTGGATTTTCCAATGACACCTTTCACAGGTGGCCTTTCTGCTGAGAATATAAGGCCCTACATTCTCTTCCTGCCTCAAAAAAGGTGAGGACCCATCTATATTTCACATGCAAGCACATGGCAGTGGATCTCCAGGATCACATGTATGTCACATTTGTTAGTGGTCTGTGTGAGACAAGCAATGGGATGCCATTATTCACAATAGATAAGATTAGTTTATGTACAGCTGGATGCAAAGGGATGACTCTAAATGTTTATAATATAAGATGATCATTATGGCACCTTTTATAGTTAGTGGATGTAAACAGACATTTCTCTGATGTAGTTAATTTTGTCTTTGGAATGATTTCCAAAGTTAGAAGACATTCACTTGATGTTCAATACCTTCTGAGGTAGATGTCATGTTGGTGAAGATATCTGTTACTGTGGACCATCTGAGAAATTCTGTCATATCCCCTCAAGAAAAAAATGTGAAATTCATGAAACTTGCTGTGTGATAAGAATACCTCACCTTGCAGGTGCCCTGTTTTGTTGAGATTTCAAGTATCATACTTCTATATCATCACTTCAAGGGCAATATTAGAGTAGTAAAGACTGATCTTCTACAGTTTATGAAATATTTTCCCTCAGGTATTAACAGGTATTCATAGCATGTCATATACACTCTTCCTTTAAAGAATCTTAAGAATTATGCACATGCACACACACAAATATTTGTATATTTGTGTATGTTCATATGTGTGCATATATATGCAGGTGTGTGTGCATGTATGTGTATGCACATATATACTCAAATCATAAAACATATCCACATCTAAAATATGTGCGTTCGTTCTCAAAACATATCTTAACTTTAAGCAACTGAAGTGAACAAATAAATAAAAAAGTCAGTGTCATAAACACATTTTATTTTTAATTGAATAATGTCAGCTAAATATTAGCCCATAGCTATCATCCATGTTTACAGCAGAATTATTTTTTTAATGTGTCTTATCTGATTGCTTATGTTTGCTTTTACTGCACATATCTCTTTGATCTCTAACCAGCTATAATTATGATGTTTTCAACATGTTTTATGTTTCTATAACTGCTGTGCTCTATCAGATTTAGTACTTATACTGTCAACTTCAGGCCTTTTATGTTCTTTCATCTTTGTTGCGGGTGCCCTTTTTGTTATACTTGTTTATGGAATCTAATATTAACATTTAAGTGCATATTTCAAAGGAAATGGACCAAAATATGTCAAACATGCATTCAGTTTATAATGTATCTATATTAAACATTTTTGCTACAGAAGTGCACAGTAAGCACCTAATTGATATGGTCTGACTTTTTTTGCTAATGGCTGTTATTTCTTGCTGTAGTTAGATAGATGTGCAGTAATCATACAGAGGAGGCTTTGCACCTACAGACATTATCACTAAATTCAGTTTTCCTGTTGATGCTTTTGTTTTGTTTTCTTCTTATCCTATTTAGTTTGATGTACCTATTTTCTGGTTTTCTTTACATGTAGAGGGGTTTCTTGAACAACAGGGCCACAAAGTATTGTGGGAATACGTGGACAATCCAGGTTCTGTAAACAGCGTGTCCTTGGTACACTGAAACAAGCAAGAAGCTATGAGCTAAAGCAAAAATGTGCTGACCGCAAGTAGAAACTAAGATAGCTGTGTTCTTTGTTTTATATATCCAATCAGTACTTGAGAATAAGCGCGTCGACAGTAAATCTTAAACCAATGAAAAGTATTACAGGTGCCGTCACTGTCTGAGGAGAAGCGCGTGGACAGCTAATTGTTAAGAATTTGTAACCAATCAGTGAATAGTGTACGCGTGGCGCGGAAGCACTAAGACTATATTAACCATGTTGCAAGCACAATAAATCGGCATTTGCTTGATCATATTGATCGTGTGCAGTGTCCGTGACTTCCGCGTCAACATTTGCAGTGCTCAAGTGGCAGGCATCTTTATAATTTAGAGCCTGAGATGTTCCTTGGTTTGGTGCTGAAAGGATGATTGCCTTTTGCTGTCTGTATGTCCATCCAAGAGAACACTGAATGAAATGTTAACACATTTTAAATAAAACTTTTGTAAAATACATTTGCCCTAAAATCATATACAATAACCTAGACACCTAGGTGTTGAGTGCCTAATTAATGCTTTAAAGAATATTCATCAACATAAGCAACAAAATGTGTCCTATTTAGTATGCAAATTCAACTTGTTATTTTCTAGTAGAGGAGACCTATTATTACAAATGGATAAGTCTGATTTCAGTCTAAACTGTCAGGAAGAAATGCATTTCACTCACAGAATATTAAGGTCACAGAGCCATTCATACCAAAATTAATATATGGGGTCAATGACTGCCATAACGACATCTGAGCCATTTGAGGCATTCCATTGCATTTAGAGTAACAGCACAGGTGTTACAAGAGGAAGAATTTGACAAGTCATATAGAAAATGGCAACTGTAATTATATACAAAATTCCATATGATTGCAAGTAGTGTTGAATGAACACTTCAGTGAGATGTGTTAAGAGAACAATTCTCAGAGGAAAAGAGGAAAAGTGAACAGTTTAAATACAGGGTTGATTCCGTAGGCCCTCCTGCAAGCCCCTATTGAATCCCAGATGAACTTTTCTTAGTAATTAAAAGAGGAATCCATGCAACATTCTTTTTGTTATACTTTTGTCTCATAGGACCCTCTAGTATTGGAGGTAAAGTGCAGAGACAACAGAGAATTCTTTGAATTCTTTACATACAAATTCACCAGTTCCTGCAAACACAGACACTAATTTTAACATTCTCTTCTATACAGTGAGGGAAGTGAAAATAATTCAATACTAGTCCCTATTTTATAAGCAAAACTCAGGAAGCCCCTTCCTTCACTCAGGAGAGAATATAAAACAAATAGATAATGAAAGTCATAAAAGAGACTGAGACATCAGGGCGGAATATCACAGTCCTGTAGCTGAAGTAGAGTACGCAGACGTTAGCATCTCTGCTTTAATTTGTTCTTTTGTATGTCATTTTGGAACTTTATAGAATGCTGATACACAAATTTGCTTTTAAAGTAATTTATTTTTTAAGAAAATTTTGTCTGCTGGCACTTTTATTCTAGCTCTTTTATCTTCCGCACAGAACTGGAAGATCTCCCTCAACATTAATTTAGCAGAATCTGAACATCTTGGGGGTTTTAGCCATTTTCTGCCCATACCTAATAGAAGGATTTTCTCGGTATAGTCTTCCATTTTGTATTCCTTGGCCAATCTTCCAGACTGTTTGTTTGTTTTGAATGAAGAGGTCTTCCCCTTAAAAGGTCTAGTATGTTCTGAAGCATTCTGGCCTTTTCTGCACTTTTTCTTAAGAGTTTGTTCTACCTCTCATCACTCCCTTATTGCAAGATTTGATTCAGTGTTTGCTATGAAGGAACTACCATGATTGTCCACAAACACTACATCAGTTCTCTCTCCTTAGGGGACAAGGCTGTTTTATTTAGCACTTAAACCTTTCCTTCAATATTTGAATGGTGTTTTAGGATCCTCACATGACAGTCACTAAAGAAATCTGGTGGTCTGAACTCCGAACATGCCATGCAAACAGAGGAATTATCATTTTATAAATATGGAAAACCAGGCACAGAGAGGCCTGTTTAGTAACAAAAAGTCACACCATGACTTATTCAAATGCTTAATAGAATTTGTGTATTCCTTCTCTCTAATGCTTTGCTATAAGCATCAGACTTTTTCTTACAAGATATTCAATTCTGAAAAAGACTATAAAGAGCCAAAATTGTGAAGAGACAAATCAGAAAATGGTAAAGAAGGGGGGCATCAAGGTCATCAGACTTCAAACAGCTCTATTAATTTTTAGCATCATTCAGTCTGTGTTGTCTCTAACATGATTTAAAACACGTTTTATTAGGCAGAATTAACATTGGGAAATGTCTGAATAACCAACCAGATTGAATTCAGTTATCATCTCTTAATTTAACGAGGATATCATTCTATAGCCCTGAAAATCTAGTTTAGTCCCTTTTACTACTTTTATCATAGCAATTACATCAACATAAACAACAATTAGGTGACTCAACACACAGTAGGCAAATTAGTAACTTCCGTTAAAGTAGGTTTATGGCCCTCTTGAGCAAGACTCCTGAGTAGCAAACTGTACAGAGACCAAATTCCGAGACTTCATTCTGTTAAAATTTCATTGTATAGCCTCTTTAGTATTGCTATCTATACTACAAACATAAATCAAAATAATTTTGTGATATGGGTTTACACTATAGTATCTGACGTGGTTATTACTTTGAGGCTTGATTCCTTTCAACTGTTCTTTTTTATTAAGATTGCAATGTAAACTGACAGTTTACCCTAAGGATTTTTTTTTTTCCTTTCTTTTCAGGAATTGCTACTAGAGGCTATGGTTTTTTTTGTTTTGTTTTGTTTTGTTTTCCAGTTTACAAACAGTAAACTGACTAGATCTGAATTTGTATACATTATACTGCAAAACTTAAAGCAATCCCTCCGGTACCAGACCAGAGTGTTTGCATATGCTGTCTCAGAACCATTCATTCAGCACCACTGCATTATCTCATCCTAGGGCTTTTATGCAATAAGGGTGAATATCAGTGATATATTTCCTCTAGCAAAAGTACTATCTCAGAGTCCCAGTTTTGTCTCCTCCTGGCCGGTCACTTCGACTCAAATGTTGCAGTTGGCTGCCACCTTAGTTGTGTTGACACGACTGTTAGCAGAGCCATGCTGTAAATCAGCTCACTGAAATTATTTGAGTAAAAAAGAAAAGAAAAAAAAAGAGAAAAGAAAGACCAAAAAACCCTCAGAAAGACTTTATTTTAAAATTCTGATCATTTGGGGATTTTGTAGCAAAGGTCTGCTAAGAATTTCAGCGTAACAAGGGGCATGGAGCTGCTTTGGGGAGGAGAAAAGAAGGTCTGGAGGTGGAAGGGTAGGCAGAAACTTGTTAAACAATTTTCAGCTAAGAAACAACCAAGTATCGGCTTGTGGCAAAGGAGGAGGAAAGCTGTAGGACAGCTTGCCAGGCATTGAAAAGAACAACCCTTTTAATACATATTTTTAGTGAAATGGGTAATGCAATTTCCATTAGAAAACATTAGAAATACAACTCAAGAAAACAGCAGCACAAGACTTACCAAGAGAGTCACACCACATCCATGGAAAGATCATTCATCTGCTTCAGAATTAGTTTGGGCTTTCATTCTAATTTGATGAAGAGTAAATTTTTATGAAGAAGTTTTAGGTTTTGCACCACATTTCAAGGAAGTCATCAGCAGGACCAAGAACAGGAATCATTTATCAGTAGAGTGCTATTTGTCTCTCTCACAGGAAACAGGAGGTCCAGAACCTTAAAAGTACTCCAACATCTCCCTACCTCTGTAGACATCTTAATTCATAGCTGACATATTTCAGAACTGATGAGTTCATCCCAGCTCTGGAGTTATTCAGCTTTCTTTGCAATGGATCAGTTGAATAACTTGTATGTAGTACTACTGTTACACAGTTAGCAAGCATTTCAGGAATCCTACTCTGAATCATGGTTAGAGCTAGATTTTCAAATGAGATGAAGGGTGCCATTCAGTGTCATCATTATTAGCTCCTTGCAGCCATGTTCATTTTGTATTATGTCTGGTTTTTTACTAAAAGAAGACCATGAGTTAAGCTGGAGATGAAGCACTGGATCCTTGATCATCCACACCATTTTAACGTTCACTCACTTAGTTCTTTTGGATTACTCCATTCAGTCCTCTTCAAGGCCAATATACTATAGAAGGGACTAGCACAAAGTAGTATAAACATGAGCCAGGCTATACTGTTCATTTTTTAATGTTGTTTTGTTTTTTTTCTTTTGCTTTGGTTGTTTTTGTGTTGGTTTGGGTTTTAAATTAATCAGCACAACCAGAACCTGTCAGACTTCTGCTTTCTGCCAGTCCTTGCATCAGGATGAAGTCTGCTGCTCAGCTTGTAGGGCATGATTTGCTGTAGTGAACAATTTAGTTTATATGCCTAACTGCAGAAAAGGATTCACAGCTGAGACTTGTAAAGTCTTGAGTCTGAGCAAGGAACAGTAGTTTAAATCTCTGCAGTCTCCCTCTTTTTTTCGCATCCTGCTCTGGCCTTGGCTTGATTAGCTGGCTTCCAGCTCAGTTGACAATCTTCTGAAAGTATATTTCTGAGCACGTCATGAAAAGCCCGTGTGCTTAAATTGGAAAAGAAGATCCTCTGAATACAGACTGCTTAGGGAAAGTGTAGCAAAACACTACGCCAAAAAAAGGCAAAAAAACCTTTTTCTACAAGTCTGGGTTAACTGTAGCTTTTCTTCTGCAGACTCCAGAGCTAGATACCTCCTTTGCATGACGTCTGTCTTCCAGGGTTCCTTAACATATTCTGGTTGTTTTGTTTTGTCTTGTTTTGTTTTTTAACTTCAGTAATTTCAGTTAATGAGCCAAGCATAAATTGATCCTTTCACACTGTCCTAACCACAGACTTGTTTCTCAAACACAACAAAAGGTATCAATCTCACCTAATTTAGGGACCAAATTAAAATCTGCATATTAGAAGGGCAGCCTTCTTAAGATCTCCCTATAGTCCACAGAGAAAGAAAAAACTTCTCCAATAACAATTTATGAGTTAGGCTTCTGTTCTGAAACTCCCTCTAGCTGTCCTCTCCAGGGAGCATGTAAGAAATATAAGAACACTTACCTCTTCACTTAGGCATGATTTGAGTTAGATATCTGAAGACAATCAATATTAGTGTCCCTCCTATTCCCACAACTACAGTTCCAGATCTTTAAAAGAAATGCAACAAGGCATGTAGTAAAGCATGATTTTTCTTCCATTTCCATACCTTTAAATTGTAATAGTTTTCCTGGACTTGCAATTAATGAATATGAAAAAATAAATAATTAAAAAACCCAAACACTGAAACCCACTTGGATTTATTTCAAAGAAGTAGAGAATTAAAAGTATATGAAGAAATATGTAAAGAAAAGTACAACCATTTGGACACGGTCCAGGGCAACTGTCTCTAGGTGGCACTGCTTGAGCAGGGGTGTTGGACAAGATGACCTCCAGAGGTCCCTTCCAGCTTCAACCATTCTGTGATTCTGTGATAGCACTTAAAAGAAAAAATAGTTTGAGAGACATATAGCACATTCCAAGGACATGGAGTCAAATTAACTTTCACACTCTGTAAAAAAGTAATGAAATGTAAATTAATCAGCAAAGTGGTTTTCTACTGATTCAGAGGTCTGCTCCCCACCTCACCCTTACCTACTGTTAATCTGAAATCTATAGAAAATTATTTACATAGAGATGGTCATCAAATCTGGAATTTGAAGCAAAAACTATCTGTTTGGTTTTAATTTATATTGTGAAAAATCTCTTTGCTCCAGGATGAAATTTCTGTTCAAAACCAAGGAGAAACATAGCCCTCACCACTTTGCCAGTTCAGAATATCTATTAATCTGGTGGTCACTTACGTACAACTGAGATAAAATAAACTCAGATTCAAGTCCCAGCTCTAATTAATGATTAACTTGATTAAATGGAACACCTGCAAAACACTACATTAAGATAGATCATAGAAATAGTCTTACATCAGTATAATTTCAAATTCTAAGAAAAGTACTTCTTCATTTTACCAACGCATAATGAAAAGTAGCCCCACTCCTCCTACTGTGGATATAATCTTTCATCTTCTTAAATAGTGTGTTAGCATGCACTAACTGCAAAACATAATCAGAATAGCATTACCACAGATTAATTTAGCTGAGATCATAACACTTTTTTTTTAAACATGTTTAAACATTGCATTGCCAAAAATAAGGGCCAATGTACTTGCACTTGCATTTCTGCAGCTGATAGTGAATACAGTGCTGTTTAACCCATGCGTCTGTGGCTGACCATGAACATAATATTTGCACATCATTGACAAGTTCATTATGAGGTGCCTGGTGAGTTTAAGGGCTGTTTTTCTTTATATTTCTCACTCAAAGAATTTTTCAGAAAACATTTTTTCATTTTAGTACAGAAAAAAAATCTTTAAAATATTCATAAGTTTTTTTTTCCCACTTCCCACTTGTGGCAACAGTCTGTTTTACAAGTTACCTGTAATAATTAATACTTCATTTATTGAAATGTACTTTAAAAGCAATTTTCTATTCAACACCTTGGGTAATTACAGCAGGAAATGATTGATAACATCAGTTGATATTAAATATTGTACTGCTAATCACCATGCAATCTTGCATGCAGTTATTCATTAGTTACTTCTTTAATTTGAATAGATGACAATTTACAGGGAATGCTTCAGTTATATGAATTATCATATTTTTATTCCCAAGAGAAGACCTGCACTTCATTAGAACAGAATCATTCACATTCCTCTTCTTTCATTTTTCAAGAGTGAAGTACTTTGATTCGAAAGTTCTTTAGCTGTAGTCAGGCAAAATATTAGGTTCTTCATTGTCAAATAATGCTATGCAATACTTGTATAGTACAAAGGCACTTCTGTAATAAACAAAGTCACATTGTTATACACTGTTCTGACACTAATAAACAGCTGATTGTGGTTTCCAAGAGAACTTTGTGCTTCTGTGTCATATTCTGGGAAATGATGCCATGCCCCCAAATATGTTCATAGTACTAGCTGACTGCTAGAGTGGCTATAGATGTCATTTATTTTTTAAACTGCTTCATTTTATCACCCAAGGCAGATCATAATGTTTTAACACTTAGACTTATATATGACTCAACCGTTTAAATCTGTTGAGTCTTCCAAAATCTGCATAAATTCAAAATATACTAAATCAGATTTATTAATGGGAGCTAAACTTGTTTTGAAAGTAACTTGTAGTAATTTGGTGGAGACAATATATTCCCAGTGAAATATAGAACCATCTGTTGTATGGAATCTCATTATGTGTCAATGCAGTGATACGCTCACTGTATAAAAACTGCTTAAAAATCTTGTTTCTATTCCATGGTCAATGCAAAGGTATTTGCTCATGCACACATGTAACCAGACAATGAAGGAAATACTTACAGACTTGTGTTACATACTTCTCTACACAAAAATTGTGCTCTCAGAACATTAGTTTTATGGCGCCCTGAAATTTACCCCACATCTCAGCTCCTGCTGATGCATTACTGTTTCACAGGCAATAAGCTCTTGTCTCTTCTCCCTGTTGCACAAGAGCTAATAACCTTATCACTGCCCCCCTTGTTAACTTCCCCCCCTGCGCCACAGTGCTAACTGCTCTTTTCTCTCTACACTCTCACTAATTAACATAATGAAGTTAGACTCAGAATATTTGTTCCCAACCTGGATCTAGCTTGAAGTTTTCTCCTTCTGTTTTCCACTGCCTTTGTTTCAGATGGCTTCCGTGTCTGAAAGACTGCCTGTTTTTTCTGTTACCTGTTCCTAAAAACTTTACATCTCTTGGAAAGGGAAGCTCATCAAGAGTTTCTGAGAGCTATGACAAGGACAACACATGAAAGGATACTTTGGAGAAATATGCTTTGTTCAGCTATGACAATAGCAGTTCGTCTTCTTAGATCAACTTCAGAGTCTGTTGGGAACCCATACGTTAGTATTTTCTTGGCACAGGTTTGTGTATATGCATATGGTTTAGGCAATCAAAACAGTTTTGAGTGATGAGACATATTTCAAAGAAGTGGATATGAGCTATTGATTCCACTCCTTATTATAACTTTAAGGATTTTAAACATGTTTATATAAGCATACCTATATCTCAGATGTAGAGGTGACATTAGCATGACACATTTAATTTCTTTTATTCTTCTGACCCATATTCTATCTATACACCATGAAACTATTATTGATATTAAACCCTCAGGGTAGTATTAAATATATCCTCCATTAAAAATACTTCATTTATTTTATTCTTTTTATTCAAATATGAAAGCTGAACACAATGTACAATGTGGTGGGAATCCTCTTACTATTGACAAGTTCAGTGCTGTAAAATCACATGATCCATCAGAAATAGAAATGAAAATTTTATTTTAGTGAAAGGTTGAGAATTTTATTTTTATGGTAGAACATAAAACTTATCACTAGTTCTGTTACTTCCTGAGTACTTCATTAAAAAATCCATATTTTTATGTGCATAAATAGAACTCTATGGGCTTTTTAATTCATTTCTACAGTTTCTCATTAGTGTCTTCTTATCCTAGACATTTGGAATTGCTAGCATTGAGACTACAGAGACACTACCACAATAGCAGTAGAAGGATCTGGTAGGAAGTCTACTTCTCCACACATATTAGCATAAAGTAGAAGTAGCTCCCCGAGGATATCAGAAGAATCCCAGTAATGTGCCCAGAGGGAAAAAAAAAAAAAAAAAAGAAAAAAGGTGTACAGCTCGGGACCTAAAACTTTACCAAAAATAATAATTGCTCTCCTTTCTTTTCCCCCTAGAAAAAAATTCCTACCTCCTGCAACACTATGAATTTTCTCTTTATCTCAATCACCAAGGTATACACAGTTTATGTCTTGTGCTCTTATACTGTGACTCCATCCTACATCCCTTGCTTATCAGTCTCTTAATAATTCCTCTTACAAGACAACTTTAGTGCAGTTATAAGAATTCTTGTTGTACAGGTTGGTTGTTTTGGGGTTTTTTTACTTCCTTGATTCACACATTTCTCGAAATGTAATATTTGGGTTTTGCGAGCCTATGCTCTCTTAGTTCTCACTTTTCTGTGGTGTCTCTTGAAAGATTCTTCTTTTCGGACTCTTCCCTTTCCATGTAGTTGTGCACAGGGAACCTTTTTTCACCTCTTTGCGACATCAAAAAAAGAAAGTCTATAGTATAAAAAATGTTATGAATATACTCCAGCTAAATTGCCCCATTTTAATTTTTGCTGTGAGTTCACTGAACAAAATTATACTTGTTTTGAATAGTTGAACATATGACCCTCAAGGGTTTACATAAATAGTGAAAGCTCCATCCATGAACTTTTTCTGAAACAGGAGGATGTAGACGGCAGCTTGAGTGTCCTCAACTCTCAAATGCAATTATAAATTTACAGAAATGGCTCTTCAGTATAGATGTATAATTTTATGTCTCAAAAAACTCTGTGTGAAGGGGGTGGGGGTGGGAAAGAAAAGCTGCAGAAATAAAAGAATATATGGCTATTCTGAATGATTAAAATTGATTTATCTGAGAAAAACAATGCTTAAGGTTTTGGCATAATGAGAAAGTAAGTGTGAAATATTTCACAAGCCATTTGAGAGTAAGAATGATTTTATGTTACTAAAAAATTTAAATATTTTAAGGCACATTTTTGAATATAAATGTTTTTATTTTATTCATAAGTCTTTTTCTTTTATTTTTTTTTTTTTTAATCTGCTTTTGATACCACTGGAAAGAAGAAGAACAAATGAGGTGTTCAGATACCTATGTTTCTGGGAAAAGGACTTTGTCCCAAGTCATACAGTCTCTTATTTCTGGTCATTTGTCAGTGTTTCAAAATGTATTTAAAAATAGTAAGGAGAAGTGAAAAATAAGTTAGACTTTCAGATTAACACATACAAATATTACCTTATATTTTTGGGGGGGTTGTTTTTTTCTGGTACTTGCTTGCTTGCTTCTGTTTACAAAGTTCTCTACAGTTGTTGGCCACAAGATACACTGATATATATTATGAAAATAAAAGCTTCCTTTCATTAGAAAGAAATGAGAAATTCAATGTAGGAATTTCAAGACAATTTGACTTCTAGTTTAAAATAAATGTTTCCTCTATATCTACTAATGACTGAGTGCTATTAACATGATCAGCCAAATTCTGTTCAATTACAGCTAAGCCATATTCCCAAAATCTCTATTCTGCTTTTAACCAGGTATCTATAACTACATCCTTCAGAGCACTATTGTTTCTTTTTTCTATTGTTCTATTTGGATTATGACCACAAATATGACAAATCAAACCTCATACAGTCCTCTACAGTTTAGGATTATTAAGAGAGAAGTTTCCTAAAATTTTACTATCGAATCATGTCAAAATGGTCAGATGAACTAGTCCAGTAGTAGAACATGACTGGGAAGGTTTCCTGAGAAAACACAGACCAGAAAACCTACCTCTACAAAAAAGAACAAGCAGTTGCAGCCTGTAGGGTGTGTATGGTCTATGTCATCTCTGACCTGTTCCATTTTGATAACTGAGTAGTTATGTAAGCTATAGATTTTAATATGTTAACCTTCTTTAGAAAACTTTAAACACCTTGGTTCCTGCTTGACTTTGACCTGTACACTGCCTCTTTCTTTTCTTATCCCTCCCTCTTTGCATCAGTCTATTGATCTTGGTGGTGCTTGGGCTATATTCCAATTCTGTGTTTGCTTAGCACTTAATCAGATCCCAGATTATTAAATGCTCCTGTAAAACACTGTCATACAAATAAATAAATAAATAATGAAGAAGATGGCTCTTATCTACAGGTAGCATTATTTGTTTAGCCTGAAGAGAAAAAAATAGAATATTATCATGGTGAAATCTTTTTTCATCTTTTTTATTATTATTTTTTTAAGAAAGAAACAAATTCTCTTTTATATGATATGGAGCACTATCAGTGAAATGTGGTGTCATCCAATTCATGTAGAATCATTAGTATTTCCTATGTGTTTTACCAGATAAAGTGAATGGAATACTGTCCCTGATATGTTTAAACTTTTAGATTACAGACTTTGAGATAAAATTCTTTTTTTTCAAGACATGCATTTCAAACAGGCTCATTGAATTTATATCTTCTGTCTAAACTTCCTTTTCATTCAATTACAGATATTTCCACAACTAAGTTCAGCATTTGAAGGTAAGAATAAAAAGGAGGAAAAAATGAATAAAGAACATCAGAAATCAGCAGCAAATACTTATCCCAAATTGTATTATATTAGAAGTGTTTCAGCAAGATTTAGACTTGACCAAATGGACCTATTTTGCAGCTAATGTAACTTGTCACAGCTCCAAGCTTGGTATATGCTCTGGTTCTCTACTCCTATGCCTTATAAGCATATTTTCTCTTCCCCATCCTGACAGCTTTTTGAAACTTTATGTGTCTCCTTATTTTCTTCTTCTAATCTGTTCTCTATTGTTCCAGGCAGCTCTTCTTTATTCCTAAGTAGCATGGAAGGGATTCAAACCCCTCTACATATGTGCATCTTTTCTTCTTTTCTCAATAATGTATGAGTGAATATAATGGTCAGGAAATTGAGATGCTAATAATCTTGCCTTGAACCTGAGGTAACAAGAGCAGGTGTGTGCATATCTCTAGAGAACTGCTGGCAGTTCACTTCATAGCTGGCTTGGCATGCGTCCCTCTAGTCCTGGACTTCTTCTGAAGACAGACTGCTAATCCTTTCACATTGGCTGGTATGAAAAAACAGCAAAAAATTTTAGGCTTGACTAGCCTAAAATTATGAGTCTCATTTTTACATGTGATCCAATCATGATCTGAATTAAAGCTGTAAGGAATTAAAGGGTATTATATTAACCAACAGCATAAGAAAGCCCCTGGTGCTTGCTGTTCTGAAATTTTGCAAGTAAATATTAAACTAGTAATTTGAATTCAGTCTTACAGTTCTAAAGCTTTCATTATTTGGGCTCCAGTCTCAAGGTTGTTTGACTCTGAGAATGTCTAATTGCTGAATGATTGATATCTATTGGCATACAAAAAAAAAAAAGGTAAAAGCACTTTCTTGGTTTCATCCCAAGACATTCTCCTCTCTGGGTTAAACACAGCCTTAACTAGACAAGCAATCCTGTATAAAAAAATCTCTGCTCTCCTTATCTTATCTTTTCTATCTTACTTTAGTAAGCAGCAACACTCCTCTGAAAAGATCATAACACACACAAGTATAAATGGTAAAAGCCAAATTCTAATCTTGCTATTATATCTCTGGATACTATACTTTTTTCCTTTCTCTTTTATTTCTTTCCAGCAGAAAAGAAATTCACTAAACACATTCAAAATTATCTCCAGTGGTTTATTTTCTTTTTTCATGTAAGAGTTTCTCTTCTAGGAACAGGAGTCATGGGGCCTGATTCTCCATTGCCAGGGCCTTCTTTTCATAGTTTGTCCCAGTCACCACAGCAAGCAGCTCCTTGACAGGCATGGTTGGCGGCAAAGCGCTCCAGTGTGGTGCACACAGGCGGTCTCCCAAAACGGTGGTGCCTCAGGGGAGCCAAGAGCCACCAGGAGCCCGCAGCTCATGTGACAGAAGCTGATGAGACCTAGGCGGGGCTAGGAGCAATGTTGGCCAAGCCCCCCCACATGTATAAAAGAAGACCCTGGGGAGCACTGGTGACCAGGAGGGGCAAGAAGGGCATGGCACATCCACAAGAGCATGGGGCAGCAGTCTGTGCAGAAGTTTGCATGGAAGGGCTTGCAGGAAGGGCACTGAAGCTCTGCCAGCTCGAACAGAGAGCAATAGTATCCACGTGGCAGAAAGCCATGGCCTCTCTAAGCTCTGGACCCACCACGACTGACGCAACTTCCCAGACAGAGCTCTGGCAGGAACATGCTGCCACCCAGGTGCCAGGCTGCAGGGTGTGACTTGCTCTTACACCAGTACTGGATGTCGGCAGTGATCACACCTGTGGGAGCTGCACCCAGAGACAGGGACTCCTCTGCTTAGTGACTGAGTTCCAGGAGGACGTCAGCAGGTTGAAGAGTACCAGGGAGTGAGAGAGAAAGAGACAGAGATACTACTGGGATCACACCCTACCTTCCCTGGGACAGGCCCAACAGATAGACAGGATGATATGGAGGATTCCCTACCCTCCCTCCACCTGTCTGAACACAGTTACTTAAGGGATAAGGAACAATGGTGACAAGTCCCTGCCAGGCACAGCAAGTGAAACTTCTCTGTGACTGCCCCACCTTCCCAGGTGCCCTTGCATAATAGGCACAAGGATCTGCAAGTGGAATCAAACAGTAACAAGGACAACATTTCATCTAGCTTGGAGACGTCGCTGAGGTTAAGCTGGTCTGCACACTGCATCAAAACTGCTTCCATAAAGAAAAAAAGATGAGCCATTGTCACATGAGGCTCCCTTCTGAAGGGAACAGAAAGCCCAATATGCAGACCAGGCTCAATTCTTAAGGAAGCAGGCTGCCTCCCTGGGGCACGGGTTAAAAAATGTGAAGAGGAAGCTTCCTACCCTAGTATGATCCTCAGATTATTATCTGCTAGTGACTTTTCAGGTGGGCAGCAATGAAGTTGCAACAAGAAGTCTGAGGGCAAGAGAGACTTCAGGGCCTTGGGATGACTGGTTAAGGGATCAAGAACACAAGTAGTGTTCTCCTCCATCCTTCCAGGGTGGACTCTGGACTCCATCCAGAGTCAGGGAATAATGAGGGAAGAAACAGGAAGAGCCAGCAGATCAATACCTGGATCTGAGCCTGGTGTCACCAGCAGAATTTAGGGGGTTTTGATCATGGGTCGGTCTACATGACACCAGGCCTGCTGGTGACAGACAGGTACACCTGTCTCAAAGGGGGAAAACCTTTTCACAGGAGTTAGCAGGGTTCATTGAAAGAGCTTTAAACTAGATTTGAAGGGGGAAAGGGATAAAAGCAGGCTTGCTAGAGATAAGTCTGGGGACAGCATACCAACATTTGAGGGGTGGTGTGCTAGTGAATTCCTTCGGTCTGCAGTCTCAGTGGAGGTAGGGGATGAGCATCCATGCTGCAGCAAAAGCACAAGGGTTATGGGTGTGTCAGAAACCACGGGAAGGCCTGAAAATGGACACGTAGGAATTAGGGCTTTCCCCCCCAGAAAGGTGGTGGGTCCAATAGCCCAATGGAAGTGCATCAACACCAATGCACACAGCACAGGCAACAAACAGAAGGAGCAGGAAGTCATTGTGCAGCAGGACAGCTATGATATAGTCGCCATCACAGAAACATGGTGGGACGACTCACATCACTGGAGTGCTGCGATGGATGGCTATAAACTCTTTCAAAGGGATAGGCAAGGAAGAAGGGGTGGTGGGGTAGCCCTGTATGTTAGGGAGTGTTTTGATTGTCTAGAGCTTAATGATGGTGATGATAGGGTTGAGTATTCATAAGTAAGAATCAGGTGGAAGGCCAACAAGGGAGATATCATGGTAGGCATCTGTTATAGACCACCCAACCAGGATAAAGAGGCAGATAAAATATTCTATAAGCAGCTGGGAGAAGTCTCACAATCTCTATCCCTTGTTCTCCTGGGGGCCTTCAACTTACCAGATGTCTGCTGGAAATACTATACAGCAGAGAGGAAACAGTCTAGGAGGTTCCTGGGGCATGTGGAAGAGAACTTCCTGACACAGGTGGTGAGTGAATCAAGTAGGGAAGGTGCCCCACTGGACCTGTTGTTTGTGAACAGAGAAGGACTGGTGGGTTATGTGAGGGCTGGAGGCCGTTCTGGGCACAGCAAACATGCAATGAGAGACTTTTTGGTTCTTGGAGAAGTCAGTCAGTAGAACTGCTACCTTGGACTTCTGGAGGGCAGACTTTGGCCTGCTACAGGAGCCTGGTTGACAAAGTCCCTTGGGAGGCAGTCCTCAAGGGCAAAGGAATCCAGGAAGGCTGGGCATACTTAAAGAAGAAAATCTTAAAGGCACGGGAGTAGGCCATCCCCACGGGCCAAAAGGTGAGCTGGCAGGGCAGAGGATGGGCCTGGCTGAGCAGAGAGCTTTGGCTGGATCTCAGGAGGAAAAGGGGAGTTTATGACCTTTGGAAGAAGAGGCAGCAGGCTACTCAGGAGGACTGCAAGGATGTGGTGAGTTTATGCAAGGGAAAATTAGAAGGGCCAAAGCCCAGCTAGAACTTAATTTTTCTAGTGCCATAAAAGAAAATAAGAGCTGTTTCTATAAATGCATTAGCAACGTAAGGGGGACTAAGGAGAATCTGCATCCTTTATTGGATGCAGGTGGAAATGTGGTGACAAAGGATGAGGAAAAGCCTGAGGTACATAATGCCTTCTTTGCCTTAGTCTTTAACAGTCAAGCCAGTTGTTTTCCAGGTACCCAGCCTTCTGAGCTGGAAGACAGGGACAGAGATCAGAATGAAGCCCCCATAATCCAAGAGGAAATGGTTAGTGACCTGGTACACCACTTAGACACGCACATGTCTATGGGGTCAGATGGGATCCACCCAAGGGTACTGAGGGAGCTGGTGGAAGTGCTCACCCAGCTCCTTTCCATCATTTATCAGCAGTCCTGGAACCGTCATGGAGGTCTCAGTTGTCTGGAAGTTAGCAAATGTGACGCCCACCTACAATAAGGGCCAGAAGGAGGATCCAGGGAACCACAGGCCTGTCAGCCTGACCTTGGCGCTGGAAAAGGTTATGGCACAGACCATCTTATGTGTCATCATGCAGCACATCCAGGACAACCAGTTGATCAGGCCCAGTCAACATGGCTTTATGAAAGGCAGATCCTGCTTGATTATCCTGCAGTCCTTCTACAACAAGGTGACATGCTTAATGAATGAGAGAAACACTGTGGATGTTGTCTACCTAGATTTTAGTAAAGCCTTTGACACTGTTTCCCACAACATTCTCCTGGAGAAGCTGGATGCTCATGGCTTGGACAAGTACACTCTTTGCTGTATCCAGCAAAGACTGGCTGGATGGCCAAGCATGTTGTGGTCAGTGGAGTTAAACCCAGGTGGAGGTTGATGACAAGTGGTATTCCCCAGGGCTCGTTTCTGGGGCCAGTTCTGTTTCATATCTTTATCAAAGATCTGGATTACGGGATCGAGTGCACCCTCAGTATGTTTGCAGATGGCACCAAGCTGGGCGGGAGTGCTCATCTGCTTGATTGTAGGAAGGGTCTACAGAGGGACCTTGACAGGGTGGATCAATGGGCCGAGGCCAACTGCATGAGGTTTAACAAGGCCAAGTACTGGGTCCTGCACTTGGATCACAACAACCCCATGCACAGTGCTACAGGTTTGGGGAAGAGTGGCTGGAAAGCTGCCTGGCAGAAAAGGACCTGGGGGTCTCAGTTGACAGCCAGCTGAATATGAGCCAGCAGTGTGCCCAGGTGGCTGACAAGGCCAACAGCATCCTGGCTTGCATAGAAATACGGTGTCCAGAAGGACTAGGGAAGTGATAGTCCCCTTGTACTTGCACTTGTGAGGCTTCACCTCGAATACTGTGTTCATGTTGGGCCCCTCACTACAAGAAGGATATTTAGGTGCTGGAGTCTTTCCAAAGAGGAACAATGAAGATGGTGAAGGGTCTAGAGCACAAGTCTTATGAGGGGCGGCTAAAGGAACCTGGGTTATTTAGCCTGGAGAAGAGGAGACTGAGGGGAGACCGTATCGCCCTCTACAACTGCCTGAAAGGAGGCTGTAGTGAGGTGGGTGCTAGTCTCTTCTCCCTGGCAACAGGCAACAGGACGAGGGGAAATGGCCTGAAGTTGCACCTGGGGAGGTTTAGATTGTAAATTAGGAAAAATTTCTTCAGCAAGAACGTTGTCAGGCATTGAACAACCTTCCCAGGGAAGTGGTTGAGTCCCCATTCATGGAGTATTTAAAGATATGTAGATGTGGTGCTTAGGGACACCATTTAGTGAAAGACTTGTCAGTATTAACAGTTGGACTTGATGATCTTTAAGTTCTTCTCCAATCTAAATGATTCTGTGATTCTATGATTCTAAAATGATCAAAAAAAGAGGAAGAAGGATGTAAGAATATTATTTTACATTAACTGTATCTACGTATAATTCACTTTGCTGCTGAAGAATAAAGGTAGCCAATAGAAAGTTTTTCAATGAAAAGTAGGATACCATCAACATCTTTTCACAGGCAAAAAACTGTTTTTGACAGCAGAAAAAAATTCAAAAGTAATAGTCATGATCTTATTCTTGCCAGATGCTGTAAATTAATGAAACGAAAAAGAAATTTATTTTTGTTGATCTCCACTGACTTCCACATTGATTTTAAAATCACAGACTCATCTCAAAACAAAACTGTAATTAGTATTAGGCTACCTAGTCTGAACTTGCTCTATGCTTGATAATAAATAATTGTGGCATACAACTATTCAGAGGGAATCCAACTTCCATGAATTACAACTAAATAAATTGACTTGTTCTCCTGTCCATTCTTGATACAATGCAAATTTTTGACTTTAGAATATTACTTTATGTCAGAGATAATTGGAAAGTTTTTCAAAGTGGTCAATGCAGAAATTAGTAGCAGAGGACCTGCAACCATTCAGAAAAGCAAAAATCACAAAGGATTTAGGTTGAAGGTGTTCTAGGTCTTAAAAAAGTGTGCTCATATAATCTGATTCCTTTCAACATTTGTATTTAACTGTTTTTTATTATTATTTCATATTCACTACTGATTTTTATAATAAGCATTGTGACCTTCATAGCATAAATGAGCTCTTAGCATGGACTTGTAATTGACATGTTAATGAGCAGTACTTTACAATCTCTAACAGTACAAAAGAAAAGGTAATTGGAAACTAAGAAAAAAAATTTCTTGATCAGTTGAAATAACCATCTCCCTAACAAAGTTGAAATTATCAACCTGTAAATCAAAAGCATGTTTGAAATAGACAAATTATTATTGAATGTCTGAAATTACTTGTTAAAATGACAATCATCTTTGAAAAAAACTACAAAAAATGCAGTTTGAAAACTGACTAAAAATAGCAGGGTGGGACCGAAAGATTTCCAGTTCAAATCTGGACTGACTGTATGGGTAAACGATGGTTGCAGAATTGAAGCAATCTCACTCTTGTGCTTTGAGTTCCTTCCTTCAGGAAGGAATTATTCTTTGTAGTGAGATCTGTGTATATCAGTGACACCACATTTGGTGACTTGGTCTGCTCTGTACAGCAGGAAGAAGGGAACAACATTTTTACTGAATTATGCTCTCAGATAAATATGGGATTGGACTGTGGCAATTTGGAATCTGGATGCTGGCAATTTGAAGAAATGCCTTGGCTGCTCTAATTTTCACTACAAGGAACAAATCCCTCTTGATAAGGATTTCTAAACTGTGTCATACCATGCTGCATCCTCTCACCTTTAACAACTTTTGAGGTGGCTTGATGCCACCTATGTTAAAACTGTTCCACCTGTACCATGAGCTTCACAGATGACTGCACTACAACTCCCATGCACTTGCAGTGAGCCTGCAATAAGGTCTTCAGGTTATTAAAAACTATGATGTAAACATAATGTAAAAACTCGATCTTCATAAAATGCCAGTATGTAGCTGAGAAGTGCATTTCATGTGATTGTGTTCTCCAAAAATTTGCAGATGGAGTGGCAGGTGTCATTAAGGGAAAGGCCCTGCAGACAGGGAAGATTTGCTTACTATCTTCAAAGGAGGAACGGGATGAAAGTTCTTTATTTCTGTTGGCTCTAGGCTGTAAAAGGAAATGCAGCATATGCTAGCCAAAGTACTGTCTCTAAACAGCATAATATTAGCCATCAAACACACGATTATGTTTGTGTGTTGTGTCCATATTACAAGTTCTCTGGCTGGACTATGTAAACTGAAGGACACAGCTTTTCAAGGATCACACTACTCGGCTAAACTTCAAAGGTGAGCCCAGATGTGGTTTCAAAGAAGTGAGAAGTAACTGATTACTGGTATCTTTTAAAATAATGTAATATCAGCTCCCAGAGGCTGGCAGAGCATGGGAACACGGAGACAGAGGTGATCACCTTGGAAGTTTTTCTTCACTGTACCGGAGGGGAGAATTTAAGGAGGTAAACAATCCATTGGAGGAGGAAAACAGTGAAAATATAAAAGAAAACCAATGGAGTAACTAGGCAAGCAGAAAAAATATAGAATGATTACTTCACAGGGCATTGCATTATTGAGAAAGTATCTGTAAAATTCAGACAGCGTTGCCTTCCACTTATCTTGTAACAGACTATCTTAGATGGTATAGCAGCCTAATGAATGTAACAGGAAAATAGTATGGTACTGTAGTTTGAGGAATTCACTGATGTCTCTGGAGTGCTATCTTGAGTTCATCAGTGAGGAGAAAGAAAATCATCACCCAGCACTGTCTTATTCTGCTAAGTAGAAAAGGAACAGTCTGTTCCCTGTTCCTGAGGCCAGGTGACCCAAACTGCCTCATGTTCACACTTTTCGCACACCTGTTCCCTATAGAGAAAACTGGCAGCCTCCACATTAGTCAGTAATTGTTTCTGTGTCTCTCCTGACCCAAGACATGCTCCTGAAGAACTAAAGTACAATTTTTTTGTGTATTTTTTTTCCAGTTCAGGTTTTATAAAATAATGAGAGGGCTGTGTTGCATCATACAGGACTGGTGTTTTTATTGCATGAAGCTGAAAGTATGTGTTAAGTACGGTAGGATATAAGGTTGTGGAAAGACTACTGGGGTAGCACTGAGAACTGTATCGGGAAAACTAAATCCAATGCAGGATCGTTCAAACTGCTTTCAGGAGCAGTCTCTGAAAGAGAACAATGTGAGCAGTCTCTGAAAGTGAACAATGTCTAGAAGCATGCTCAGGATTTGTGTTTGAGAGAGTTCATTGGAGCAGTCTGAGGGAGTGAGCTGACAGTTAATCGTGGTGGGTGACTGGGGATCAAGTGCTTACACTTACTCCCCGGCTCTTTTCTTTTCAGCAGGCTAGACATACCCTGACATTTATAAGGCCATGAAATACATTATTTAGCTTCCATATAATGATTAGTTTTGGCTTCTTGGGAATGGTTATTTCCAAAAAATACATGGAAAAACAAGTTACCTGAAGAAATTAATTACGCAGCCTATTTATATTTTTTTATATATAAAGAAAGTTTGAGATTAACTTCACATATCCAGATGGTCATCAAGATGGTGGGAAATGCCATTTTCCCCTTGGGCATCTGTCAGCCCAGTCACTTGCTGTCACAGACTTTCCTGCTTGCTCGCACAGGGTGGACTGATCTGCTGCTTCTTGAGCTCTGCTTTGGGCTGGAGGAAGAGGAACCTGGTTACCTCTTGGTTTCACTGCTCTTCTGTTTCCTTTGATCCAATGTACCCCATCCTTCACCTGCTATGGAATAAGAAAAATCCCATGATTAGAACCTTATGGTTTTCATTCCTTCTGTTAACACTTTACATGATTTTCCATATCATTAATTCCACTCTGGCTAATCTTCCACCCCTCATTGCAAACACAGGAGAGGGGAACTAGAGGAGGGGAGTGGAGAGGAGCAGAGGAATTTAGTTACAAGTTTTACAAAAATATCTGTAATATATGTTCCTATCATAAGTACCAAAATGTAAGCCTTTGCCTATGCTAGTGAGTATTTGAAAATAATGGATTTTTTCTGTGCCACAACCAACATCAGATTTTTTGCAGATAATATGCAAATGCTGAATAAATAAGTTTGAGTGAAGGTCATAATTCTGATGGGATTGGATTTCATCAATTTTAAAAGGTTCCATAAATAAAACTTCACTAAGAAAATATCATCTTGAGTGGATGAATTTAATTTTAATTCTCTTTAAAACTGAAAAAAAGTATTCACAGTATAAGAGAAGGAAGGAGAATAAAAGTTGCTACTGGAAACTTCATCAACTGAATGAATCATTTGATTAGATTGTGTATTTTTGTATGCCAATTAGGCACAAACATATTTTCCCTTGTTTTGTTTCTTGGTGAAATATATTTTTTTTCTATAACTAATTACTTGAAAAGCAGGTACAATTTTTGTCCTAAACCAGCATAAAAGTGTAAGGATAATTTTTAAAAACTTGCATTAATTTAACAAAATATGTAGCCTGCATAGGCTCAAAAGTTTCCAGACCAGTTAGTGGAATGTTATTTTTTCCCCTGGGTTAGTACCATTTGATAAAATTAAACAATTCCCAAGAATAATCTTAAACTCCATCATAATTCCATACATCTCTCAGACTCTCTTTCTGCTCCATGTTCCCGACAATATAACACAAATACTAAAGCATATAGGTTAGAAAACAGTTTGGAGAGGCTGGAAAAAAATAAATTATGGTAAAAGATGACTCTGAGAATGTTTACTAACACAGTGGAATCATAGGCTAGAAAGTACATGTCATTCCTGCCTATACTGAAATAAAAATAAAACTGCATGTCTATATGATTCTTTACACATGTGCTCTTTTACAGACAACTAAACAAACGTGCATTTGAGCAGATTTAGAAGTAAGGATATTATAAATCATGCCAGCTATTGTTTTTTCATATCTGTGGCCTGTTGTGACCAGCCCACAGCTCTTCTAAGGACAAATTGCCAAGATCCGATGAGAACTAAATTACTTTGTGAAAACTAAGGTTTTTTTTCCTGGACCAGAGCATTTTTCTCCATGTCTGCAAACAAATATTTAGTACATAAGAGGGTGTCCCGGTTTCAGCTGGGATAGAGTTAATTTTCTTCCTAGTAGCTGGCATAGTGCTGTGGTTTGGATTTAGTACTACAAAAATGTTCATAACGCACTGAGGTTTTTAGTTGTTGCTGTGTAGTGCTTAGACCAGTCACGGACTTTTTCAGCTTCCCATGCTCTGCCAGGGGCACAAGAAGCTGGGAGGGGGGCACAGCCGGGACAGCTGACTGCAACTGACCAAAGAGCTATTCCATACCATATGATGTCATGCTCGGGGGGAGTTAGTCGGTTGGGGGGAGAGTGGTCACTGCTCGGGACGGGCTGGGCATCAGTCAGCAGTGCATCACTTGTTTTGTATATTCTGTATATTCTATTACCATTATTTATTATTATTATTGTTGTTGTTATTGTTATTGTTATTATTATTGTTGTTATTATTGTTATTATTATTGTTGTTGTTGTTGTTATTATTATATTAACCTGTCTCTATCTCAACCCATGGGTCTGACATTTTTTTTCCAATTCTCTCCCCCATCCCACTGTGTGGTGTTCAGCTGCCTGCCAGGTTAAACCACAACAGTCCTTTTTGGTGCCCAACATGGGGCTCGAAGGGTTGAGATAATGACAGATCTGGCCAGAGTGTGTTAAAACCAATTTGTGATAAACATTCATTATATTAGTCTAATAGTCGCTGGTCACAATGTTGTTTTATTTGCTCTCAGAGTTGTTGTCTTTGTTCGCAGAGTTGTGCTATGTCTCACCTTACCTGCTGTATGCACTCCCTGTGGTGCTGGTTATCACTTTTTGCAAGCGGATTAAAGTTACTGCTTTGCTGTACTGTCTAATACTGGCTTATTCTATGACAAAATTACTGGTCCTGAGATCAATCTCATGTTTGTACTCAGCATTGCCATAATCTCTGTATTTCAGAAGCCATCTATTGGGAATTATTAATAATTATACTTTTTACTTTTTCTGGTTGGAGACCCAACCTATGGGGGAGACACCTGATCCCATCTTCCCCTTCTTCTCTAGGCTAATTACGACAGCTCTTGGGAATTTTTAATATCCTTGGGATGTTCAAATGAGCATGTTCCCTTTGCTATGTCTCCTGAATGTGGTTTAGGTCTTATTTAGCATTAAACTACTACTTAAGAATACCATCCAGAGATAAACTCCTGCAACAGGCACTGTAGCTACTCCAACCCCCACGGTAGTCACTGTAGCTACTCAAACCCTGGCAAGAGGCACTGTGGCTGAACCAGGGAACTAACCCATTCCAGTCTCAGTTGCCCTATACACAAGAAGAAATCTTGGAAGCGAAAGTCAGCTCATTTAGAAAGGGAGGATGAAAAAAACAGGGCCATCACAAGGAGAGGAGGAGGAAGAAGAACAACTCATCAATGAGATAGGAAACACCCAATCCCTATCCTTGAGTGAGCTGCAAGATTTCAGTTGCATCCAGGCGAGCACATTGTCACCTGGCTGCTCCAATGCTGGGATACTGGGGCCAATAGCCTGGAACTAGAGGGTAAGGAAGCCAAGCAGCTGGGATCCCTTTCTAGGGAAGGGGGCATTGACAAAGCAATTGGAAAAGGGGCACAAGTCCTAAGCCTCTGGAAGTGACTACTGTCAACCATGAAGGAAAGATACCCATTCAAGGAAGATGTGATATTGCTCAGGCAAATGGACCACTGTGGAGAAAGGCATCTAGTACCTGAAGGAATTAGCCATCCTGGAGGTGATTTATAGTGACCTGAACAATGATCAGTTGCCCAAAGATCCAGATGGAGTCCAGTGCACATGACCTATGTGGCAGAAGTTGTTATGGAGTGCACCAGAGTTGTACACCAACTTGTTGGCAATACTGACTTGGAGGGATGGAGAGGGACCAACGGTGGATGAATTGGCTAGCCAATTCCAGAAATACAAAGAAAGTATCTCCTCCTCCCTTATCTTTGCTGTGGAGAAACTGTCCCAGGAGGTCCAGCAACTCAAAAAGGATAGATCCAGCTTTTGATCCAGCTGTATGGACCAGTATCTCAGCCATTAGGAGTAAGCTCCCCTCTGCTCAAGAAAAAGGATATGGAGGGTACACACCATGGGGCACCCTATGGTTTTACCTGCATGACCATGGAGATTGAAATTCTCAATTTACCAGTAATCTTTTGCGAAGTGAAACTAATCTGAGTAATCAGAAATAAGATTATTAAAAAATTAAAATTGTGTTTGTTTCATAAGTCTGGTGGTGGTAAAATGAGCATTTTTGAGGATTAATATTTGCTATGACTTTTTACGTAACTTCTTCTCTAGGCTTATGATATCATGTGCATATATTTTATAAGAGAATGAATCAAAATAGCAAGGAGGACAAACATTTGGGACCTCATAGAGTTACAAAATCAAAACTGCAGTTTCCTAACTCCATGGTGCAAGCCCCGTGCTCTGTTTGGCTACTAACATATTTCAGTATATCAGGGTACTGAAATTTGAATAATGACTGTGCAGCTATGCTACAAATCCTTCTGGCTACCCCAATTAAATATGCATTTTTATGAACATGTGTACACAGATGGGTGAAGACAGATTCAAACTCTCATGACTTCTCTAAGCTAACTAGAACCATGCCAGTCCTAGTCCAGAAAACTGTTTCTCTAATTTAGCAAAGTGCTCAAGGTAACACTCTGCATCTTAGTAGGGTCTCTTACATTCAGCACAGCTCTATCCTAGTTCTTTCATTTAGGACTGACCTAATCCACACAGCTATTTTACTCCATTTTCCAATCCTTTGGAAGAAGTGTTTTGGTTTGGTTTTGGGTTTTTGGTGTTGGTTTTTTTTTTCTTTTCATGACTATGCGGAAACAACATCAAAGATAAATAGAATAATTATGGGAAAAGGCAAAATATGAAGACTATTCTCCCAGTGGACTATGTTTGTTTAATGACACCAAAATCATCTATCTTCCACCAATTTTCTCTCTTTACATTTCAAGTAATATTGCATATGTTACATGTTTGATTCCAAACCCAAAGGCTGACAGGATTTGAACAGTAGCCGTGAACTGGAATTACCTTGCACATAATGAATAGATACCTCTGTTTGTCTTATTAATAAAACAAATGGTCCACTTTAACAAATGTGCCACCACCTGCTGCTGAAACAAACATCTAGCCAAAAGTTCATCTGAGATAAAGTAATGTCTGTTGATGAGAGCATCCTCATATGGCTAGTATTTGACTGCAGTTTATGAAAGAGAGGGTGAGTCTAGAAACACAGGGCATGTTTAGGAAAATAAATGAGCTATACCCTTTTAAACATTTTTCTTTCAAAGAAAACAAAGGAGAACAGAATGAACAGAATGAAGCTACACATCAGATGAATAAAATCAATATGAAACTAAATACTAGCCCAAAAATGATAAATTAGAAATATTTGCTTCATATATTCATATATCTCAGTGGGTTTCCTTTCAAAATTAAAACCCAAATCAAAACCCACTAAAATAGAGAAGAAAAATGAATACCTTGCAAACAATAAAAACCCTGATCTGACACATCATCTCAAAAGGAAACAATAACTATATATTCGTGTCATAAGAACAATTTCCTTATATTTATGAACTGAGAAAATAACGTCTTACCAAGCTTTCAATAGGCAAGTCATCTTGCAGAAAAGTGATATAATTTGTGACAGCTTCAATACAGACTAAATTTTTTATTTCATTTAAATAAAAAAAAGGCAACAGAACAAAGTACAGCTATGATTTGCTGCCTACCTATTCTTAATTATAATACCAAGCTCCATAACAATTCACTGAGAACAAGAATAAATACTCTAAGACAGATTTTAGCAGTCCCTCCTTCTTTCACAACTTGATGTGGTAGGATGTTTAGAGAATCACGGAATGGTTGCAAGTGGTAGGGACCTCTGGAGATGGTCTAGCTCAACCCCCTGCTCAAACTGTGTCAACATGAGCAGGTTGCTCAGGACTGTGCCCAGTCAGGTTTTCAACATCTCCAAGGATGGAGACTTCGACCACCTGTCTGGACAACCTGTCCCACTGTTTAATCACCTACAACCACTACAGTGTACAGGATGTCCTAATCCACAGCATGTAGATTAAATAATCCAACTCAAAGGCACTAAAGGTGGTTTATGCTAGTTAAAGTTCTTGGGTTATATTACATCCCTTTGAATCATACCTTATATCAGTTTATAATCACAAAAACTTCTGAGTAAAATGAAACATAATTCGGTGAAGTGGAAGGATCATATTTTTTCTGATAATTTTCATATCCCTTTTTTTTTACAGCTGTAATACATTTTTGTCCATGTACTTCCCTACTCCTCCCCGAGTTTTCTTGTTTCTCTGCAACCTCTTCTCTCCTCACTCCAATTCCTCCTTCTCACTCCTCATTGCACTTTATCGCTCTCTCTCTTTGTCTGTTGAACAGCTCTCTGTCTTTCAGTTGTCATTGTCATGATAGGCATTTTGAAAGCACTTTACAAAATGGATTTGCTTCACAATATTTCCTAAGCTGTGTGGATTTGTACATGTCAGAATGATGTCTCTTGCTGTCGTTCCTCTGCCACTGCTGTATCCTATACCTTAAGATTTAGCTCCTGCAAACTGAGTTTTCCTATTTAATCCATTCATAGTCTATTCTCATATCTCCTTGATATTTTCTCTAAACTTTTTTTCTGCTTTGTGCATATTTGAATGGAAAATTAATGTAAAATTTCCTTCCCCATATCATAGTTCTTCAATTGATTGTATTCTTTTCTCACCACTTTCACTGCACATCAAATGTGAAAGCACAGCAAAGAAATCTATTTCTTACAGACACATCAAATGCTTCAAACTAACCCTTCCATTTAAAATACAGTGCAGAGGGTTTGAACTCTGCATCTGTCCCAAGGGAACTATGCAGAAACACTGCCTAATGCTTCAGAAGTGTGGTAGTAGAAGTAATGTAGCTGAACTCTGCTCCTTAACAAAGGTTCTAAATATTCTGCTTCTCTCCTAGGTTTTATTCAAAAAAAAAACCTAGTTGTGTCGTTTTAGGGGGGGTTGCAGGAGGGAGGAAAGGAAGGGGAACAGTAGTTTTTGTTTTGTTTCAGATGTGCACCAATAACTTTGGACATATTTTTTCACCTTACAAAAACTTTCTTTGCTTCCTGTTCCACAACGACCTTTCTTCTACCTACCCTATTCCCCTTCCGTCCTTTCTTTCTTTCCTCATTGTGACAGAAATTCAGGTTGTGTGGGATAAAATTCAGCTGATTCAAATAAGTACTTTGAAGTTGAATTAAACTGTTGATCTGGGCTCCGTTCCAGTTGTCTGTGCACAAGGGCAGATCCACATGCAGAAATTACAAATCAAATTACAGCTTTTCTGTACTTTTTATCCCTCGCACAAAAGTATTAATTGGTTGTCTCAAAGGATTCATTTCACTTAGCTTTAGTTCCCCAAAACTGTGCACTGAATATAAGCTAGCTATCCTGGACCCCTCTCTAGTTCATGAAAAGGGATTGACACATCCTGAGGACAGTTTACATGCGATGATAATCCTTATAGCAGTGTCACTACTCTTGATTGACTACCTGGGCTTGCTTGGGCATGATGCTAAATTATTACATGGCTAAAGCTAGACAAGATAAATTTTGTATTTATTATCTCCAGACATAACATTATTGTTCATTGTTTGCTAGGTTGTACAATGTGACTCTAGGTCATTCTGTAGCAAATTTCAGTGTGTACTACCCATTGAGAAAAAAAAATAGGGGAAAAGTATTTTCTATATGTATATATGTAAAACCACAAAAGAAACATAATTAGATCTACCTATTTGATTCTATATGTTCCTTGCAAAGCTGGACTTTATACATATTTAAATTCAACAAAATAAACTTAGTGAACTTCTTATTACAGTCCTAATCTACAGTCCTTACAGACTTCAAACTACTTTTAGTTTCAAGCAGCTCAGGTACTGCAATAAAAAGGCAAAAGGCATGCCCTCTTTTCCAGGGCCTACTGATGGTCACTCTTGAGCAGTAGGTCTAGTTTCTTGCATATTATTTTTTTGTTGTATACTGTAGTGTAATCACTTTGGTATGAGCTCCTGGACTGAAATGAAAAATTCAAGACATTCTGGCCTAAATGGACACAAATCTGAGACATTCTCTCATACATAGCTTTCCATCCATTGGAGACTTTTGTTTGGTCCAAATAAACAGAGTATTTTGGCTTAACTGCTGGAAGCCAAACAGGTTAAAGCCAACAAATAATCTGTGAGGAATATATTATTTATAAAAATGACAACCTGTATGGGCCTTTAGTAATTGCTGTCATCTAAAAATCTCTCCACACAAAATTACTGCTTTAGTGAGACATGGAGAAGTGGACAAAAAGGGGAAGAAGCAACTTCTCATGCATGAAATTAGATTTTTATATAAGAAATAAATAATGTTTCCTATGTTTAATATGTCATTTTAATTATCTGGTCATAATCAAACCAAAAAGGGATGGATGCTGTAGCCTTAAATTCTTAAAGTATTCAGCTTTATAGCTACTTTACTTATACTGTGCCAGCTCTTAACAGTTAAACACTGAGGAGTTTACAATATAATTAAAGCAGAAATCTTGAAAGTAAGTAGGAAGTATATAATACCTTGTAAAGCAGACAATGGTTCCCAAAATATCCATGACACTTTGCAATGCCATAGTAATGCCCTATAGGTCATGTTGCCTTTATATCATTCTTAAAAGGAAAGTATTGGATTTTTAGTCAGAATAATGTATTTTATTTCTGTAGCATATACCTTCTAATGTAATCAACACATTTTCCCCCAGATACAAACAAAAGACCATCCCTAAGGTGTCAATGTTATTTTGTAAGGAAGAGACAATACTGAGGATGATTTTTTTCTGAGGGACTTATGAATTCTGAAACTCATGTAGTTTGGGAGAACTGATGCTGGAGATTTTGTATTATGCATTTAATATTTGAACATTAAAGGCAGTGGAAATCTTTCATTTACTACAGACATGCCTTTTCTTCAGAGCATTTTGGATGTCATCTATGCTTTCCACATTTGCCCCATACATCATTTTTTTTGAAGGTTGTCTAAAAAGTATCAGGAGCTTTAGATTACAGACACTTGAAGAGTCCATAGCCTTGATTTTGCAATGTATTTCTTTTTTTCAGATCAAGATCTGGAAAGATGAAATGTTAAACATAATCTTATTATTTTAAAAGGACGGAAAATTTTTCTAGGCTTATCTGGTTAAGAAAAATTACACCAAAACCACAAGGTTACACAACCAAAAGAGACCTCTGGGGTGAAAAATAAATCAGTGTTTTCAAAGCCAGCATGGCATATAAAGTATTCCATAGATCCACCTAATTCTGTATTAAATACAACCTTTTTTTTTGCCTGAATCCTCCCATTGAGAACCAAAAATTTTACTGTAACACTTGTAACTCCACATGAAGTTAAAATTACAGCGTATTTATTGTTATACATGTACAAAGTATTGTTCTATTAAAAAAAAAAAGATCTTCAGCAGTTAATTACTTGTACTGTTAGTCATCTTATAAATACCGTTAACAGGAGTTCTCCAAGACCATTTTGTTAAATCTGTGAAGGGAAAATAGATATGGGAAAGAAAAGGAAATCCTGCCAGAATAAAGTTGCTTAGGAAGTGTAGGTATTTCAGGAGACAGGAAAATCCACGACTTCGTACATGTGGAGATGGTTCCTTTGTGACATACACAGTATACTAAATAATGATATCTAGGAATGACTGCAAACTTGAAAGTCTTAAGTATTACAGGACCAGGAGATCTGTAGTAAACCCAAAACCTCCTTTAGTATATTGCACAGTAAAGGAATCAGAAAGGTTATTCATTTTGAGAGAACAGTCTCTGGAAAACATACAGTGGAAACTAACCTGTAAAAAGCTTTGTGATGAACTATTAGTGTGTCAATATTGAGAAGATGTGGGAATTGGAATAAGAAGGACAGTATTCATTAGGGTGAGACTGGGTGAGGATGTATAGAATATAATATCTGACAGTTTACATTTCAGTACATCACACTGCAAAGCTCTCATCTTTTTAAAAGACTACAGAAACTGAATGAATGCTGACATTTATCTAAATTCTCTTACTCTGAGAATATCTATACTTACACTGCCTAGGATAAAAATGTCTAGGGGATATAAACTTTTACTTTAGCTCTGGGACATAAGACAGCTGCTAATAGTCTAGGCTTAGCAAGAATTTTACCATGAGCATTTTATTGCTTAACTGCCAGCTATAGGCATTTTCTAATCCACAGTGCAGTATCTGGCTCTAACCACTGTCTGAATACCTGATTGATTTTGGCGCATTCCCTGTTTTCCTACATTCTTATTTAGATTTTTTTTTTCCACAGGGTGGTACCAGCTGATAAGTTACAGCATGGTGACATACTAGCCCTACTAATTTTTTACTGCTCTTTATGCCTGTCTTCTGCCAGCAAATATTACTCAAAGGTCTTGCAGAACCATCACCTTCACGTTTCTAGAACAATGATGACTATGGCTTCATTGGCTTCTTTTTAGCTATATAAGAAAGACAGTTTCTTGGGATATATGTACCTGCTTCCAGTATGTTAATGGTTTTCACTGCTACAATGTAAACTTTATCATTAGTTTACTTCAGCAAAATACTCATTTCATGAAGGCAGTGCCTTCAAAATGTAGGCAGTTTGACAGTGAAGAAGTTGTTGGATATGAATTAATCAATCCCAATTATTTGTAATCTCTTTATAGTAAACAGTAATGCATCAGGTGTTATGCAGATACAAGAAACTCATCCAGTAAGGAGGTTGTAATAGCAAAGATTTTCTCCTGATAATTCTGCTTTTGGGATGCTAGTTTGTTTATTTCTGTGTTTTAATCTAGTGACCGTATAATACAAAGTACCTGAACAGTCCTAAGGAACACGAACTGAAATGCAGACCTCTCAGAAGTTTAGGCAAAAGCAAGCTACAGGGTCTGGATCCTTTCCATTTATTTGCAAGAATCCCACTCTTTTGGCTTCACTTGATTGAAATAAATATCTATTGCCATTTAGGACCAGGTGGATATGGCACAACACATATTTTCCCAAAAGTGCTCTTGTGAAAGAGAAACTAAAACCATGACAGATAAAACATACAGCATTTCATTTTTGTACCTATTACGATTATTAGAATACCTCTAGGCTCTAATCATGATGTTAGATGCCTAAATAGATGCCTAAAATTCTGGCTTTCACCATAAAAGGCCCCAAGGTTGGTCAAAACCTTAAGGCAGGTCTGCCTAGGTGTTCTCCTTATAATAAGATTCCCAGAGGAAAGGGAAAAAAAAAAAAAAAAAAAAAGAAGAAGAAAAAAAAAAAAAAAAAGAAAAAAAAAGGAAGATAAAAAGCTTTTAAGCTCCAGAAAGTGAGGTTTTACTGGAGCATAAACCAATATAATTAATTTTTTTAAACAGAGACATCTCCAGATCTTGTTTCAGTTCCCTGAGCAACAAAGGCAGCTAAACAACTGAACATACCCTAGGTGTCTCTCTAATTTCAGGTGTTCTGGAGTTCTCTACCTAGCCCCACTTGTTGCTCTAGAAGGCTATCCTGCAGGTATTCTGACATGTCAAACATGGCATCTCAAATGGAACTAAACACTGATGCCAGCTGAATTAAGTCTGAACTGGCTGTATCAGGCCCAATACAAATGAAGAAGGATTTATCAAGAATTCTCTCCTGTCAGCCACATTCTTTTCAAACAAGTCTTTGCTCCAATACACATATCAGTCATCTCAGCAGCTTTTCCTAGGCACCATAAACTCTGCAGTGCTCTGTCCAGTCCCCAGGAAGGCTCTCTGCACCAGCTTGAGGCCTGGCTACCTGAACTCCGCTAAAGCTGCACAAGGCCTCTGCTCCTCTCAACAGTTTCTCAACCTCTGCATGAGCTCTGAATTCCTAGATCTTCCTAGGATGAGTGCGCATGTTCTCTACCCACACTTTCCAAGCCCTGCAAGCTTCTCTGGCTGAAGAAGCTGAGTTACATGGGAAGGAACAAACTTCCAGTGGTTTCACCTGACCTATGCTTCTTCAATTAACATAATATTCAAGTTTAAAATGAACATATCAAATACGCTCCCTTTTACTTTTTCCTTTTCTCCTTTGCAGAACATACAGCTATCAGAAAAAGAGCATTGTAGCTTGAGAGGTACTGAGATGCTGTAGTGGTGAAAAGAAAATACAGGAAAACTGAAGCTGGATTACAGTATTTTTTGAGATATTAGTAAGTCAATGGTGTCTGTATCCAGCAGCAAAGGAGAAGGCGTCCATACTGATCAACATCAGACAGCTTTAGAAAAAGAGATGATGAAGCTGGAAGTGATGTAATTCCTGAACTAAGAGCAAGGACTTGCATTTGAGTAATCCATTCTGAAAGGAAGCTTTTGCCTGACAAAGCAGTCCCAATTATTTTATATGATACGAAGTGGGAGCTAATTAGATGCCCAAATTATTTATACAAATTTAGCAGAAGTCAAAACTCTAAAGGGGGTAATTAAATTTATTTGAAATTAGTATTTTACTGAAGAGGCCTGGAGAGATGCCAACAGCAGGATTCTTTAGAAAGCCTGTTCTTCACTTCTCTGTGAACCCGATGGATGCTCAAATGGTTTGGAAGTTACAAGTTTCTTAAAGCAAAAAATATTAAAACATGAAGGATTAACTGTATTTGCATTTCCTGTAACTGTTCAACTAGCAACAAATGGTGTAAAAGGATTATGGAGAGAAAAAACTGTAACTGAAGAAACAAGGAGAAAAAAAATCATCTCTTTCTCAACAGGGGTTTAATTTTAATGTTAAAGATACTATTGCAGTACTGCAACTATATTGTGGCCTAGATACAGTTTTGATTAAAGGATGTGCCTGTTACGCATCTCTGCAGGGATGTGTCTAATAGCCACTATGGCTCAAGATAGAACTACTTACCTTACCTTTTTCCCAGTTGATGCAAACAACTTAACTTGTGCTAACATGTCTGTACTAAATTGTACCAATTTTTCTCACCCTTAGTCCATCAGGAGTAAAGCCAAGCCTTTATCCATCCTTGTTTCCCTCTCTAAGATCCCTAAGACTCTTCTTTCACTATCTTCAAGGAAAAAACATTTGCAGTGATGAATCTGATTGGCTCCCGCACTCCTGCAGAAGCATCCAACATGGGTTATGTACAAGGCAAGCACTGGCTGTAGTGTTGTGACTCTAAAGTCTTGTCACTCCTATGATGTGAAGTAATTCTGGAATTTCCTGAAGAAAGGTGCACTTAACAATTTTGTGACTTGATAAAATGGTATCTTGCTAAATCAGAAAATAGCTGTGCTTTCTAAATCCAAATATAATTTTGGGAGACAAGTCAAGATCCAAAATTTTAAATTTGGCATGACAGTTAATTTGAAAGGAGAATACATTTATAACTGACAGAAAAAAAAGTGAAAAATGCTTTCCAGCATTTTGAGGGGAAAGAAGAGGGAAAAGAGAATCCTAAAAAATCCATAAAAATGCAGTCTTAAGATAGCATAAGAGAAAAAGCAGTAGTTTTGAGAAATTAGAAATTTTTTTTTTTGCCTCCTAACAGAAGCTAGAATATCTTCTTTGTCTGTTGGATAAAATCAAAATACAACCCCCTCCAAATTCTTTTTTTTTTTTTACCCAGAACAACACTTGAATGTTGAGACATGATTCAAAATCAGAAGTTTGAATACTGAATTTATCTAAGGTACTCTTTAGCCACCCACGTATCATTTCCCTTCATATGCTGTTTTCTTGAATTGTATCATAGTTACTCCGAGAAATCCCACTGCAGCAGTTGTTCAAATCCCTTTGCTCAAACTCACAACAAAAATGTCAGTTCTTGCTCCAATGTATCTATTCTTCACCATTTCCTTTTTACGCCATTATTAAGTATAGTTCCTCTATACTGTGGATCTTTAATAAACCTGTAAAACTTCTGTTAGGATCTTGAACTATGCAATCTGGAAAGATGTTTTTTGGATGAAGAGTAGGATTTCCTTAAATTATGGATATCATCCCAAATCCATTGAAAGTTCCAT
>NW_009259437.1:290065-314736 GCF_000687185.1 Egretta garzetta | reverse complement strand
CTATATTGCCAAATAGCTTGATTTTTTCCTTGTAAACATTTTAATCATCATTGAAAATGTATATAGGTATATGTATGTGCACATCTTTGTGTGTATGTGTGAGCAATATTTTTAGGCCATAGATCCTTTCTTTTAGTTCATTTTATTATGCTGTTCTTTGAAGCAGTAAAATTAGTTATGGTACTTTTATTGATGTTGATTATAGGGATGTCTGATTTCATTTAGCATTCATACTGCACAGTAAGTGTCTTTTATAACCACCTTATTTTCACAGATGATTTGTCCCACTGTAAAATCATTAAGGACATTCATTAGAATTTGTCACTCTGTTCCAGCAAACTAATACTTTTCAAAATAAAGGTTCAATTGTTTGTGTTTAATTTCAGTCATGTTTTCTTTTAGTCTTTAAGCCATTTTGTATTTAACATACTGCTAAGTGACTCTGGCACTACTTAGCATCATAAGAAGTCTTTCATTATTATTCCTGGCTGCTGATCACAGTCAGATTTAGAACTACCTTGTTTGTAGTATCTTCAATGCCAGAACCCTTTCCTCTTAGTTTTTAAATTATTCACTGGAGAATGTTTTCTAGGTGTAGGGGAGCCCTTAAGCAAGTCTGTTCTTTCCTAATTGAGAAGGTGCATTAGGGTTTGCAGGCCCTTCAAACCTCGTGGACCATGTTTTGGCCCTTGCAGATGGGTAGACTAGAAAGTGGGTGAAAAACTGTGCAAGAAAGCTGAACTCAGAGGATAGTGGTCAATGGATAAATCTGGCAATCAGCTAAAATTAACGTTCTTTGGGGGTTGATACAAGGACTCATCAATGGCCTTGATAACAACACAGGGTGGAACCTCAAATAGTTCATGGATGACATCAAACCAGGGAAGCAGATGATATGCTAGGAAGATGGAACCCATTCACAGCGACCTCCACAAGCTGGAGGAACAGACTGACAAAGTTCATGAAGGTCAACCAAGAAAAGTATAAAGTCCTGCAGCTGAACTGGAATAACTCCATAGGACTGTAAATGTTAGGGACTGACTAGATAGAAAACAGGTCTCCAGAAAGAGTCTGGAGAATTCTAGAGGACAACGTATTAACCATAAGTCAGCAGGGTACCTTTGTAGTTATAAAAGCTTGATATATTTCAGTTTGTGTTAGTACAGGCATAGCAGGAAGTTCAAGGCAAGTGACTGTTCACCTCCATTCAGGACTTGTGAGACTGCATCTGGCATACTGGATTCTGGACCCCCATTACAAGACAACAGAAAGTCGGGGGCTAAAGCATATAACTTATTAGAAGAAGCTGAGTAAATTGGGTTTAATAAACCTCAAGAAGAAGAAAAAATGAGAGGGAGATTAGTTTGAGTCTTCAGATTCACCACAGTCCCCAACAAAAAGATTAGAACATAAGTTTCAGTAAGAGAAATGTTAACTCTATATAAGCAGAAAAGCTTAAAAATGTTAGAAGTCAAGCACCGGAAGGTATGTGACTGTTTGTACAAGGAAGCACAGGTGTTTATGTTATTTTGGTTTGGTTTTCTTTGGCAGTGGAACACAGATGTTCACAAATATACCTGAGAAGCCTGATTTAACTTTAATGTTAGCCTTGCTTTGAGGAGGGGCTTGGACTAGGTGCTCTCCAGAGGTTGGTCTGTTCTAGGACTCTATGATCCTATTGACTACATTGCCATTAAATCTAATGAGACACCAGCCACCTATGTTATGTCGGACACTTTACTGTTTGGTGCCTACAAATCAGAGCAGCTACATCTGAGCTAATCACTTTGTGCCCCCTGCCCGCTCTATAGACAGTGAGGAGAGCACTACTGGGGAGCAATTCATCTCATCTTAAACTAGATTTTTAATAGAGATCTCATTTCTGCCTATTTCAGATGCTACTTCAAAGTAGATTTCAGAGCTGCTTAATTATATATATCCATTATGCAAAGGCGAATATGACTAAATTATGTAGATGTTAACATTAAAGTTGAGTAAAATGAAATATATGCAGGTCTTTTTCTTAAGTTGCTAGCCATAGAAGTACCACCTACTGTATTAAGAAAACCTCTCTCTTACCCCTACACCAGACATATGAATCTTTCTAAAGGATGTTTTTGCTATTAGGATTAACCTAAAGCAATTAAACAAATTTTACTTTACTGGCAGCCAGAATTAGGATGCCACTCTTTCTGGAAGCAGCTGAAGGGAACACCTACAAATTAACAGGTGAGGATATGGAAACTTCAGTTACTCTCCTATTCCTTCACCAGCTCTTTGGCCCTGCTCAGAGTACAGTAACTAGCTGTGTTTACTACGTGCAAAGAATCAGAAAAGGTAAGTGGAGAGAGCAGCACTAGAAACCCCAGAGGTGATAAAAACAACAAACAAAAGACGCACATATGTAAGGCAAACAAACTTTAACCATGAAGGGAAAAAAATCTTGGTCCAGAAACCACTGCATTCAAAGGAATCTATTGACTTGAGTAGATTTTGGATAGAAGAATAAATGCACAATCTTGCTAGCAAAAGCAACTCACATAAGCCACTCAAGGCAACAGTAGGGGCAGGTAGTGTGAATACCCTTCAGCAGACAATTAAATTTAATGTCTTGCTCTTAATAAACGGTGTAAAACATGATGTCAGAACACACCACAGGAGGTGGCTTCTGAGCAAATACTGTATGCTGAGAAAGGAAAGTCAAGAGCAAGAACATTTTTCAAAACGTGACATATCTGTTTTTTCCTCATACCAACATACTTAAATTCCTTCAGACCCTAGGAACTTGTTCCTGCTAGCACGCAACAGGAGTTTGCCTGGCTCACACTGTCTCACTCTGCACTGCTGACAAAATATCCATATGCTCGTTTGTACTCAGAATGCTGTGTTAGATTTGGCAGGGAAGTTCTTGCTGGTTGTCACTGCAGTGGTGAGTTCTGCCCTGACAGTGTTTCTCAATGATTATGCCACCGTATTGTGTCCTATATGTGCAAAGTTATTCTTTTCTTCCTCCTTTTCCAGTCCACTGCTGAATGGAAGCAGCCTTTGATTTTGTGTCAGATACTACTTTTCACCAGTGTTTGCATTTGATCAGACACAACAAGAACGAATGGACCCATCCACAGTGTGTTGGAAGGCTAAAGCGCTAATTAATCATAGGGCAAGTATAACAGGATTTATCAATAGCTAATTGAAGTTCTCAGCTAACTAGGGTGCCTAGGCTCAATAGCTAAAAGGCACACAGTTGCCAGATGGGCCCAAATCCACAAGGATTGCAGCCCAGCTTTTATTTCTCCACAGCATAGGCTGAAGGGTAATAATTTGGTTAGTGGTCTCAGCAAAGGTCAATCCATATTACCAATTGACAGGACCTGCTACTTGGCCTTTGTTTTAGAAGATGTCTGCTGTCGTCTACAGAAGAAATGCAACTGAAAAAATCTTCCCATGATTGTGCTGGCTGCTGGAAATTGTAGCCCTAGAGCTCTTGACCCACAAGACTTTTTACAAGGAGCTATGTTTAGTTAAGGCACCTTGAAAAAGCCACCATGAATTATTACACACAGTTTTCCAAGTGTGAAAAAAGCTCAGATGTACCCCAAAAATATTTTTACTAGTAAAATAACTCCTACAACTCTGTATATGTTCATATATTGGCTGAAAATGCACCATTTACCCTAAGGGTATAAAGTAGACATGCATGCATATATTAGGGTTATTATGTTAGAGTATTATATATGTATGTATGTTTTTCTCATCCACTATGCAGATCCATCCATTACTGTCATCATCTCCTTTGCCTGAGTTATACTGTCTCCTATCCTTCCATAACTTCACTTTCGAAATATGTCAAAGGAACTTCATTTATCTTCTGCTTACTTTCATCGGAGTTACTACAAATTATTTTTACCCTTAAAATTTGAATAAAAGGGAGACCTTTCTTCATTGCTGATGCATGAAAACTTGCAGCAGGGATGAGATTATTTTTGTCAATTGGTTTCTGATAAATGGAACACTTCAGTTTTTCTTTATTCATATGTTCATCCAGAAAATAAATTCCTTTGTACTCCTGCCTTTCCACAGCTATTTTACAGTAAGGGTGAAGTGAATGAGTTCAGAAAAGTTCCCTTAACGAGAGCGGTCTGTAATAATTAATAGGATAAAATAGATGGAGCCAGGATATTTATACAGGAATTGCTCAAGTTTATCAATTGACCAAAGGTACAAATACATTCATCTTTTAGTCCATACAATGTAATAGGACACTGTAGTCCTGCGTAGGAATTCTATTGATTGGTTTTCTATAGGATTGCCATTCTTAATGTACTTTCATAAGGCTATTTTGTCAATGAGAAAAAAATTGCCACAATCAAAATTTCCCTGCCTTCCATCTTTACTTAGCTTTTTTTTTGGAAATTAGGACATCCTCAAGATGAGTTAATTATATATATACTTCAAGAGTGGCAATGTTAACTGTTGTTAGGAGCAGCCATCTCCTCCAACCCCAGGTACCTGGTGTCTCTGCCTGGGCTGAGGGACATGGCTGACACTTTCCCCTTTGTGGGTTCAAACAGCAGTGAAGCTGAAGCACATATCCCAGAGACACAGACCACAGACACATACACACACACACACACAGAGGATACTGAGAGGGCCGGTCACACAGAGGGCCACAGAGCAGGCTCTGCTCCCAGAAGCACCCATGTTCAGGGCTCACAGCAGACACAGGCACAGCCACGTCCCCTCCTTCTCTTGGGCAGGCAGAGGCAGAAGGTCACTGGTGCAGCACACACACCACGCTCTCCAGGTTGACAAACCTATGCACATTCATGGGTCCCCTGAGCACCGGCACAGCCCCTCTGCCCATCTGGCACCCCTGGCCAGATTCTGGTCCCCCTTACCGACCTCGCAGGTCCCAGACCCGCCGGCTGGTCCAGCTGGATGCTCACTGCACACACACAGCACTCACACTCTCAGCCCACAGGCAAGCCACACTCATGGGTCTCCCTGAATACCAGCATGGACCCTCTGCCCTCCTGATAACCCTGCCCGGTCCAAAGGCATCCTACTCACTGGCTGGTCAGACTGGGGTGATCAGGTGCAGGGCTCAGCCAGACAAGACTGGCTCAATTTTACATGTGACTGGCCCTTTTTGTACCCCTTTCTGTCTATTCCTTCTTTGTTCCTCCCTGATTTGCTTCCTCTGCATGTTCCCCCATCAGCTGACATAGTCCCACTGACCTCCTCAAAGACCTAGGACCTTCACGCTTGCATCCTTGAGAGCTGCGAAGTCCTGGTTTGCCTGCAGCTTCTTGGTAGTCCATCAGTTGCCATGACTGACCAGGTTTGTTTCTTGTCTTTGTCTCCATTATGTTCACCTGTCAGGTTTGTGTCTCTATATATTTTGTTTCTGTTTTCCCCATTTTTCTTAGTTTCCCATTTGACAAGGTCTCCGATCAGATAACCTTGCTGGAAGAAACATTCCCACACTCCTACATATCCTCATCAATTAGCATGACTGACCAGGTCTGACTCCCTCCCTTATCATTTGTTAGTCAGGTTTGTGTCAGCCATGTTCTTATTTATGGTTTCCTCCTTTTCTTATTATCCCCTTTTGCATTGAAAAAGGTCCTTGACCAGACACCCTTAAAGGAGTTGATATTTTCTCCTTTCACATACACCCACAGGCAATAGCTAAATAAATATACCATTAGCCTTGCAAAATTAGGGCTGCTGCTGTGGTCATATAGGTCTAGAGACATGGTGAAGGCAGGTCAGTTGTACCTATAGCTAAAAACTGAGAAAATGTCCTGGGCAACTCTTTTTACTGAGTGGAAATCAACTGTCTCAGCAACAATGGTATATTTCTGAACACATTTTCACAGCTTCAATGGGGGACTCTCCCTCCTAAACACAATAATCAAAATCCGTTGATTCGTGTTTAGTACCCACACTCTAGAATACACTGATGGTCTCCAGGAAAAAAATATAGGGAGAAACAAGCATCCCTTTAAAACAGAATGAACTCTTATGGACAAACAAAACAGAATACATATATCTGAAATTTGTTTGTATGAATTCATGTATTGATGCATTATACCCCAGCCAGCTGCCCAGAGTACCCTTACAGCTAATGGGCAGAAATAGGTCGCTTTGGAATAAATTCAGGTAGTTCACATCATCCCGTAATGGTCATAAGAAATAGGTCAGGTGGAGTGATTACCATTCTACAGTGACTCTATTTTTTTTTTTTTAACTGATGGATTCAAATATAGATATTGACACTGTAGATATTTCAACATGTTAGTTGAATTGCACCCCTAAACCTAAGGGAAGAACATTTTTTTCAAAAAGCATCCTCTGAACTTTGATTTCTCAACACTGATTTTCAAAGAAAAAAGAACACAAAGAAAAAAGGCAAACATAGGAACTAAAAGTCATGTAGTGATAGAAAACTAGAAATATTTCTAGTTTGATATTGTGTAACCCCATAATTTTCCATGCCCTTTCCCTGTGCTTCATATGTGACAATTACCTGTCCATTTGTACAATGAAATTAATGACTTTATCATCTCTCTTTCATTAATACCGCCTTCTGCACTCCAGTTAGAAATATCTTTTGTTCTTGCAAGATTAAAATGATTGACAGAAGCTAAAATCAGAACAAGCATTCTCATGTGGAATTGAAAACTAATGCTACTTCACGCTGTAAGAAAAGACTTGAATGTGTCTTACGGCTTGTTTTCTTTTTCCCCATGACTATATCATTTAGTCTAAACTCTTTAACCCATGGATATTTATTTGGTAGATAACATTCATCTTACCTAAAATAAGGCTCTGCTTTCAAACACCATAAAGTAGACACTCCAAGGCCTAATATTTTTTAAAGCAATGGAGTACATTTAGCTGGATTTAAACAAAAACATGGGAAAAGTTCCCTGGAAGAAACTATTATTAAGGTCAAATTTGATATGTATTAAGACAAGAACTATAAGCTGGTCAGGAAGAAGGATAAATAGGAAACTCTGATGTCTTAACTGAAGGGACATTTGTTGGGATGGGAGGAAGACACAAGTGGCAATCTTCAGGACTGAATCTTGGGTCAGTCCAATGTAATAAATTTATTCACACCTTTGGTGGAAGACTTCAGTGTAGGCTTCCAGTGTTTGCAAATTTCACAGAGTTGTGAGTACTGAGGGAAAAAAACATGGAGAAAGATGACCTTGTATACCAGAATCACAGAAATGGGATGCAATGTTAGCACAAATACTGGTGTAAGGAGGAAAGTCATGTTTAGAAACTGAAACAAGGAACTTCTTAAATAAACTGGACACCATAACTGAAGGCAATTGAGGCAATAACAAAGGTACACATGCAAATCCATTGCCAATCTCCATGCCTGTGCAAACAAAACTCTAGCCCAGTGTTTGTAAAGTGTGAGGAGTCACTATATACTTACATACCACACTCTCTGTGACAAGGCAATACTGGATCCTGTTCTTCAAGAAATATTCTAGAAGTCCAAGGCCTTCCCAGAGATACAAGAACCAGAAAGTTTATGCAAGTCCCTCCTAAAAATAATTCCTAGAACTTCTATATGAATTTATGGCATATAAGAGAGACACTATAATACTAACTTGTTGATGCAAACTTGTGAAATAAGACTTTTTATTTTCTTTTGGTTTTATTTCAAACTTTTTAGCAATATATATGGTGTGTTCCAGCACAAATGATACGATAAGGTCTTTTATATTCTTACTCTGAAAAAAAAATGCCCACAGTTTTCTGTATTAGTATGTCTTCACATTAACAAAATTTGGTGTCATATTTGCCATACTGGATGTAATCGCAACATGGATCTAATAAAAAGTGCTTTATTGGGGGTATAAATGCCACATTTCTATTAATCTTTAATAGAATTTTAGCATCTATCTATTAGAAAAAAAATATTGCATATCTAGTTCTGTATTGCTAATGTCTAAATCTGTATCTACAGAAAAACTTCTTCAGATCATGTCCTAAAGTGTTGAGTACCTATGAACACAGAAACATGTTTACTGACATAATTCAATTTATAACAGAATATTAAAGGGGAATGTACTCCAGTTGCCAAGATCTTTACAAAGATAAGTCATAGAATTGTAGAATTATTTGATTGGAAAAGACTTTTAGGATCATTGAGTCCAACCATACCTGTTCACTACTAAACCACGTCTCTAAGCACCTCATCCACCTGTCTTTTAAATACCTTCAGGGATGGGGACTCCACCACTTCCCTGGACAGCCCGTTCCAGTGCCTGAAAACCCTTTCAGTGAAGAATTTTTTCCTAATATCCTATCTAAACCTCCTGAGGAGCAACCTGAGGCCATTTCCTCTTGTCCTATTTCTTGTTAGTTGGGAGAAAAGACTCACCCCCACCTCACTACAACCTCCTTTCAGGCAGTTGTAGAGGGCGATAAGGTCTCCCCTCAGCCTCCTTTTCTCCAGGCTAAACAGCCCCAGTTTCCTCAGCCACTCCTCACCCCTCACCAGCTTTGTAGCCCTTCTCTGGACATGCTCGAGAGTCAAATACAAAGCACATCTCTATAGATGAGTGCACAAAGGGAGGAATGTCTCTTGGGAGGAACTGGGCCCAGAGGGTGCTTATTAGTGTCATGAAGTCCAGTTGGAGGCCACCAACTAGTGTTATACCTCAGGGGTTATTACTGGATCCAGCCCTGTTCAACATCTTCATCAATGATCTATATGATGACGCAGAGTGTAACCTCATCAAGATTTCCAGTGACAGAAAACTGGGAGGGGTGGCTTAATATGCTGGAGGGTCATGCTGCCATCCAGAAGGACCTGGACAGGCTGTAGAAATGGACTGGCAGGAACCTCATGAAGTTCAACAAGGGGAAGTGCAAAGGCCTGCTGCTGGGGAGAAATAATACCAGACACAAGTACATGCTGGGGGCCACCCAGCTGGAAAGCGGATCGGCAGAAAAGGCCTTGGGAGTCCTGGTAGACAAGCTGAATGTGAGCCAGCAATGTACCCTTGATGCAAAGGTGGCCAAGGGTATCTTGAGATGCATTAGGAGGTGACTTGCCAGCAGGTGGAAAGAGGTGATCCTTCACTCTACTCAGCACTGGTGAGGCTACACTGGAATATTGTGTCCAGATCTGGCCTCACCAGTACAGAACAGACATGGACATATTGGAGAGAGTCCAAAGAAAGGCCACAGAGATGATGAATGGTCTGGAGCATCTCTCTTATGGGGAAAGGTTGAGAGAGGTGGGACTGTTCAGCCTAGAGCAGCAAAGGCTCAGGGGGATTTTATCAGTGTATATAAATACCTGAAGAGTGGGTCTAAAGAAGGCAGAGGCGGGCTCTTCTCACTGGTTCTTAATGACAGGACAAGAAGCAGTGGGCACAAACTGAAAAACAGGAGGTTCTTCCTGAACATCAGGAAAACATTTTTTTCCACTGTGAGGGTGATTGAACACTGGTACAAGTTTCAGAGGGAGGCTGTGGAGTCTCCATCCTTGGAGATATTCCAAAGCCATCTGAACACAGTCCTGGGCAACTGGCTCTAGGTGGCCCTGCTTGAGAAGTGGGTTGGAACAGATGACCTCCAGAGGTCTCAACTGTTCTTTGATTCTGTGATTCTGTGAATGCTCAGTGAACATTCATTGGGTAACTGGAAGTGGCAAAGAGTCCACATATGCCTTGTTCTGCTTATAGTACACACTTCAACAGTGTTTCTTGTTGAAAAGAACTACTTGAAACCTTAAAGCTTCTTCTGTCCAGCATAAATGCCCCACCCTCAGTGCATAATTGAGCTAAATAATATCTCCAGTAACAACAGTTCTGTTCCTAAGATTGGACCTCTGTGGAGTAGGGACTATAAGGAAGGACATTTCGTTGCTGAATGAGGTGTTTCCCTGTAAATAATTTGGAAATACTAGAATGGGGTCAACCTAACTACGCTTTTGGAAACTAACAACTCTGAAATCATCAGGAATATATATGTGTGGTTAGATTTACTCATCCATATATTATGAAGCACATTTCTTTGTAATCTTGCTATATTGTGATTCTTCAGTTTGCTCCATAAACAGAAAACTTGATCAACTATTTACCCATTCTATGAAATTCAGGGTGTCAACTTAAAGACCTGATGTTATTCCCCTGAAGAATATTCTGTTATAAGATTAGCCGCACTGATTGAGTGTGTGCAGCAGAACCAGGCCCCAAATAGCTTATCCCAAAAGCATGTGTTTAATATATGGATGCAATATGATACAAAATGTGTCAGTACCATTAAAAGGTTATGCAAAAATGAAACATCTTAAAGTGATTAGAGTGCAAATGTAAAACATTCTGGATGAGATAAAGTACAATAATTTAATACAATGCCAGTTCCAGAGAGAAAAGATATGGAACATACTACAGAAAAGACAGTCTACTAGCTTAATGAAAATATGAATAATAAGGTAAAAGCAATTAAGTAGCAGCTCAGTAGGACAATTCCCATGCTTGAGAGATCACCAGTACAGTCTAACAAGTTCTACAGCTGAGGACTTACTGGTTTAAGTAGTGTTGGACTTCTCAGTGTTGCACCTAAAATGATTGTGAAAACCACAAAGCTTGAGGTATAACATTCATGCTAAGCAACCTTTGGGATTAAAATGGTTTTTCAGAGTTCCTTGAAAACTGCTGTCCTAAAAAATTACAAAGAACTTTCATATGTTGCTAACCAGAATCTTTACTTGCAGCTTTACCATAAAAGTTACAGCTTTGTTCCAGTTATTGTGCCTAAATACACAGTTTAAAACTATCAGTTAGTCAACAGTATATGGACCTCCTTAGCCAAAGTGGAAAAGGTGTTATTGTGTAAGATTCAGCCAAAGTCTCAGTGAAACTGAAGCGGATCTTTATATACTTTGCTGAATCACAGCTTAAATTGCCTACATCCAGCACTGAATGTTGGGCCTTTTAAATTAAAAATATGTAAGGTAAAATCTTATTTTTTCTTTCATAGTCTCTTCTGTTGTGTTTCTTTTTAGTCTATGTTTCGTAAATACTATTTGTTCTTTTTTCCTCTTTTTTTCCCACCAGTTTGTTTATTTTCTTTATTTAGAGTAAATATTTTTGCAAACCCTCATTGGCTTTAAAAGCAAAGGTGGACTAATGGTATGCCTTAACTGTTATGGAACTGAAGCAGCTTTTTGAATTTTACAGATTCACCTTAAAGTAGGCTTTTACAATGTACCTGTCTACGCACTGGGTGAATTCCTTAAACCCCATTTTAGTCAGGGAGAATCTAAAGCTCTACTCACCTGGCCACACTTAAATGCCTGGTGCCATTTGAGATACCATGCAGTACCCACATGTACATGGATGTGGCAGACATATATTGCATAGGCCCTCTGGGAAACGTGTACTGCTCCAGAATGGCAGCTAGAGGCCAGGCTGGTGTCATGGATGGAGTGAGAAGGAGGAAAAAAACCAACAACTTTATTGATATAAAACAGTGAGTTAACAAAGTTCAATGGTAAATGACAGTGGTTTATAAGATTAGATGGCAAGGTACACTTGGTTATTTACTGAGTAGAGGACAGGGTCAGACAACACTGCCAGGGAGACCCCCCTGTTGAGTCATGAAGTTCAGAAAATATCCCCTTGCTTTCTAAACTTCTTCCTTAAAGAGCTTAGGTATGGCTGGATCAAATCCTAGTCCCAGACTTAGTCAATGGTTTATGTCTAAAGGATTATATGTCAATCTTTTATGTTACTTAGCTAAGATTTCAAAGTTCAGCCACTTACCAAGAATCTGTTGTGGCAAAGAATATCTCAACTTCAAGGAGTAACCCTGAGAGGTGTCCCTGCTCAAAGGGAGTTCCTGGGATGCAGCCCATTGCCATGCAGGACAGTTCAAGAGAGCTCTTGGGCTGCTAACTATTTAAGGGGGTAAGATGACTGGCTCATAGTCATATTTACACACTGACTGCAGATGTTTCTTCCTAATTTGACTTGAGTCAAACATTGACCAGCACTGTGGCTAGGTAGACACATTGCCATAACTTAGCCCTTGGCTATTGTGCTGTTATCTGTCTCCCCTGAATTCACTTTGACTTGGATGCATCTATCGTGAATAGATGCATCTATCATGACGGCCACAGGTGGTTATCATTTGAGCAGGGTTGTGGGAAAAGGTCAGAAGTGTGTGTGTAGGGTGAGGGGGAAGCACACCGCCACAGCTGGATACCCTCAAATGACACTAGACATGTTTACATGGGCAAATGAATGGAGCTACCTTGCTTACTTGCAGACATCTATATCATAAGTACCTGAATTTGGTTGAGCTGAAGCCACAATTCTAAATTATAATCCATAAGGATGATCTTCTCCAAAACCTTGTGAAGACTGTTTTTTAAATCATGGTATACATTGGGCAAATACTTTCAAATGTGTGGTAATAGCAACCCACAGATCTTTTTGTCAGGCTTTTTTGACACTTCTGTTTCATTGTAAAAATCCACAGCTTGTGCACAGAAGATCCCATCCCAGTTGTCACACAAAATGATATAGTTTTATTAATTTCATCTCTGTGTGTGGATTTTGACCTTATTATCTTCTCTTCCACTCTCCCTCCCTCCATCACTACATTCCTTCGTCTTGTCTTCCCTTCTTTCCTCCTTCCCTCCTTGTTCCCTTCTCTGTAGTCTCCATCTGGCTGTTTCCAAGAGAGAATTAAATAGACCATTATACCCTTCAAGAGTTACTAATAAATAGGGTTTTTTTGCCGTTTATTTTGTTGATGTTGTTGTTGTTATTACTATTTTTATTATTTAAAAAAAAAAAAAAAAGAAAGAAAGAAGGAATAAATATCTAAGTTATCTCCCACCAGATTTAGGAAAGAAGCAGAAATAGTTCTCCTGAACTTTAGTCAAGGATAAATCCAATATTAAAACAGTTAAATCTAGAAAGTAGGTTTATAAAATATTTTTATATATATACACATCTGCTCAAGCTCTTCACAAACCAGAAGTATGCAAAATATTGACAAAATCTTTTTTCTGCCACAAATTAGGTGGTTGACAGCAAGTGAACAAAATGGCATATCATCAGCCACATTTCTTAGCGCTTAAAAGTAAAGCTCATCAGACCCTGGCATAGGACACCAGTAAAGTGGGCACAGACCATTCAACAGAGTCAATACAAAAGCAAGAGACCTCTGGCCAGTGGAATGAGTCTTCCAGGTTTTTGAAAGGAATACAATGAAGGAAAACATCAAGTGATGTCACGGTACAGCATAATTCAAAAGTTGTGTGTAACTCTTGAGTGAAAGGATGTTTGTAGCCATAGGCTGTTTTGGAAAAATCAGTATAGATCCATGGGAGACTGGAGCTATACTGACTGAATCCAACTGAGAAGAGATTCTAGTTCTCTTCATATGCAATGAATAATTTTTACATGGTCCATCCAACCTCTGAGAATTCCTGTCATCCTGTTTAACGGGGATCTCCCCTCAAACTGTTGGAGCTGAGAGTCCAGGCCTGCTCCCACTGTATCTATGAACAATATTTTGTTTAATTTGGAGCAGGTCTGAGCCTTAGCTGAGGATCTTAACCAAACAGAGAGAAAAATACAGTGTAGATCATGATTTACTGTAGTCTGCTAAAATCACTATTAACAGCCTTGGCTGATGCTGACATGTCTGAGATTTGATAATGTAATTGCTGGATTTCTTGAATCTGTGATCAAACCAGCAAATTCAGACATGCAAAGGGTATTCTCAAAGGAAGAAGTGGAAAGTTTACAAAGGTCTGTTAAAGTACAAAGACAATTCCAGTTCAGAATGCTTCCAGTCCATCTGGAGTAACACATAATTTTAAATTATTAGTGATATTATTGATAGTGATATTGTGTGTTAGTAATGTGCAATTCAGACTTGAGAGGACTTTAAAACATCACTTGCATGGAGCATCTAATCACAGTCATATTCATTGCATCATGGTCTACATTACAGTGGTATCATTATTCTTGCTGTCTACAGAATATTTTAAATGCAAAACCTGTCCTAATAAAAAGCACATTAGCATACTCTATATATGATTTTTTTTCTGGAGGAAATATATGTTTCTTTAATTTATTTTTAGAATACAAGGAGTGGCAGAATTTAAATTTTATTGAACTTATTTTTCTTAAACTTAAATAATCTAAGACACAAAGCATAACTGGTTGTTTTGTAAGATAAAATAAGCAATATGCAGATATATCTTGAAACCGTCAACTTGTTTAGGCAAGCATATTTCATTTATCTGACATTTTTCAAGTTTCACATACATAAAATAGATTTGCTTGGGATTTAATATCGAAAGTTTGCCATGTTTATAAGAAAATTTGACAGAAATGAATCCAAAAGGAGTACATAAGATATTGATTGGCTGGATAGTGGAACTTTTTTTTTTTTTTTTTTTTTTTTTAATGCAATAAGTATTAAATCAACCACCCCAGACAGAGAGGCCTGTGATGTTTATAATACTCCCAGCTGAAATAATATGCTATTCCTGGAAGGTATTAGAAGTGAACATCACTAATTTAACACAGCTATTTATGTTTAGACTAACTGCCAGAATTCCAGAAATAATTATAATAGATTCACCACTCTTGTTATCTAGTAGAGTCAGAAAGCTGGTGTGTGTAAGGGCACGCTTGCCTGCAGACATCCACAGGACCCTGATATGACAAACATGCCACTTGCAGACTGCAGTGCAGCAAAATCCTCCAGCAGCTACAGTTTCCTTCCAGAATAGCTTCTTAACAGATGGCACCTTGTCATTGTCAATGGCTTGCCATCCTGGAGAGCCATAAGGATCCATGCAGAGACTGACGCTTTTCTTTCTCTTCCTGAGACATCTAACAAAACTAGCCAATAATGACCTCTTCCTTTTCACAGACGATTCCACCTTATGTCAGCTGATTTCTTCCAAGTCACATCGTGCCCATTCTGCTGCAAGTGCGCCAAAAGGACTTACATTGTTTGACAGCTAAGCCATACATCAGCTAACTGCCGTCGGTGAAAGTGAAATGCAAAAAAGCAAAGTCCTCTAGTTTCTGGTGCTGCTGCTGGTCATCCCACTCGGCAACATGAGCTGTTTTTTAGCATTCCGTCAGCCCTGTGAACATCAGTTTAGAAATTAGAGTAGACACAGCTAGCAAATAGCTTTGAATCACTTTGAGCGTAATTAAGCATGAAGCATAGCTGAGGGCTTTATTTGATCCAGACTGGTCATTTTATTACTAATGCACTCTACAGAATGTCTCTGTATCCCTACTATGGTGGCTTTCTACAACATTGACTGAAGTACTTATATTCCACGCTTTTTATTTAAAAATGAATGAGGACAATTAACTTTGATTTGTTGTAACAGTTGCAAAGGGTGTACATTAAGGTTTACTTTCATGCAGTATTTGCATGTAGCTGTACCAAAACCTCCACTGAACACAGTGGAACTTTCTGTAATATCTCATCCCTGAAGTGGAACAGGCACATTAACATGGTAGTAAATAAGATGAATCACAGGTCAGTCATCCTATAAGAGTCTAGAGGATGGATCTAAAGACTCAAGAGATCTTTCTTCTGTTCAGTGGAACCAAAGCAGCCATGCATGAGACCTTCCTCAAGGCAGTAATAAAATATGATTTCTCTTTTAAACTCTTGGATCATGTCCAACCTATTTGCAGAGACGTACCTGTGAGTTTAACACTTGAGGGATCACATGCTTACTAGTATATACTGTATTGCCAATATAACTTCATTGTCTTTGTTAAAAAAAAAAAAGAAAGACATTTTTTTCTTAAGTTCATTGTATCAGGGTCTAGTTCTTTCCTTCTACAACATGATTTATCATAGAAAAACTTGCCAGTTTGAAATTTAGTGCGTTGATATTTACAGAAAATCCCATATCTACTCAAGTAGTTTTGAAATTTTATGCTATAAGTCACCTTTGCTGTTAAATGGAGGAATTCATACCATGTAAGTGTTTAAATTAGAGTCACAGAACATTTTTTCATTATTATTTCTAATGCACCAAACCTCAGATCATGATATAATGTTATTATCTTGTCTCACCTTATAAAAATGCTTTCTCAGGTAAATGAGTAATGTAATTTTTGGGACTGTTTCTGCTCACTTAAGCTGGGTCAAAAATAACACTATGCAGGTCACTGTTTCAAAACCAGTGCAAGCATGGTGTAGTAAAACAAGTCATCTTGAAAACTTGCCAGATGGCACTAGTGCTTATTCTTGAATTGCTATAGTTATTTGATCCTTTAAAACAAAAGTAGTTTCCACTGAGTAAAAAAAAAAAAAAAAATGTTGGCAGAAATACAACTGATTTGTTATGTTTTACTAAGGGAGGAATTCAGATCACTGAAGCTTTCCCATCTAAGACTAAGTTAGTTGTCCATGTTCCTCATACATCCAGAGCAAGAGACAGATGTTTCCAAAGGACAATTAATCCCATTGTAAAATAAGAGGGCTTAGTTACCCTCTGAAGATTTCTTCTTCTTTCAACTGATTGCTTACTCTGTTGCCTACACGTAACTAGCTAGTGCCATTTGAAATACCCAAGTATAACTGAGATATCCATAAATTACCTGCTGATGGCACACAAAATATACAGAAGACTCCTAACCTTCTCAAGAGGCAGTCAATGGCCCAGCAGGGTAACTTGTGAAAACTCAAATAGCTTTAGATGCCAATATTTAGGTAATTAAATCACATTTTAGACCCTCCTTGACTAAAAAGGGGGTTCAGACACCAAACTATGTGTATTATATAGCCCTTTATATGTTTGAATATGTAGCCTGAGATTAATCTGATCTGATTAGCCTGGAGAAAAGGAGATTGAGAGGAGACCTTATCACCCTCTACAACTCCCTGAAAGGAGGTTGTAGTGAGGTGGGTGTCAGTCTTTTCTCCCAGGTAACGGGCGATAGGACAAGGGGAAATGGCCTCAAGTTGTGCCAGGGCAGCTTTAGGCTGGACGTTAGGAAAAATCTCTTCCCCAAAAGGGCTGTCAAGCATTGGATCAGGCTCCCGAGGGAAGTGGTGGAGTCCCCATTCCTGGAAGTATTTAAAAAATGGGTAGACGAGGTGCTTAGGGACATGGTTTAGTGGTGGAATGGCAGTGTTAGGTTAGCAGTGGGACTTGGTGATCTTAAAGGTCTTTTCCAACCTAAACGATTCTATGATTCTATGGTTGAAAGGTTCTTAATTAGGCAATGTACTGAATCACATGCAAAATATTAAGCAAGATATTATGTGTTCTGCTAAATCAAGGCCCAAACAAATTTGGAAGGAAGAAAGAATTAGTGCTGTGTAAAACTACACAAGCTTGACTAAGTTTTGGGCTGAATTTGCAAATTGTTTAGGGCTTTTTTGGTGTTTCTGAAAAAGCAGAAAGCTACCATATATCTTTTTTTTTTTCTATGCTTTAATCCTTACGAGTATTTACAAGAATTATATCTAGATTATTCATTGCAAAGTGAGACTGAAAAGTTGCCAGTATTCTCACATGTCCTTGTTTGTGGTATGACTACCTTACACTACCTCAATACTACAGTTCCTGCTGGGGTGTTATGGCAATAATTCATTCCTCAGTCAGCCTTACACCCTTTTACAAACCTTTACAAGGCTACTCTTTCCTGTACAGAGGAATATGGGGGTTTAGCACCAAATTCAGACATCCATGCATATTTTATGTATGGCCTTGTATGTAAATTCCCAACATAAGCAACAGAGATCTATGACTTGAGTCATCTGCTAAAACACAGGTATCTTGAACTATCTGAGATGTCTTAAAATATCCAAGAGATGCCCAGAACTGGTGATTATGACACAGGATGTGCAGAATACCTGTTTATAGGCATGAGACACCTATACAAGGCTCGTATAGAGATTCACGAATTCCTGGACCAGTAGCTGGAGGCCAGGAGGGCTAGCGAAGGGCTTTTCAAAGGGCTTTAGTTATCTTTGTATTTGAACAACCAAAAAAATCTCTGGAGTCTATTATGCCATTCTCACTTATGCACCTCAGTGAGTAAAAACCAACTGATTCACAAAGTCCAGTTTTGCACACAAAGATTTCTAAATATATATCAAATGAGTCTGTATCTGAAAAAGATCCAGATCCAAACAATCTATGTCATTGGTTTCAGTGGCATTAACTTTGGATTCAAGCATTGTTCAATGTAATGGGAAATTTTGTGACAATAAATTAAATGGACCACTACTTTGTTTATATAAAATTACATGCAACACAGGTCCACCTACCCTGTTCTAAGACAGCTGTGATCATTTTATCTATTTTAATATTTACTTTTCATGACTTGGCACTGAAGAAAAAACTGTAATAGATTATACTTTGATTAGCTTTGGCAACTGGGAATTTTATTTTGCAGAGCCAAATGTTAATCATGGATGGTACAGGGCTGAATCCCACTGCAATGAAATCCATAGGATTAGCTGGTAGAATAAACAGTTCTGGTTTGGGCCACTTACTAATATGCCTAATTGTATTTACTGTGGGGAATGAGATTTTAAAGGAAGAAATACATACGCGTCGTAAGAGCTAGTGTTAAGTATTTTGGTAAGTTACCTGAATCTCTTGAGAAACTGTTGGCAATTCCCATGTATTCTCTAAGTTCTTTTGAGTGTGACAGGGATGTAATCGTTCCCCATATGGTTTTACTGTAAGCCAGAGGCATGCATTGCCTGATAATGAAAGTGAGACTTAGAGAAGCATCTATGACTAGGCAGCCAGTAATTTCTCATCGTTATTCTAGCACTAAGCATCTTTATAATATAAGAAAAATCCATAGCACCACTGTTGGAAATTCAGAGGTGTTGATTTTGTTTTCTAATTTACTTTTGTAGTTCAGTTTTACATTGTGCAGAAGTAGCTGCCTATTTCAATAAATAAAAAAAATTACCATGACATCATCTTATATTTCTTAAGGAAGATGAACACATGGCATGTTCTAATGTCTTAAAGAGTTGCATTGTGCCATGTGATGCGACCAAGCAGACTCTAACCCACAGCAATGCAAAGCCTGTAACAAAACCAGAATAAATGGTTTGTGTCCCTGCGGCTCCCCATCACCCCAGAAAGCAAAGATACAGATAATTATCTAAGAACAGTGGGGGGAAGCAGTTAATGGGCATTTTGCTGCTGGCATTTCTCAGACAAAAATACTGTTAAGCAAAGCCTGACATGCAGAAATCATTATTTACTCAGATGTGATTATATATAGTTTGACATATATCATTCAGTTGCTGACCTGTAATGCAAATAAGAAAAATCCATTGTCAAAGCAAGGTTAATTCTTGTTCTGTGATCATTACCAAATCACTGTCAACATAAAATGGATGGTGTCTGCACAACTATGGTTATTTGAAAGACATTCTTATCAGACTTTTGCATGGTGCATTGGTGGTTTATTCCGCATGATAGAGTGGTGTTTTATTTCCCCTTGTCGAAGAGGATCCTTAGGGAATGAACTGAGCAGCTGGGCAATGAAAGTGACTTCCTGACTTATGTTTTGTGAAGGAGAAACACATGAAGAAACAAGTTTCTGGTTAGTTTATGAGACCCTAATAAGTGTAAATAAACATAAATATTAATCTAATTGGCCACACTTTGGAAGCTATTTGTCCATGACAGGTGACAGCTATGATGTTCATAAACAGCTCTATTTTCCAAGCATTATTACATAGGAGTGAAAAAAAGTTCAAACTGAATATATAAACAACATCACAGCATAACACCTCCAAGTGACATATTGATTAGAGTTTAAATGAATAGCTCGAATTAAATTTGGGTCATGTGGTGACTGACTCTTTAGACAAGGCTAGAAGCATGAAAGCACTCTGACCAAAAATTAAAAGAAAACCCTTTCAGTAAAATTAAATTCTACTGCTTTCTGTCTCCTTTTCCTTCCCTGCCTTGCTTCTGTACCAGTACATCTTGTAAGTTTTAAAGAAAAGGCAGATGGTACCTTTCAAAATGTTATTGAGTAGTTTTACATTAGCATGTACTGTAGTGTCATTGTACTTGATATGGAGATGAAGAATATGTTAGCTTCAGGTTGTGCATCATTTTCTGTGATCTCAGCTGGAAGTAGGGTTGTTCAGAACTGGCACAGCTTGAATATTGATACTAATACAATTATAACATCCAGCTAACAGAACTGAAAAATTAGCAATCAGCTTTATTAACAACTATGTATGTAATTCTAAGAGTCCTGACCCCTACTGAGCCATTTAGGAAACTTTTCAAAACAAAATGTGCTATAAGCACATTTCCACATGAACTGCTGAATGAAGAATGGATCCATTGAGTTGTGTCACAGGGTGGATGTTTTGTTGAATGTTGAAATAAAGTAAGGTATTATTTCCATTCATAACACAGACAGGACTCCAAGATGGAAACTCCCACTAGCTCCTGCAATAGTGGAATAGTGTTTGTCACCACCACTGCCATGGTAAAGGGAGGAGAAGAAGGAGGTGAGGAGAGAGGGGATGAGGGAGGGAGTCAGCTGAAAACGTAAGCTCTTTAGAAAGCAGGTAGTGCATGAGCTTGCTCCCAGTCTGAAGTGATTTTAAGGAGCCCTTTATCCAGAAAGATTCCAAGCAATTTTGTATGGAAATCACTTCCTTCAAATATGTGAGCTTGGGTACTCAAATGTTGAAGAACTTAAAATTGATAGCCCCTTCTAAAAGTCTTTGTTGTGACTATAAAGACATACTTCAATACTGAAAGCCTTATAAACTACCAGAGCCCACAGCCCACTAAAATGAAAATTGACATTTTATGTACAACAAATGTAATCTTCAGGCAATCATTAAAAAAAAACAACCGCAAAAAAACCCAAAAACCACCACATGGAAGACTCCCATTGGTTTTTAAAAAGGTGGATCTGGTACTCTACAAAGAAAGAATTACCTCCCACTTAAGTGACAGGGTATTTCTATGTGTAGGCTCAAGTCAGTTCTTCTGCTTAAAACTGAAGACATACTTAAGAGGTGTCCTATCTTAGTGATCTATACATCTCAAACACATGCTGAGTGTACATTGAAGTATCTGTAAACAGGCATGGCTGTACACTGTCATTCCAAGGTCTCTTTCAGTATAGTCATTAAGAATTTTCCTTTTCCTTTCCTATGAATTCTCTAGACATGTTTTAGATTAGTTTCTCTTTAGCCTGTTCAGATACTTTGTGTCCAGCAATAAACTTTTTCTCTTTCCTATCTGATGTCCGTGACATTTACCACTCTTACCCATTTTAGTATCATTTCTGTTTCATCATCTCATAAACCTCCTATTTACTGCTTCTTCTAGACAATTAATAAATTTGTTGAAGAAAACAAAAGGCAACACTTACAGCATTATATATTACACTGTTGAGGTTTGTCATTCTTGTGTTGTTATGAGTTTCCTGTATTCAGTCTACACAAGTTCACCTATCCAAAGCAGGCTGATATAATTTCGGGTGAGACTGTGAAACAGATTCAAATGAGACATACATGTTAGATTTACTGAATTGTATTCATTCACATAATAGAAAAAAAAAAATCATCTCATATTCCTCATATGAAGGATGCAAGATTATCTGGAATGATTTGCAATTTTTAAATAAACTGATGTTTCTTACTCCATGTGTGTGTTGGGGTTTCTTTGCATATTGTTTTAGTCCAGATCATAATTAATTTATTCTTTTTTAGCATCATCTAATTTGATTGTTTTATTTAGAAATAACCTCCTCTTTCTCCTGTTCACAAAGTGAGAAGTACTGTAATTGGCCTATTCCAGGTTACACAACCGAATTCCATATGGCTTTCCAAGTATTTACAGAAAACACAAGATGGTTAGACCATATTTACAGAGTCTTTCTTTCATCCTAGACAAGCTCTACAAGTTCTAAGTCTGTACACAGTAGCCAAAAGAATGTGACAAATGTGAACTTCCTGATGTGGGCCCTTAGAAATCTGCTGTAATTGACCCTTCTTTGAGGAGAAGGGTTGGACTAGATGATTTCCTGAGGTACCTTCCAACCTTAGCAATCCTATGATTCATTGATTCAGTGGGTTGATCTTTGACAATCCACCTCCCATCAGTTACAGGGATTTTTCAAGTGACAGACCAAAGGAGATAATTGCTAATACAATTGCCATTAAATGAGAGGGAACACGGTTTATCAGAAACTGAACTTTTCAGGAAGTGAAAGGGAGAATACCACAGTATTCACAAGGGGCAATATTTTACATTTGAAGAAGATGACAACATACAGTACTCTGGGCTCCTAAAAGCAATAGAATCTAGCCATGTTGCTAGGTCTTTGAGTTTTATAGACCCTAACTTGTGATGTTCTGTTATCTATAATCTGACCCTCAACTGTCAGTATATAGGGTGATAACATTTGTGTATGACAGATAGGAATGAAGTACAGAAAATCAGTAGTCCCAGTGTATTATAGAGTCATGGTTTTACTATAACATCCTTTTTACTCCAAGTACAAACCCCAGAAGACTAAAGAACTTAGATATCAGGGACATATCTTTTTGTTATGTAAGAAAGCCATATCTCAGGTGGAAAAAAAACCTTTAAAAATCATATGTTTTATTAATATTTTATAATTTGTTTTCTGTCAGGTATGTTTATGCATCATGCCTTTAAGATAGACTTAAAAATTCACCCAAATTAGATATAGATATACATACAATTTTATAACACAATTCCAGCAGAGGTAGGAAAATCATGATTTTTTCAGTTTGAGAGGCCAAAATAACCCAAGAAATACTTAATTTAAGTTGAAGCAAAACTTTTTTATATAAGTTTTTTAAATGAATGAATTAATGAATATAAAAAATAAGCCTGAAAGTGTCACTACATGTTTGGTCTGCTTGAAATGAAATGTTGTTTGGTTTTTTTTTTTAATTTTTAGATTATTTTCATAACATTTTTCTTTTTCTAGATATATGTGATATTATTAGCAGTGAAAAAAATTCTCATACTTATTTGAAACAGCAAAAAAAAATGTTTTAACAATTCTAGAAATCTAAATATCAAGATTGATATTTGACATATTTTGATGAGGCCTATCCAACTTCTTGTAGACAGAAACAAGCAGATGAATTCAGTCTCATTTTCTGAATAGTACTGCTCCCTCTCTCTATATTTTGGTGAATTTTCTACTCAGCAACAGAATATATCAACTTATTTTCTACATTACATTTCTGCTAAAACCATGCAGCCAAACTATAAATAATTTTGAAGTTACATATTCCTGTGGAAATGGTTAACACAATATAAAATTTTAAGAACTTATTGCCCAAAGAAATCAGGTGTATATCGAACACAGTATAACTAGAATTCCTGTTCATTATAATGGATTTACTATTCAGAGGTATTTTAATTATAGAAAGAGAAGTTATCTCTGAAGAGCCTTTTAATTTTAAGAAGTTATATTTTGAATAACAGTGTCAAAAAATTCATACTTGCCAAATACATACAAGTTTTCAATCTCAGTACTTGTCTCTTTTTTCACTTGATAAAATATAAGCAATATTCTTATTGATATAAAATTACGTGAAAATAAGCTCACAGGGCAGCCTGTTGCATTTTTCATGTTTCAGCTTTGATTCCATGGGTGTCTCTTCTCCTTCTAGCATTATTTATGCAGTCTGTTTAGTTTGCTTTACAGGCATGGCAGCATTCATAGGGTAGACCTATTGAACCAAACCGTAATAGATGTAATACATCAATACATTTGAGCTGAACAGCTTTAATTAGGCCTTCCCGGTCATTTCATCAATTCAGTGAAGTACCATTGGGATTTGGATAACACCATGCCTTCTGTAGTGCATGAGAATTACAGCACTCCTGCCCCGCTCTGCCAGTCACATCACAAGGTTAGACAATAAACGTTAATTCATACAGTAAAGTGTCTGCATTCCAGAACATAAATTCACCCCTAAACCAATATCTTTGAGACCTGAAAATCTTTCCAACCTTAATATCAATTTGCAATTCAAGCTATCATGAAATTTCCTGCTTCAATGTTCTGTTGTTGCTCAGCACCAAATTAAAGGTGTGCTTTTACTTGAAGATTTATGCTTGTCAGATATAACAAATGTATTTGTTGCATTTGTCTGGAAGATAAGATCTGTTAGAACTTGCAGACACCACAAACTCCAAAGAATGCTATTCTGCTACTGCAGTAGCTCTTTTCATTTGTACTTCATTTGAGATCTATTTTTCAAACACGTTGTATAGGATTTAAACAAATCTAAAGCAGATAATCTATTCACTTCTATCAGGATCAAATTCTTCATGTTTAAAAACTATATAACTATCTGCAATAGGCATTGTTCTTTAGCTTCTTTGTTAGTTTGCTTGCTTGTCTACTAAATGGCAGAGAAAAAAATGTCAAAATCCTTCACTGGAATAAAAGTAATTTCATAGAATCATAGAATCACTTTAGATGGAAAAGACCTTTAAGATCATCGAGTCCAACCTTTAACCTAACCCTTCCATCCCACCACTAAACCATGTCACTAAGCACCTCATCTATCCTTCTTTTAAATACCTCCAGGGATGGGGACTCGACCACCTCCCTGGG
>NW_009259437.1:269194-289969 GCF_000687185.1 Egretta garzetta | reverse complement strand
AGGTCTCCCCTCAGCCTCCTCTTCTCCAGGCTAAACAACCCCAGTTCCCTCAGCCGCTCCTCGTATGACTTGTGTTCCAGACCCCTCACCAGCTTTGTTGCTCTCCTCTGGACATGTTCCAGCAATGCAACATCTTTCTTGTAGTGAGGGACCCAAAATTGAACACAGTATTCAAGGTGCGGCCTCACCAGCACCGAGTACAGGGGGACGATCACTTCCCTGCTCCTGCTGGTCACACTATTCCTGATACAAGCCAGGATGCTTTATAATAATAAACATTTCTATAAAATCAGCAGATGATCATGCTATGGCAACTTTTAAACTTGACTTTTTCTTTTTACAGACAACACAATAGCCAGTTTTTTTTCCATGTACTTTCCATGGAACTGAACTGTCAAAATCTGAGATGGATTTCCAGCACATCAAGAGACAGAGATACAGAGACAATGAACAGAAAATAATAAATGTTTGTAAATACAGAAAGTCATTTGCTTAGCTGTATTTGGAAATCATTGTAGATGGTAAGGATGATACAGCCTAGGTCTGTGGGCCTCTATGGGCACATCTACATAGCACTCAGAGAAATGAATATGAAACAGGGTCAAACATGCCTCAGCTACCTTTCCTTTAACTAGTTCAGGGACCCTCAGCAATGAAACTATCTTGCCACTGGCTTAAACCCCAGCTTCAAAATACACTGTGCTTTGAAGTCTATGCTGCAATGGCTGTGTGCTACCTATCCCAAAGGCAAAGATAACTCCATTATCCCCTACAGAGTCTGAAAATTCTCCTCCGATTACAATGCAAGTATAAGAATATCATAGTTAATTTATTCTGATATAAAAAAGCTGAACTATTGGGCAGACAACAAATAAATAACAGATAATAAATTCAGTTACATTATCATATTTCCTTCTCTCACATAGAAAGCATGTAAGCTATACAAGTGCTCTTAATTAAAATAAATAAAAACAAAGGGACAGAAGATCTGAGCTAATTATCTCAAAACTATTCACATTAGGCAATCATAACTGGGTATCATTTTGTTTGACCATAAAGATTACAAAAATTACTAATTAGAAAGTGAAGTATATTACATGAAGTGGACTGTATATCCTGGTCACACAGCCTCCTAACCTATTCAGGATAGATAGGCTTGTTTATTTAGTCACAAAAGATAAATCACAAAATCACAGAATCAAAGAATGGTTGAGCTTGGAAGGGATCTCTGAAGAAATGTTTTCTCATGTTCAGGGGGGACCTCCCGTGTTCCAGTTTGTAGCCATTGCCTCTGGTCCTGTCACTGCGCACCACTGAAAAGAGCCTGGCTCCACCTTCTTTAGACCCTCTTTTCAGGTACTTCTATACAATGATAAAATCCTCATGAGTTTTCTCTGCTCTAGGCTGAACAGTTTCTCAACCTTTTCTTGTAGGAGAGATACTCCAGTCCCTTCATCATTTTCATGGTCCTTCATTGGACTCTCTCTAGTATGTCCATGTCTCTCTTGTACAGTGAAGCCCAGAACTGGACACAGTACTCCAGGTATGGACTCACCAGTGCTGAATAGGGAGTAAGGATCATCTCCCCCCACCTGCTGGTGACACTTCTCCTAATGCAACCGAGGATACCATTGGCCTTCTTTGTGTCAAGGGCCCATTGCTGACTCATGTTCAATATGGTGTTCACAAGAATCACCAGGGCCTTTTTGCAGAGCTACTTTCCAGCTGGGTAGCCCCCAGCATATATTCATGCACTGGGATTGTTCCTCCCCAGGTGCAGGACTTTGCACTTCCCCTTGTTGAATTCCATGAGGTTCCTGTCAGCAAATTTCTCCAGCCTGTTGAGGTCCCTCTGGATTTCAGCACAAACCGTTGGTGTATCAGCCAGTTCTCCCTGTGTTGTGTGCTACAGCAGAACTAGGGAAATCGTGAACAAACTACTGATGGTAGAATCTGCCCCATCATCCAGTTCACTAATGAAGATGTTAAACAGGACTGACCTCTGGGGTACACTGCCAGTTGCTTGCCTCCAACTAGACTTTGTTGCCCTGACCACCACTTCTGAGTCCAGCCATTCAGCAAGTTTTCAATCCACCTCACTGTCTGACATCCAGGCCATACTTCCTTGGCTTCTCTATGAGGATCTTACGGAAGACAGTGTTAATAGCCTTACTGAAGTCTATGCAGACAGTAGCCACTGCTCTCCTTTCAGCTATCATCAAGCCTGTTATTTCCTCATAGGAGGTTGTAAAGATGATCAAGCATGACTTCCCCTTTGTGAAGCCAATGCTGTCTATAACTGATGATTTACTTGTCCTTAATGTGCCTGGAAGTGATTTCCAGGGTTAGCTGCTCCATCACCTTCCCAGGGACTGAGGTGAGGTTGACTCACCTGCAGTTCCCTGGGTCCTCCTTTTTGTTATTTTTGAAGATAGAGGTGATATTTGCCCTCTTCTAGTCCTCAGACACTTCTCCCAGCTGACATGATCAATCAAAGTTTATTGAGAATAGGTGCATCCCATCAGGGCCCATGGAAAACTCTACCCTGTTCCAACCTTTCCCCCAGTCTCTGGGGCCTGGGATTCCTGATGGCTGGTCTTGCTATAAAAGACTGAGGCAAAGGTGGCATTCACTACCCCAGCATTTTCCATGTCCTGTGTAACCAAGTCCCCCATCTCATTGACAAATAAGCTCACATTTTCCCTGATCTTGTTCTTGTCTCTTATGTACTTATAAAATCCTTTCATTATTATCTCTGACAGCCCTAGATAGATTAAATTCCAGTTGGGCTTTGGCTTTCCTAACTGCATTTCTACATGGTCAGACAGTATCTCTGTATTCCTCCCAGGTTACCTGTCCCTGCTTCAACCTTATTTATACTTCTTTTTTTCTGTTTGAGTGTGGTAAGGAGTTCCTTGTTCATCCATCTAGGCCTCCTGGAATTTTTTCCTGAATTCCTGCTCTTTGGGGTGGACTGATGTTGAGCTTGGAGGAGGTTATCCTTGAATATTAACCAGCTTTCTTGGGCCCCTCTTCCTACTAGGGTCTTAATGACCATAGTATCTCATGCCGGATCATACAGAAGAGACTCCTATCTCATCTGCAGCTATCAACAGAACTAGTCACTTTTCAAGGTTGCATTTGGTTTACGTGACAAAATTTTGGCAGTGGGGAGGGCTGCAGGTGTGGCTTCTGTGAGAAGATGCTAGAAGATTCCCCCATGCCCGATAGAGCCGGTTCCAGCTGGCTCCAGGACAGACCCACTGCTGGCCAAGGCTAAGCCAATCAGCAGTGTTGGTAGTATTTAAGAAGGGGTAAAACTACCGCACAACAGCAGCTGGGAGAGAGGATTAAAAATACATGAGAGAAACAACTATGCAGATACCAAGGTCAGTGAAGGAGCGTGAGGAGGTGCTGGAGCAGAGATTCCCCTATAGCCAATGGAGAAGATGGTTGTCACCCTGAAACCCATGGAGGTCCACAGTAGAGCAGATATCCATTCTGCAGTCTATGGAGGACCCAACAGCGGAGCAGGTGGATTTGCCCTGAAGGAAGCTGTGACCTCATGGAAAGCCCATGCTGAAGCAGGCTCCTGTCAGGACTTGTGGACCCATGGAGAGGAGCCCACATTTGAGCAGATTTTCTGCATGACCTCTGATCTCACAGGGAACCTACACTGGAGCAGTCCATTCCCGAAGAACTTCAGCCTGTGGAAGGACCCATGCTAGAGCAGTTAATGAAGAACTGTAGCCCATAGTAAGAACCCACGTTGGAGAAATTCATGAAGGACTGTCTCCTGTGGGTGAGACCACATGCTGGAGCAGGGGAAGAGTGTGAGGAAGAAAGACAATGTGTGAATTGACTGCAACCTCCATTCCCTGCCCCCCCTGTGCCACTCGGGGGGAGGAGGTAGAGAAATCAGGAGTAAGTTGAGCCTGGGAAGTAGGGAGGGGTGGAGGGAAGATGTTTTAAGATTTGGTTTTATTTCTTATTACCCTACTCTGGTTTAGAGATTGGTAATAAATTAAACTAATTTCCTCAAGTCAAGTTTGTTTTGGCCATGATGGCAATTGCTGAGAGATCTCCCTGTCTTTATCTCAACCCACAATTCTTTTGTCATATTTTCTCTCCCCGCTGTCCAGTTGAGAAGAGGAGTGATAGAGATGCTTGGTGGGTGCCTGGTGGCTATTCAAGGTCAATCCACCACAAATTTAAAGATATAGATGCTTTGCCATCTGCTAGAATTATCTCGTACTCTATGGTATAATTCTTACATTATCTCCAGACACTGTGATGCATAATCTGTGACATGGCTATGAAATCAGTCTGGATCATATAACAGGGTAATGTTGCCTTCAGTTCCATATAGATTCTGGGGGAATCAGTTTTGTCAACTTCTTGGGGAGTTCATAAAGGAAGTTGGCCTGAAATTTCAGGCAGGCTATATTGGTGAATCAGACAGTCCATTCGTTTGAACATAACAGTTTGTACAGATATAACCTATTTAAATGGTCTCAGAGATCATATTCTTGCTTAGCTTCTTTCCATATGAAATGTTCTAATCTGATATTTCTTTTCTAGAAAGGATTAATCTGTAATTGCCTTGATGGAGACACTCAAATTTTAATAACTACAACCTTAACAGGATTTGAACAATCCACTGTCTTTCAACTATGATCTTGACATTCATACATAAGTCCTCCTAGTCATTACTTGCCATTTTTTAGAATTTATAGATACATTACTTTACTCTCAGCATAGGTCTCCTATATTTTCCCAGTTAATGAAACAGAAAGATACTAATATTTCATTAATGCAGTTCTTGATAGTCAGTAATTTAATGTAAAGGTCAAAAATACAAAACTGTATATGTTACAGTAGTTCATGTCAGGCACACACATTCAAGCTCTAATTAAAATCACAGCTAATTTATTGCACTATGTATAATTCTTCTCTCAGTTAAAAAAAATAGTGAAACAGAATTCAACAGAATTTGGCATTACCTTTACCTTTTACCTTTTACTAAGTGATATTTTAAATTATTTTATTATATCTTGAGACAGCTGGTAAGTTGCCTTAAAAAATAATTAAAAAACCCACTAAGGTATAAGCCCAAATCAATTGCTTCAAACATACAGAACATTTTTTTTTTCTTTTTGTATTTCATTGGCATAAAATAATATTGAATGTCATCAAAAATCTACATACACAACTGACTTCATGATATCTCAATAGTTCACTTCAGTCTCAGTAATGCATATTTTTTATAATTTTTCTTTTTCACAGCATATACGTTTAGACTTTGAATACCTCAGATTTGCAATTCTCCATATCTTTAATACTGTGAGTACATTTGCTCTGATGTCCCTAGAGTCCAAAATATATTTGTCTATGACTCCAGTAATTTGGCCTTCCTGGAATAATAATTTCAGGAGCTTTTGACCACTGTGTAGGTTGAACTGGAAATGCAGAAGAGCATGTTGTGGAGTGTGAAGTTGGGTCTTTCACTGGCTGACAAATCCCCTGACAAGAGGCAGTCCCAGGCTCAGTGTGACTGGCAGCTCCTGCAGCTTTTGGACCTGAACAGCTGCCCATTGCAGCTGAGCTAAAAAGGGTCCTCTAATTACTGCAACGTTAACATCAACTGGTTCTGGCCAGAAGGGACCACAACTGAGAAGTACCTTTGTAGGCTACTTAAAATTTTTCATAGACCACATGCAGTCTGCAGTCTGCCCTTTGTGACATTAGACAGCCTAGCAGCAATAAAAATAGTGGTATTACTGCTAAGTAATTAAATTATGCTAGAGAAATACAGTAAAAAGTTTATTAAGGCTATTCATTATGAAGCAAATGGCACTTTTATGTAAGAAAACACTGAAATACTGAAAGAATGTAGCCTAATTCCTGAAGTTGAATATTTGCTTAAGTGCTATTTTGAACCAGGATGGTAATCATTGTTTAGAGGTGTTTAACGCATTGCAATCTTTGGAGAGAGAGGTGGAAGGAAAATAAAACCTGACACACACCCCTGTGCAATCTGGAATAGTGGCAATCTGTGATTAGTAAGGCATGGTAAGGATGAAAAAGTTAAAACAAAGATACGCAGAGCTTTACAAGGTAAGGTGGAATACCTGCCTGACATCTTGAATATTTGCCCTTCTGTCCATTCTAAACCAACGTTTTTCCCTGAAAAGAATCCTCACATATAATATTTATGATTAGGTAAATTTAGAGCTAGCATATATCACAAAAACAAAAAAATAGTAATTAATAAGTACATAATACATAAAATAAGAAACCATATTAATTTCAATATTAATGGTTATATCCCTGATAGTCGCAATAGTACACAATATCATGAATCAAGGTTAGATCATGTCCACTGAGTTTATACAATGTTCCATTGAAAAATAAACAAAATTAACAGATTTTTTTCTCTATATATATATATAATTACAAACCAGTTTGCAACAGATCATTGAAAATAATGTATTTTGTGAAGCATTTTTGCTTTTCAATAAAGAAATTTATTTTCTCAGTTCAACATGACTTCTTGTGAGATATTACCAGAGGATATTGTGGAATTTCCATCCTAAGTATTTTCCAAGATTTGGCTGAACAAATCCATGCCTGATGTGATCTATTGTCAGTAGTATTCCTGCTTAAAGGGAGGTGGAACTGCATGGCTTCCAGAGATCCCCATGTTCATTGTCATTAATTACTCAACAGAAGAAAAATGTTTAGGAATAAGTGCAACATATAATAAAAGACAATAGTCACTGAAATCTTTACAAAAATGAAAAAAAAAAGCATGAATAATACTTAATTTATTATAAGGAACTTTAGAAACTTGTTTTGTTTATAAGTAGATCTTAGACCTGATATGTTTAGAGACAGCATTACTTGAGGCTTGCCCCCACTTTTCAGGAACTTCTAAGAAGTTCCAGTAAAATGTTCCAGACTGATGAAACACAATCTTTTTAAAACTAAAGAAACCCTGCATAAACAGGGTTCATTAAAGTTAACAGAAATATCTCCTGATTTACATCAACTTGACATATCAGGCTTGGAAAATACTCTGGTGGTTGGCACGTCACACTCAGTTTTAGGATCTTCTTTCATTTTGTTATTCTCTGTCCTGAACTTTTTTTCTTCAGATTGTCTCTACCGTTTTAGGAAAATCATTAATATCCATACATATCAGTTTTCACATTTACAGAAGAAGCACAGTAATATTTTTTCCCACTCAATCTGTTGTTGGAATTAATTAGTGTAGCTACCAAGTCTAAAATGACTTCACTATTTTAAGTCAGCATTGAGTAAAATATCATAGCTGTCCCATGAACTTCAGTGGGACTTTTGCCTGGATACATAATGTGATATTAATTTATTATCATCAAACACAGTGTTCTGTTAAATTTTGATTCTCCTATTAATGGGAGGCTGGATTTTCTTTTTCGTTTGATTTGATGTATTTGTGTGGCTTTTTAAAAGTCCTCAAAAAATGAATAACTAAAAACTGAGTAACTGTCAAAATCTCTTTACACAATGTTAATGGCATCCAGAGCTGATACTGTAGAATAATCAGAAATATGGTAAATATAACATTCCCTATGCATATGATGCAGAAAATACAATTTTTCAAGACCTTGTTCCAGTTTAAGTGGAATAGCATACATTTGGCTTGGTATCAGCTAAACTTCAGGTTAATCACACTTTTAGCTATCATAGAGTGATGGCATGCAGAAGCTGTAGTGAGACTTTGCATTTAATGGATGAAATTCTATTTGCTGCAAACTGATAGCAGGTTTGGCAGCTGAATGATGTATTTCCGGAAACGGGAAGATGTCCTAGAAGTAACTCCTGGCTGTTTCCAAAGATTTATTAAAACTAAGTTGACACTTGCATCACTGATAGAGGTAATTTTGAAGCTCTTGAAGTTCTACTGACCCTAAGATAATGAAACTACCACCTTGCGCACATTTGTATTCTGTGGCATGTAGCGTGGGCTCATGGTTTGGAATGTGAAACGCTATCATTATGTGCTGAAGGAATTCACACTAGTAACTGAGGGCAAATGCATAGACTCGAAGATATTTCAAGAAAAGGTAGATAGAATACTCAGAACCAAATGAGGACTGTGTGCATAAACAATGATAACACATTATTTGGACACTTAATAAAACTTAGGGTTCTGTAGGATGAATGCAGCCTTGTAACTAAGCCAGGTTTTTTAAAGGATTTTTTTTTAACCTGTATCACAGCAAGAATTTATATTATGCCCTAAAACAAATCAAATCCAGTGCATATGAAAAGTACCATGAAATGTGCTTAGAAAAGTCTTGCTGAGGCAGAGATATGTGCATATTTATAACACAGACAGCCATGGGCTGTACAAATGAAAGCTTTGCTTATAATCCAAATAATGTTTTTAACAGTATTTTCAGATAAGAAGGATGTGTGTTAAACTGATCAAAAGTATCAAATCTTCAGGCTCATTCAAAATGTGGATTGTCCATATGAAATGGGATGATTGCTTTATACTAAAACGCAGCAGAAATATTAATGAAAATCATATGGAATTACTGGAACATTTCACTGCTTTCATCAACTTTGTAAAAAAAATAAAACCAAAACCCCCCATGTCTTCTCCATGATTTAATAATCACATGCACTTGTAAGGTGTTTGAAACTTCACAGAGATTAGAGGAACAAAGCTAATCCAGTAAATGGTCCTGGGGAGACTGATCACCACTGGATAAACCAGGAAACTGGTAATCAGAAAAAAAAAGAAATATTTTTAAAACTCATTGCTCTGAATTTGGAGTTAGCACAGAGGACTGGAAAATTTCATTTACAAATTGTTCCTTTGATCCAGCTATGGATCATGTCAGGAAGGAGATAAGCAAGTCTGTCTTCCTCAAAGATGCTGAGTAGTAGGGGCAAGGTAAGGGGGACAGTAATATTTTGAGGAAATGGATCTCAAGGCTGTACTTATCATGCAAGATTTTAAGTCTAGAAGGTTAGTGTCTTTGTGGGACACGGTTTCAGCTGATTATTCTTTATGCAATCAGTCACACAGGTCTTGGTTTGCCCCAAACCTTATTAGACGGCTACAGTGTTGAAGATTTTTACTGACATAAACTTCTTTCCAGCAAAGTTCTGCTACTATGCTTGTCTCAAAGTGCCACTTGGCTGACAAGTTTGTGCTAACTGCATTAAGGACTAAAATAATGAGACCCTTGTTTTTAAAGCATCCAAGGAGCCTGTATTATGGTGTATGGTACACCTGGAAGCTGCAGTCAGCTTTCATTCAGAAAAACAGAGGAAGCATAGCACTTCCACCTCCAATGATAGCTTCACAGCTGCATCTCTTGCATAGGGTGGACCTTTGGTCTTGGGCCTGTTTCTCAACCCACAGGGTGTCACAGCATCTCTCGTTCTTCAGAACAATATTCCATTCATTAAGAAAATGAGGAAAAGGGTGGGGCATCCATTCTTCTAGGTCTCTGTATTAATTATTTTTCTTTTTGAAGCCATGCCATGAATCTGAATGCTCTGAATCTAATAATTCATTTCTAAAGTTAAGTACAAAAGCCCACATGTATATAGTGTTCACATGCTCTTAGTTGAATGTGGTGTCGTAGGATTAATTTAATGAAAAAATATATAGTTGCCTTTCTGTACAACATATTTTTAGCATAGGCTTTGCACAAACCTGCTCTATTAGCAGTAATCACCAGGATTTTTTTCATTCCCTTTCTACTCTTTATGATCTATAAAGCACACCACTTATTTTTTATTAATTTTGTGAATAATAAGAAAGTGAACAATTTTCACTGAAATCAGGTTCATTTCAGTGTAGCCTAAGATGTTTACATATCAGTTTAATACATTCTCAAAAATGTCTGTAAGAATGTCTGTAATGGGAAATACCCTAGTTTAATTTTAAAAATTCATGCCAGTTAAATCACACAGCTTGATGTGGTTTAGAAACAGATTCAGCTAAATAGATGTAACCCCTTTTAGGGTACTTTTATGTCAAACCCATCTGTTAAATCATTCCAATTAGATAATATGCTAATCTACCACAGTTTGCAAGAGATCTGCCTGCAAACTCCAGGCTGCAACACATACAACTTACTTCAATAGAATAACCCTAGATATTGAGTAAAAACTAGAACAATAGCTGCATCTAACCTACAAAATATACTGCCTTTCTTTCTACAGAGTTTCACACCACGGTAACTACTCTTGTGTAAAAAAGCACACCTGTCACTAGTGAAAATAGAACCCAGTTTAAAGGAGACCTATTTTCTTTAATTCCTATAACACTGAAGAAATCTATTGTGCCTCCTGTTTCTACTAAAGGCACAATTCTCTTACCTCTTTCCAAGCCCCATTTAGGTACTGTAGCTAAATAACTATTGGTGGCACATTTTTTAAAAAAAAACCTCTTTCAAGGTTGTTTTTTTTTTTTTTTTTTCAGTAGAATATTTCATGTTAGAAGGGAAATGGTCCAAATCCCAGCTCAAAACAGGGCCAATTTCCAATTTAGATCCAATTTAGATTTAGATAGTAATACATTATTACACTACTTGATAATTTGGAGCTGCCTAACTTCATTTGGCCACTTAATGAGCATGCATTTATGCTGATTTTCACTGGTGCTTACTCTGGGAAAATTCTGAATTTGCAAATAGCAATTTTTCAAGAAACTAACTACTGAAATGCTTGGAAGTGCTTTTGCTCCAGTTTTCTTTTTTGTTTTCCTTCATTTGAGTGAACAAGTATAATCTGGCGTATTCATAACATCCGCTGTCATTTCCTTTCAGACTACATTATTATCATTTTTTTGCAATATATTGTACTCAAGAAAAACAAGGAGAAAAGTGCAAAACCAATTTATCCTTCACTTTCCAAGAAGTGGTGCTCTGTTCAGGAAGGTAGAATTATCTGCTAAAAATGCATTAATTTTCACATAACCTCAATATGTTTACTAAAATTCATTTTAAATTTATATTAAGGCTATGAATGTTTAAAATTGCTGCCTAACAAATTATCCACGGGCATATTCCAAATGGCTCACTTGTTCATTTATTCCTCGGGAAGCTTAGCTAGAGCAAAATTTACAGCTTATGACAAATAGGTTTCACCTTACTCACATCATCCTTTAGAAAGAATTCAGGTCATCAATGACAGGTGATTTGTGAGTGTGGATCTATATGATGCACAACAGTATTATGATAAACATCAACCGATAATGTCAGTCACACACTCTAAGAATCCATAAAAACAGTCATATAATTGAGTTAATGTGTATATTTAAATGCAGTTGCTATAATCAAAATATTAACCTCAGAAGGGATAATTCAGTTCTGAGCTTCCTGGAAAGCATCAAGCTCTTTAGGTCTTCACACTAAAATGCCACACTTAAATTGAGTTTGTTTGTTTGTTTGGTTTGGTTTTTTTTTCAGGGATAGGTTTTCTCCTCATGAAAGAACCTAGAAAACAGAAGATGTATTTACAGAATATACCAATAATAGTATATTTTATCAATGAATTAGTGTTCAGCTACTTCTTTACTGGGAAAGTGTTTATTTCTTTGATTAGAGAACTTCAATTAATTTCTAGTAGCAAATGGGCAAAGCTCTACTGGAATGGGATTGAGGGAAATCCGGAAATCCACCAATTTCATCAGTTAAACATGAGATCAGGTCATAGCTATAAAAAATACAAACCAGCAAAGATAAAAATCACAAATTAAAAAAAAAAAAAAATACACTTGGGCCAGGAATTCTGATTCCTTATCATGTCTGTGAAAGCAAATGAGAAATCATTATTTTTTACACTCCCTTTGCACTTGATTATCTGGTTTCCAAAGGAGTAATACTCCTCCTGTAAATTAATCATGAACTGTTATTCCCAAAACAAATGGTTTGAGACAGACACAAACAAATGTACTTCTTTCTCAAAGTCCAAATCAGTATGGAAAGATTGCTAAACCCATCTGTATAAAACCCAGTGTTACATATGTTATTATACATCCTGAAAGGTCTGAAATACACTGGCAAAGACCTGTTTTTGTCATCTTTTGAATGAGCAGAAAATATTGTTGGGAGAACAAAAAATAAAACATAACTTATTTGTGAGGAATTAGAGAGGAAAAAACATTGGTCATACACTTGTTAAAAAACTGGTCCTTTCTGTCATAAAATAACTTTCCTCCTGCTAATATATTTCATTGTTACAAAGGTCATTGTTTGTTTGAGTAAGGGGAAATAAGCTGTGAGAAACAGTTTATATAATGCAAATAGGAAAAGAAGTTTGGCAGAGGCATGCATGTTAATAAGCAAAGTACCATTCTGACTACATAGCTGCTCATCGAAAAATTTTCACATGGATAAGGGTAAGGGAGACTGGGTATACTAGAAATCCCTCAAAATGTGTGTATATCATCATACCTAGTTTTTACAGGGTTTGGGTTTTTTTCAGTTCACTGAAAAGTGCTTTGCACAGCAACAGAGGAGATGTTTCCTTGGTTTTGCAGTGGGAAAAACTGCTCAAGGGAAGCCAACAGCGCTAGGTGAGGACAGAACCAAGGTCCAGGGTGACCAGCATACTTCTCCACTGATTATACATCAGTACAGTTTGCAAACCTAGTTATTACTACTTCTTCTTTGAGTAGCTTTTCCCCCACCTTAGACATACAGCCCCAAAAGCAAACCTACAGCATTTTAACCAATTAAATGCTTAACTTCACTCTAACATTAAGTATATAGGTAATATTTTCAAAGGTTGAGATCAAAGTCTTTGCCTTTGCCTAGTGATATCAACAAGCTATACCAGCAGAAAAACCTAAGGTATTCTGTGGTGAATCATCCTTTTAGGTTCCAAAGTAAACATTAAATGAGAAATAGTGGTATTAAAAAAAAAAAAAAAAAACCAACAAACAACCCAAAATTTTTTTCTCCAGATACTGAAGGACATTTTCATTCCATCTGCTATTCTGCCTGTGTAAAGCAGTGACATAGAAGTGCTGTAACATCATGTCCCCATGGACCTCATACCTCGATTGCTTTATATTTTCTGCAGTCCTAAACAGTCTGAACATAAACTGGAGGTAAAACATTGTCTTTTGATCTGATACATTTACAGTCATTTTACACTAACATTTACATTTACATTTATATTAGCACTCAAATGTGTATCTTTCTTAGACATTTATACCCCTTCAACTATTCTAGCTTCTATGAATAACCCCTTTTAATATATTTGTGCTCACAATGCTCCTTTAGGGTTAGAAACAATTAGCACTCACACTTTTTGAGTGGACCCACAAAGTCTGTCATATGAGTCTTGGCTACATTTCTAAATTCATTATTCTTAGTGAGTGCCTACCCATAACCCAACTGCATTTCTGAGTAAGATCTAGGCATTGGCACTATGAATCTGACTCTTTCCTGGCAGGCTTAAGAAAGAAACCCAGTCTTATCCATAACCTTTGAATGAAAGTGTCTTCTTGGGAGATGTGAAGTAGAAAAAAGTCAAGCCAAAGAGAGCCTGCAACGTAGGTGCCCACCTGACACTACTATATTTTTGTACAGAAGATTTATGTGAGTAAAAAAGATGAGAACTCTATCATGCTGGAAGTAGTGACCCAATCTCTGTTTCTTAAACTGAAAAAGTACTGTTAGGTCATTATTATATTTACATTTGCTTTACAAGCACTTTTAGTTTAAATTATTTAAGGTTATGCAAGTGTATGGCTACATGTATGACTAGACTGTTGAATCAAGGGTCCTGGCCAGTACACATTTCCCTTACTATACATTAGTTTTAGTGAAGTCAATACACTTAATTATACGCTATACTCTGTTTGAATAATTATTTTGCTGAATCAGGAACTAAATGCCTGAAGACATAGTGAGTCTATGAAGTGTAAAACCCCTCAGGTAGCGTAAGCTATGTGCATTATGTGAGCACTAGCATATGCTTGGCTTTTAATTGCTACTACACTTCTCAGCAATGATACCAGTACACTATTTCTTCAAAAGCTGGAAACTTACAGGGAAGGAAAGCTATGATATGAAAACTCCTTTTGCTTTTCTCTAGTAGTGGGTTCCCACTGCTCAGTAAATCAAGATACTGATAGGAAGTAGCAGGCAACAGAAATTACCTCCAGCAAAGACAATGTGTGCTTGATAAGTGAGGGAAAATTGCACTTTAAGTTTTAATTGTAATAACACAAGCAATTTTTGTTAAGAAAGTGATAACCATGGGTCTTTGCTGAAGACTTCCTTACGCTGAAAATGGTATATTTATTTTGTAATCTTTGTTGCTGCAGTAGAAATACATAAGTTAGAGATGGTTGGAGGAATAACAAGAAGCTGTATAAGCAAATATATAGAAATATGCATTATTGCTTGGATGTCTCCATCAACGTGGTGCAATGAACTGGGAAGGAATAGATAAATGAGTCATTGGCAAATAACTACAGAGGAAAGAAAGTAAGGAAAGAAAAAACAAAGAAACCTGAACAGTTAATGTCTGATGCTCTTTGTTAACCATTATCCAGATATTAGTTTTATTCAGTGGCATTTTTCACAAAGTTATCGACTACCATGCTCATAGTTTTCTGAGTGAGTAAGGTATATGGACTCCAAAAGCAGTGTAAGCAATGAAGATGTTAGGGGCAGCCTAAACTCCCTCATTTAAAAAAAAAAAAAATCAAGCATCTAGTGCCACTTTATATTTCCTAGAGTAACTTACAGCCTCTAGTTGCTCCTCCAGAAAGGAGCAGATATCCTTGATGGTCTTCTGTCATGTCTGCCACCCCTGTGACAATGTTTTAGGCAATTCCATGGCCCTCTCCTGGACCTGCCTTAGGTCCTTTTCTTTCTTGTGCTGGGGACCCAGAGCTGGCTGCTGTACTCCAGGTAGGGTCTCATGAAAGTGGAGTAGAGGGGGTCATCTCTCTTGACCTGTTGGCCATGTTTCTTTTTATGCAACTCAGGATACAATCTCAAATTATAAGGGTAGGTTGGCGGAGTGAAATGAGCGTCTGCGTGGCGTTCAGCTGCCTGATGGGCACGACAGCAGTGAGCACACATTTCAGAGTTTTATAATCTGGTCTGGTGACAAAATTCACAGTTGTGGCTAGAAAATACACTTACTGAAGGCATATTCTGGTTAAATTTAATCCAAAAGGAAACAGGCTCATTTACTCTAGTACAGCTTCATAATACAAACCCAGACACAGCATGTGGGGACAAGTAGAAGACACATTCCAAAGGTGCGTTACTGATCCAAGCTAAGACTTTAATGTAGATTCACCCTAAAATGAACAGAAATATAAAATAGAGCCTATGAGAGATGTCCATAGGCCGCTTTCTGAAATGGTAGCTGAAGCACAGCTGGAATACACTGGGATATCCCAAAGGGCATTAGAGATGCTGTGCTTGGGCACTCTACAGATTCATCTGCAGATCTTAGGCAGTTTAGGTGTCTCAATACAGATGTCTACTTGCCAGCTATAACATTTAAACTTCTACTATAGACAGTGGAGGTCTAGCGATTGCTGTTAATACAGACTGCTGAGCGACTCAGCCCACCCCAACATAGTCACTTATATTTGGTCAGATCTTTAGCTCTCCAGACATCACCGGTTATTGAAAGGAACCTCAGATCATTTGTCCAGATAAAGTTCTCTGATACTATTTTAAATGTGCAACCTTGAACATCTGCTGTGGGAGAACATGGGTCTCCAGTGGATCCTAATAATTGGACAGGTGTGTATCTTACGTATACTGCAACCCTCCTGACATGGATGAAAGCGTCTGAATGATTACACAGGAGGAGAGAGACAGCAATTGTCATTAAACTGATTTCTTTAAGAAATGTTTGTTTAAGGCACTTCAAAAATCCAAGTATCTTCTCAAGTCTGAAAAGGCACCACTTAAGATATAAGCTCCTTAGAAATCATTTCATCCTGACTGCAAAGGTACATTTCATTATGCAGTGGGAAAATGCTGTAATGCTTGGTGCAAAAATAACATACACAAAAGCTCAGTCTCACTATGAGAATGATAAATCGTGGTACTTTCATGCCCTCAGTACAGCTAATTTTGGATATGCTACAGGTCACAATATGCATACGTAAGACCATTTTTTTTTTCCAGTGCTCATGGGAGATATAAATAATGCACTCTGGCTCATATATTAAAATAATAATAACACATAGATGACTTCAGAAAGTTAACATTTGGGTAGTAAAGTTTTTCTTTCTTACAGAGACTAGATTTGGATGAGCTCAAAAGCATATGAGACACGGCGTCTTCTTGAAACCATATGACTGGCATTTTGCGATATCTATAGCAGATTATAAAACAGATTGGTGAAGAGATATTGAGTGTTTCAATGTGATATTTCCTATTTTCCTCCTTTTTCAGCAATTACCATATCCTGAGGATTCCCTCTCTCCTCTAGGCTGGCATGCCTTTTTTAACCAAACTATTTAAGAGTCTGTATCTTACAGCTTCTTTACCTGGGGTTTCTTTCTATTATTGAGAAATCCAACTATTTTGTTGCCTAGCACCAGGTATCAAAATTTGAGTGTTCTCCAGCTTTTCAGGATTTCCCCTAGCCTTCATTTCTTTTTCTGGCTTCTGGTTTTCAGGTCTCCCCTCTCCTGTTTGTCAGTCTTTACTCTTCTGTCATGGTTTCACTGGTTACTTCTCACCAGACTTTCTATTATTCTCCCTATACAGTTCAATTTTCCTTTTTAAAGAGTTATAGTCTCTTTCTGCTCGACATCAAATAACTTCCTAGCTAGCTACTTTAAAATGACAAACTTTCTTATTCTGCTCTAATCTCCATACCTCACTGGAGGCCTCATACCCTACTAATCAGGTACATCTATCCATGTCTTTCATCCTTTCAAACCCTTACCTGTTCCTTCAGGCATCAAGCCTGCTCATCGACATAATGGATTTGTCTTTCTCTGCCAGTCCATTCTCAGATGACAGGCTCAGTTTCCTTTTCTCTTCTCTGCTGAGAGCAAATCTTTTTTTGCTTTCTCTTTGCCAGCCTTAACTTCAGAGTTCTACTTACTACTGTCTATATTTGTATTGGTTGCCAAACACATATGAATTCCCTTAGAAATGTGACAACTTTTCCTTTGTCTCTATCTCTTTTTCTCTATCTATCTGAAGGTCATCACTTTCTAATCTGCTCATTCTATTAGCAATGATTTGTTGTTGGTTTATTTTTTTTTTAAAATCTGTTCCTTGGGATCTTTTGGTCTTTTGGTCCATGTGGTTCAAATCATTTCCAGTAAGAGTAAAGAAAATTACTTCTTTTTTCTAATCTATTTTCTCCAGTTCCTTATAAGACTTTATTTATGACATATCCCCCATATATCTCTTCCATGCCAGCCACTTGCTCATCTATTGTGTTTTCTATAGGAAATGCACATCTTAAGAATCAAAATATTGAAAAGCTGCCTGTCTCAGTTCAAGTAACTTAATAGTGATGACAGCAATGAAGATAGTTTACTTATCTCCTTTCACCTGAAGGACATCCAAAGTGTGTTGAAACCATGTGTGTCATATCACATCTAGCCACACAGGATTTTGATTATCTTTATTTTTTAATAAACTGAACATATAAGTTGCTTCCTTAGCTCTGTGAAGTCACAAGAAAATTGCTAAATCAGCTTCAGCAAGCTCTGCATCTTGTCCATAACAGAAAACGTTTTCTTATGTACTCATTTGAATTCTGATACAGACTGCGATACACACTCCTGTTGCCAGTATTTTTGTTACCTGCCAGACACATGTGCATTGTCTCATAAACTCAGCTATGTCCCCAACTCTGTTCTTTTTCTAAGTCTTCACAATCACCACTTCACAAGGAAAAGGTTATATTAAATGTTGACCTCATGTTTTAGGAGCAGTAGGGTATTTACAAATAAGCATTCTTAAAAGAGATTTTTCTGTCAAACTATAAAAGAACAAATTTTACATTTCTTCATTAAGCAAACCCACACCAAAAGTATTACTTCATTCAGTCAGGAAACATAAAGAGTCATCTAATCAATAGCTTCCAAGAAATGTAATTTTGAATATCATGGAAATAAATGGGCAGAAAGCTACCAAAGTAATCTGTGAATAGAGTAGCATTCAATTTTAACAGGAGAAATAAAAGGATTGGATTAATGTAATGAAAAATAGATGTCTGTAATATTGATATTATTCATTCCTTCTCCTAGCCCAACCATTTTTTTCTGTATTTTTCCCCTCATCTCAATTTAACTGTTCTGAAAAGGTGGCTAATACTTTTTTTTTTTCCTGCTTCTCCTTCTTTTTCTCTGTATCTCTGTAGGGTTGTCTGGAGCATTTTTTACAATAGCTTCACAATTCAGTGTGCTGTATTGTTACTGTAGTAATACCTAATCATTGATTGCTGGTAGTTTTTTTTATATGATTATGAACAGCTCAAAGTTAAATGTACATCAACAAAAGTGCTGATGAGTTACCAGAATCTTCTTTCATCCTGATCCTGCTTTCAGTCCTACAACTGCTGCCAGCAGTTCTCCTAACTTGCATCTTCCTCATGTCCTCTGTTGTATACTGTTTGTATAAGTGCTTCCAGTGGGGAGCTAGAAAGCTGCTCTTTTACAGCTAGACCTGCCTGGAATATATTGAGAGCATTTCATTTCAGACTAGTCATGTTATTTGCCAAAATATCTAAGTTTTTATAATACATACAAAATTATCTATCTGAAATATATAAAATCCAAATTGTATTATGTAAAATTAACAGCCTAAGAGAAGATGAAATTGGTAGAGGGAGCTAAGTATTTGTTCCACAGAAAATGGAACAGAAGATTGTAGGCATCCTACTCCTACAGTTTTTTAACCTTCCAAACACTTCTACTAAACAATTTTGAAAAGAAGTGCAAGCATATAATTTCTTGTCTCTGTCTTTTGGAAAGGTGATTACCTAAGTAGTTTTACCTCTTGCAGATGAAAGCATTCCCCCTCCCCTCACCCACCCATTTTTATTGGCCTTTAAAATTTTTCAGTATTCTTTTCAGTGATTTTTTCTCACTTTTTATCTGTTCCTGTCTTTCCATTTTGCCATTTCAAGACAAAGAATATACAGCATAAAGGACAATATTTTGGAAATAAATTACTTGAGAAACGGGTCATTGAGAAAACTAAATAGCTCATGGTGATGAGCTCTTACTTTAATATGACATCTGGATAAGCAGCTGTGATCGTTGGATGCATAAGCAAAGGAATACTGAATAGAAGTAGAAAACTGTTCTACAGCACTAGAAAAGCTATTATTAGAATATTATATGTGATTCTAGTGTCCACGTTAGGAAAAAAAAAAAAAAAAGTGGTAGAAAGTGAAAATTAGAGCTTAGAAAAAATATTTGAGATCAGGAAAACATGTTTTCAATCAGTTATTGAAGAAGTTCAATTCAGTTAAATTACCTGAAAAAGGCAGATTTGATCACTGCCAGCAAAATGGTGACATGTCTGTAGTATGTGTTGACAACCTCTTGGGACACAAAGAGTTTTTGAGGAGCATGGGGCAAATATTGGTGTTACAATTCTCTCCATATTAGGATATTTTACAGTATAATGATTTGGGACCATCTCAAAAGAAGGAGCATGCAGCAAACCATTTCACAACAGTGGTAGCAATACTGTTTTAAGGTATGATGGAACAGATATTAGGATGTGTTAGCAAGCAGAGAAAAACCCTTCAGGGACCTTGACTGTTATGAGTAGTTACATCAAACAAGATTTCTTACAGTAAGGACATGATGTAGAAGGCAAGAGGTATAACAAGATCTAGTGACTGAAAGTGGGAGCCACTATGTAACCAATAAAAAGTCAAGTAGTGACTAAAATAATTTACATTGGGATTTGGTGGACTATTGATTTGCTCAATGACTTGGTGCCTTGGGTTCAATGTTGTTTTAAAGGGTGCTCTCTATATTAGCCATGGCATATTGATTTAATATAAGCATCATCAATGAAATCCCTCCAGGGAAACCTAGGTTCTCAATTGCCTCACTGAAATGCCTCTACACCAATGCACACAGCATGGGGAACAAGCAGGAAGAGCTAGAGTTCTGTATGTGGTCGCGGGGCCATGATCTCATCGCAATTACAGAGACATGGTGGGACAACATGCATGACTGGAACACTGCCATCGATGGCTATGTACTTTTCAGGAAAGACAGGACGATGAGGTGGTGGAGTTGCTCTTTAGGTACAGGAGCAACTGGAATGTATAGAACTCTACCCAGGAGCGGATGGAGAACAAGTGAAAAGCTTGGGGGTAAAAATTAAGGGGCAGGCCAGCATGGGTGACACTGTGGTGGGTATTTACTATAGACCACCCAACCAGGATGAGGAAGTAGATGAGGCCTTCTACAGACTGCTAAAAGTAGCCTCACAATCGCAGGCCCTGGTTCTCATGGGAGACTTCAACTATCCTGATATCAACTGGAAGGACCACATGGCAAGTTGCGCACAGACCAGAAGGTTCCTGCAGAACATCAACGATAACTTTTTGACCCAGGAGGTGGAGGAACCAACAAGAAGTGGAGCGCTACTGGACCTTGTGCTGGCAAATAAAGAAGAACTGGTTGAGGATGTGAAGGTAAGGGGCAGGCTTGGCTGCAGTGACCACAAGATGGTGGAGTTCCAGATTCTGAGAGGTGGAAGCAGAACAACAAGTAGGACTGCCACA
>NW_009259437.1:265686-267895 GCF_000687185.1 Egretta garzetta | reverse complement strand
CTGACCTGCTGGGAAGCAGCTCTGCCAAGAGGGACCTGGGAGTCCTGGTGGATGACAAGCTGACCATGAGCCAGCAGTGTGCCCTTGTTGCCAAGAAGGCCAATGGTATCCTGGGGTGCACTGAGGAGTGTGGTTAGCAGGTCGAGGGAGGTTATCCTCCCCCTCTACTCTGCCCTGGTGAGACCCCACCTGGAGTGCTGTGTCCAGCTCTGGGCTCCCCAGTTCAAGAAAGATGAGGAACTCCTAGAAAGAGTCCAGAGGAGAGCAACTAGGATGATAAAGGGACTGGAGCATCTCCCCTACGAGGAAAGGCTGAGAGAGTTGGGCTTGTTCAACCTGAAGAAAAGAAGACTGAGAGGGGACCTAATCCACATGTACAAATATCTTAAGGGCGGAAGTGATGAGGATGGAGCCAGACTCTTTGCAGTGGTGTCCAGCGACAGGAGAAGGGGCAATGGGTACAAACTGAAGCATAAGAGGTTTCAGTTGAATATGAGGAAAAACTTCTTTACTTTGAGGGCGACAGAGCACTGGAACAGTCTGCCCAGGGAGGTTGTGGAGTCTCCTTCTCTGAAGATATTCAAAGCCTGCCTGGATGATATCCTGTGTAACATGCTCTAGGAGAACCTGCTTTAGCAGGAGAGTTGGACTAGATGATCTCCTGAGGTCCCTTCCAACCCTTGCAATTCTTTGTTTCTGTGAAATTTTATGGCCAGGATACATGTTAGTTACACATAGATGAGCATAAAGACCTCTTTGGTTATCTGAGACTATGAAAAGGGAAAATAAAACCTGGTACAGACTGGCAGAACTAAAGAAAATTTATTTTTCTTAGAAAGAATGTTTTTAAAATTTCCTGAAAATTCACGGACACTTTACTACTAGTAGTAAGGCAGTATCAGAGAGTGATCTATTTTAACCTTCATCCAATTTGAGAACCAATGCACTGAGTAATGGGATAACAGAAGTCCCCTGGCCATGCCGAAGGCAGTATTTACAGTTGCTGGAAACCCTTCCATTCCTGCAGCCTGCTAATATTTCTGCCAGCTTCAAGAGGCCTCTCATTGTCTGAGGTTCTGCAGCTCTGAGGCACTGTTGAAATGATTTGCTCAGACTCCCTTCTGACCAGTTCTTGAGCAGTAGTGATCAATCACAATTGAGTTCCTGGTACCATGTCACAACAAACTGATTAAACTCTCCCTGAAGAAATCACAGCTGTTATTGTGCCTAATGATATCATCCAGGACTTTAAATTGCAAAGGCAATTATATTTATCTTTCAGAGAAAATATTTTAATTTGAAAGCTCAGCAAAAGAAAACTGTTCAAATCATGTATAGCGATCTTTGTAGGCAGCTAAGAATAGCACGTTGGCTTTCAGAATTGTAATGTAAGACAAAATTCTTCTTCATTATGATACAGACATGTAAGATGTTTCTGTGCTTTTTAATGCTCTAACTGCTTACAAACAAATAATCCTTGTTTTGCGGTTATCAAGCACAAAGATAGCATCAGCTTCATTAGAGAGTCCAGAGCTACTCACTGAAAGGCTGCAACAACCCACTGCTGTGATGACTCAAGTAGATAAAAGACATCCTTGCCTGGAGAAATCCCACTGATTGCTAAGGGACAGACTCTTAAGTAAGTAAGTTGTTACCATTGTATAACCTATGTTCTAAAAATTCAGACTTTACCTCATCTGTAAATTCAAAATACTTTATCACAGGAAGTAATGACTAAATTTAAGCCCAGAAATGTTTTACACAGAAGCACTGAAAATCACAGCTGACACATATGCATAGAGATTACATGCACTGTAACTACTTCCTTTAAGTGTCTCGTAAAATTAACTATGTTGATTTATACTGAGTTCAGATTTCCTAGTGCTGCTCTGTTGCTCAAAATAAAATTGAATGGATCAAGTAAGGAAAATTCCTATGATCTCCAACTGCAAAAGAAGTAAATGCTAATACCTATCTTGATTAAAACAAACAAACTATCTGCCACAAAAACCCAACCCAAACCATAAACCCCAGAAGAGCATTGACATTGTAAAAATAATAACTGTTTAGCTGACTCAATACTCAGGTGATTATACTGATCTCATTGCTCAGTTTACAGGAACAGATTTTAGGTCTGACTGACCTGTGCTCAGATCGTATCTCGGAAGAAGAGGGAGAACAGGCCTCCAGCAACATCTAATAAATGTGT
>NW_009259437.1:243150-265640 GCF_000687185.1 Egretta garzetta | reverse complement strand
CATTTTGCTTAGGGCAAAGGAGCAATGGCAGGGAGTACACTGGTGCCATCTTTACATCGTACATCATTACTTGCCCAGGAATGGATGCTTTGGCTCCCTGTTACAGAGAGCTTGCCTTACCATTTTTATTTCCTAAGCAGTGTAACACGCACAGAGGCAAAATTCTGAGGCATGTTGGAAAAAAAAATCTGACAGGGATCTGCCTGCAAGCTCAGCAAAGTTGCAATTTCCCATAACATCCACATACCACCCCCCCGATTACATAGAACCAGGTCAGACAGAAAGATTTGGTAGATCAGGCTTGTAAACCCGATATTCAGGCCATTGAAACTATTCAAAAAATGAATTCAACAATCCATGTAGCTACCCATAGGAGCAGAACATTTTCAGCAGAATTTTGTGAAGCTATTGAAACTTAAGTGTGTTTTAAGCAGATGCAGAAGGCTTTCGACTTCAGCCTGATTTCTTCAGAGACCATGATTTCAGTTTCTGGACAGCTCAGGTCCCAAGCATACCTAAAGAAAAGTGGAAAAAGAATACCTTAAGAGTTCAACCTCTTATCTCACATCTCCTTTTCTCCCAGCATGCCCATCGTACTGCCCCTACCCACAACATTCAGAGGTGCAGGCCAGTGGCTCCTCATTCAGGCTAACTTTAAGCCAGTACTTTCAGATGTGAATGCAATACAAAATCTAGAAACTGTGTGGGTTTTTTGCACATGCTGAGGTCGAAACCAATTATATTTCTGTTGTTTACACTCAAAGCTTTGAAACAGACTGCTATTCTGTCTTCTATATAGCTATATTTGCTGATGCCTGCTGTGACCCATCTCAGGTTCACTGACCATCCAGAACAGGCAGAGGGGTACACTTGCATTGTTAAATAAAAACAGTCCAGGGGGTGAACCTGAGCCATAGTTCCTTACTCATCTACACAGCTGAATTGTCCAATTGCTCATTGTTTTGAATATCTCTCCAAGACACATCTACTAATAAAAGGGGGTAGGTTTAAGTAGCATGGATATCAAATAATCCTCAGTCACATGGTGTGGTTTCTAATCCTCTTTTAATCAGTAATATAGACATGGCCACTGTACATCACAGTTCCAGCCTAATCCTTGTGCATACTTTTTCTTTGTATTGAAACCATGGCATAGAGGAGTGATTCATATGCATGCACCACCCTAGTATGGATTCAGGACACACCCAGCACAGCCACAGAGACCTGGGAACTGGGAGGTGCTCTTAGGTTGTGCTGTATGGACATCACTTTATTGAAGTAAGTTCCTTTAAAATGAAGTGTGAGTATTGATTTTTTTGTCCAGTATAAAAAAGGGAAACAATGCTTTTTACTCTAAGCATCCTGAAAATTAGGGTGATCTTCTTTCTTTAAAATAAGGCCAATCTAGTGTTTTCTCATGAAAGAAAAAAATGCAGAATTATCTTGTTCTCCATTTTCATTCTAAATGTTTTTCTGTTCTCCTCTTCCTGTACAGGAAAATGATTTATTTTATGTTAGTGTTTTATGTTTCAATAATGCATTAATATTAATATATGAAAAGGCGTAAATATGATGCAAGACATTAAGCCTACTTTTTTTCAGAAACAGGTTTTGTTTCTCATTCTTCATTTTAGGGATAAGGATATAAAATACAGACAATCCTTAAGTTCCCTCATGGCTGTGAGGATGGTTTTATAGTGTAATGTTTTGAGGGGTGCTGCAGGGAAAACCATAAAAGCGTGAAACTCTGTGACGTACTCACAGCAGTCTGAATATCATATGATGCAACTTTACCTTTTTTTACAGGTTCTTTAGGGAATGGTGTGCGGGAATGTGGGTGTACATTTTTGGGTTTTTTTCTTATAACTTTAGCTCCTGGAATCATGTGATTATAGCAGATGCTAAATTTTAATTTCTCATTAAGAAAATTCGAAGTCTTCAAAGTTGAGGGAGAGCTTAAAGACATGATTTACCAGTCCCAATCAGTCAAAAAGCCATCCTAAAAGTTGTGATTTCCTCACGTTGGAGTCAAAATTTCTCAATGTTTCTGCTGGAATACAGTACAAAATATGACACTAACTTGGCCATGTTGCCATATGAGAGTACTGTACTGTAAAAGACTACAGACTGAATCCCAGATCCTGTATGCTATAGAAATAATCAGGACAAGGGACTATGCTCACTGTGGAGTATATGCACATATTCCCAACTTAAACACAACATACTGTTCACAGTGATTTAGAACTCAGAACTTAGTAAGCAGAAGGGAAGAATAGCAAAATATGAGCAAGATCCGTTTGCAGTCTAAAAGTGACTGACATATTTATTACCTAGAACACTATCTCTGAAAGTTTTTCTCCTAAGGCATGCTGAAGATAAGTACTTGTCCCTTTTTTGTGCTATTAAGATATCTACGAGAAACACAAACTTCTGTACAACATAAAAGCCCAGAAAGAGTTTTAATTTTCAGATGAGTACCTGGGCTGGTTGGACCCTTCATCTTCGCCACCAGTGGGCTATATATCAATGTGCCACCTATAAACTATCTCCGCCTCCCCCTCTTCCACTTTTCATACCACTCTTCACTGCTGACTTTCCTCAGTTTTCAAATATGTTGTCTTCTTAAAAAGCAAACAAAAATCCCAAGGAACTTCTATAAGCCCTCAACAGTTTTCACTAACCCCACACAGACACTCAGGTGCACAAATTAAAGTGACTGTATTCATTGCCTCATTCATTCCACTCCATTTTGAAATGCAAACACCTCTGGTATGGACTATGGCAGCTGTTCAACGCCAACACACCAACAGGAGTGCCACTCCTGTTACATAGTGTTATATCTTTCCCCTCCTGAAGAGGAATATAATTGCCAAGCAGAGAATAAAAAAATGTCCAAAGAGTAAAGCAGACAGGGTCTAGTAGGTAGAATGTACTTCCACTGAAATAAGTAAAGGTAGCAAGAATAGCTTTTAAACTATTTGGAAAACTGACAACTCTTTAAAAGTTAAAAAGTTGAGAAGATATTATTTTTCAATGTGATTTAGAATAATTTGTTTCTACCAAAAGATTTTTTTTCTACTCTAAAACATACAATTAATTGTGCATAATTATTCAATCCGTTTTTTTCTTCTAGTTTTCTCAGTCTGACCAATCCAGATAGATTGCATGGACATTGTAAAGAACTTATTTTCAACAAAGACAAAATTTGATGGAGGGCTACTTTCTACTAACATTTCAGTTTTTCAAGAATCCATGCTGAAATCCTTTTTAATGAGATAAAGCTCAGGAAGAATGCAACTTGAAATCTGTAATTATTAAAAGAAGGAAAGAAGGAAAAAAACCACCTTACTGATGCTTAATTGCCTCAATGAAAATATGCTTACACCTAATTAGCTACCTTTACTTCCATTTGCACCTGGATATGTTATAGAGAAATAGTGCAATTCAACACATAAAACCATTGTCATAAGTAAAGACAGTAAGCAAAATGACATTCACACATGTAACCTACTTTATGATGAACCACAATTAGGATTTAAAATAAGTGTTATTTAATTCTTTTTTCCCTTTTTTTGTAATGTAATTGGTCAAAATGACCTTTAGTGAGAAGCTGAAGAATATTATACTGCTTATTTTAGACAAAGTATTTTTGTTGTTAAATATCAACAGAAAAAATATTGGTAGTACTCAACCTGAACATTCAAAGTAAAAGCATGCAAAGGGACTTTCTGACAGTCTAGTTAATTATTGCTATTAGGTGCACTGGCAGGGACCATGAAAGCCAAACCATGCAATTGTTAATGGAGTACTCAGGGACTCTGATCTTGATACAAGGCAAATCATGGTGCTTGTGAACTTCATTGATGGATTATGACAGTGACACACTTGAATTGTTCCATGGTTGCAACATACGTGTTAGCTGACTGGTGCTTTGATAGCCATATCTTTTGAGGGAAATGTATGACCTGTCATGACCTCAAGAAAAGAACATATACCAGAGGAAAAGGGCTCGTGGTGTGCTTGTAAGAGAAGGTTATGACATTTTCAGAATGAAGGAGAAAGCAAATTAGACTGAAACTAAGTCTGATAAATCTGTGTTTGCATGAGCATAGGTATATGTGTTATAAATTGTTATATTTAGATGTGGACACAAAGGAAATATTTTTTTTAACTTCATAGATCTATAAATTTGGAATTTTAATAAAAGTGAATGAAAAAGCCAAGTCTACTTCTAAACTTGAAACAATTAAGATTGAATAAGGATGTAATTCTTGGCTGAGACTGTTACCTTAAGTTGATGTTTTCAAAATGAAATTCAATTAGCAAGCATAAGACCCTTGTCAAAAAAGTTCAGGTGTGACTGCTTTTTTACAAACCAGAGAAATAATCTTCACTATTATAATCCAAACAGACCACAGAGTTTTTCTTATTGTTCATACGCTTTGTGCATGCACAAACATAAGAAGGTTAACAACCTATTATTTTGTTTGAAGAACACTTAAAACAAAGATACCAGAACAGACATAAACTCTTGACATTGTAGCTAGCATAGATGCATTTGCTAGCTCTATTATGGAGACAGAAGCATACACAGCAGGAAAAGTCTACAAAATGGTTAAGACACTGGCCTCAAACAGAAGACTTGAATTTAATTATTGCTGTTATAAGAATCTTTGTGAACATGCTTGCTCGGCTTAATGCCAAAAGACACAGGTGTTATGGTCAAATTTCAAGTACCAAATTTGGAGTCTGAATATGAAACGTGTAAAAGTTTTGATGATGAACAGGTAGGCATCAAGTTATAGCCTTCGGAATGCTCAGGTTCCAGGTCTTAAATTTTGGTCTTTGAAGGTACATGGTACAGTTTATTGGATACTCTGAGATAAGTGGTTCTCAATCTGTTTTATGCAAAACTTACTCTGTTTTGGTTAAATAATTGCCTATCAAATGGTACTAAGGTTTGATTTGGGTTCTCCAAATGCCAAGTGATTTCTGTGTCTGTTACTTAGCTTGGAAATGAATACATGTACTTCGTTACACTCCAGCTGTCTTTAATGTAAAGCTTTTTCTAGTGGATGTTCTCTGGGAATATCTAGGCATATTGACAGTCCAAAGAGGGTAGACAGAGAGATATGCAACCTAAACACACTCAGCTTACATCCTAAGCTACTTAGATACCGAATAAGATGTAAATGTTGGAATTGGATTTCTGAAGTGCTCAAAGGTACAACTTTACTGACCAGTATACAGCCCCTCTTTCTTATACGGAGTCCTAGTCTCTTTGTCCTCCATATTGGATATTATTTTCTGTATTTTCAAGTACAAGTGAATCAGCTAGTTCCCTTGGAAAGTAAAATTGGAAGATCTCTAAAGGCCTGTAGCCAGCAAAATGTTAAGACATGATTCAGTCAATATCTCTCAGCACAGAGATCAAGTTAGCTGTCTGGCATGCATTAGAAAGACATTATGGATGAAGTCAAAGTGAATCAACCTCTGTTCATCATTGCCACACCTAGGAAAAAAAAAAAAAAAAAAAGATATTTCCACTTCACATTGCATTAAAGAGATTAGTGAGGTTAAGTATATTCCATCGAAATACACATGATTATATGTATTTAGCCTGAAGGAAAATGGGGGTGTTACTGGAGTGACTGAAATAAATTTGACTTTAAAATTAAGGATAAAGAAAGCATAGGTAACTGAGTTATATTTGTGGACCAATGCACACATATGCTTAAACTGTAAGGAAATTACATATAAAGTTGAAGGAAGTAAACTCACAGTATTTGAAAGAACGAAAAAAAAATGCTCACACATCTAGTAGATCATAGAAATGGAGGTCAAAACATATTTTACAGGAATTTTCAGAAGCAATCACCTTCATCCAAATAGAGTGATACTGGCTTCCATGCAGGGATCAAACATACTAAGCATACTAGATAAATCTGGCACCTAGCAGTGGAACATTCCATGGATATGCTTGTAACAACAGGTCCTTCAGAAATATTGGGGGAGTAGGGGTGGGTGTTGCAATCCACTCCTGTAAAATCTGCAGCCCAGCAATAATCCTCTAACTTCAGGGGAGGCACATGGCAGATGGGAATTTCAGTTTTGAATTCATTACTTAAATTCAACAAAATGCTTAAAGAAGACATAAGACTATGCTTAAATTCTTAGCTAAATTGGGACACCTAAGTTCCTCACTGGAGCAAACCGAAACCAGATACAGCTGGTGTGTCTGTTACGCTGCAAAGAGTCTAAGTATCTGAGGATTTATTAACATATGGTTCACTTCAAAACTTGAAATGCTGTGATTATGGAGAACAGGTTCACAGTTAAACAACTATAAACCTATTTTAGTCATTTGTTTGAACAGCATTTACTTCTGGGCTGTATCACTAGAGCAACCAATGTGAATTGATTTATCCAGTCCTACATTCTTCTTGAGGTCTTCTACTCCTTCACAGAGAGCTTTTGAAAACATATATTTTAGACCTGTCTGTGCATTTATCCCAGACACGTAGTTCTAACAAAATTCTGACAATCTGGGTAGTGCTGTCATGGTGCTAGGAGCATCCTGTGACATGGAAAGCACACTCCATCAGGTATTGCTAATACAGGATCAATAGCACTCTTTTTCTTTCTTAACTAATTTCTTGTACAGAGAGTAAAAGCATCACTCCACTGCTACCGAAACATTAGAGGAATTGCCGGTTAGCATTTGTCACATAATAATATATAAATTTAAACATTTGAGGATTTGATCTATTGAGGAACTATTTTACATAATGAAAAAATTTGTACAGAAAAAAAGAAAAAAAGTCTTTTCCTAAAGTTCTTATACCTTTAATCTTTTGAGCTATTGGAACAGATTAAATGCAATCCTCCTATCTTGATGAAGAGACAATATTCTACAACAGACCTGGTAACAGATGTTTACTAATCACTGATAAATTTTGCATATTTAAAATGGGAGATGGCTTTTAGAAGCACTGCTGATGTAAGTACAAGAGCACATACAAACCTTATGAAGATTTGCTGAAACAAAATCTAACCTGGGGATAAATATAAAGCTGCTGCAGCTTTGAATCTGGGACTTGCCCACACTTCAGCTAACTTCTTTAAAAGTCAAATTACGTATAAACAAAACTGTAAATATTAGAAAAAACTTCCTTTGAATGCATTGCACAAACTTGTAGTTCTGATTTGCATTTTCTATTCTAATAAATGGATACTTAAAAAAAATTAAAAATTCACTTGAAAGCAGACATTTCAAACAATACTTCCTTAAAAGGAATTTTGAGCTATGATCATATTATTTACTCTGGAGAAAGAGACATCTTGCCAGAGAACAGCTCCATACTGTGCAGCCAACACGTTCACTTAAACCAGAACTGGCAAGTACTCATATTCTTCATAGCCCCAGATGGACATGGAATAAGGAACCCAGTTAGGCTGTCTGTATAATATTTAGGGGTTTTTATTATTACATATAAGCTAAAGAAATCAGATGGATTTTTAGACCTGCTGTACCTACTCACTTTGAAGAAGACAATGATGTCTCGTGCTTTCATCTGAAAAATACTAACTGGTACTTAAGTGCTATGGGAAATTTTCTGATTAAAGAAGACTGAAAACAAGCAACGTTGTAGACTAGCCATACATGCAATTACATAGAAGACTGAGGACATAATTTTGTTAACTACCTGTTCCTAGAAAGGGTGCAGCATTTCCCCAGCATTTGTAAATGTCCAGAACATACAAGAGCTTCTTATCTGCCAGACATTAATTCATGGATACCGTTATTCTAAAAAAAAAAGGCAGAAATGCAACTCCAGACAACCTAACTTTAAAAGTAATTGATGAAAATTTTTTCAATGCTCCTTGTCAAGCACTTTGTGCCTGTTAGATAACAAAAAGACTGGCAGATAAACAAAATATGGAAACCTGCTAGATGGGCGATGCTCAATCTTTTTAATAAAAAATAGCATCTTTTCTCCAAGTATCAGACTGTCTTAACAGAACAGTCTTTGGCATATCAGAACATTAATGCACATATTGAGAAAATGTGCTTTGTAATGGATAATGTCTGGAATGAGGACAAAAAAGAAATTGTCAGTAGGAGATGTGGCAAAGTCTGTAGTAATCTTTACAGCAGTCTGCATGGTAACAGCTGAATCCTGCAACTAGCTGTGCAGAGCTGAATCATATACGTATTAAAAATATTCATAATGCCTATAAAAAGATTATTTTTTCTTAAGATATAGAAAAGTCTTGGACAGTTTTGAAGGTAGAAACTTCTAGCTTGCAAAGTTCTACAGTCTACTGTTTGTATATAGAGAAAAATGTCATATACATTTCATGCTGTATCAGTAGATAAAATACTGATTTGCATCTCAATAAGGATTGATTCATATTTCTCATTTTTAGGCATTATTCATGTTACTAGTGTTACTAAACAAATCTTTCAAACTGACTCATGCACTAGAGAAGTAATATTGTAAAACGAACAAGAAAAATGCATCATGGTTTTCATGAACGTACATAAGAAGCTTGTGTCCCGCTATTATTCATGTGGTCAAATTATTTAAAATTTGAATGACTGGAGAGTTCACCCATGGCAGTTTTAAAATGCCATAGTATTTTATGAGATCTTCAATAAATTATTATTAAAAGGAAAATCAAACAAGGAATTCTTTGCCTACCGTGGTCACCTTGCCCTAACTTGCCCTAAGCTAGGCATGCATCAGTCTTGTCTGGGCTCCCCACCAATGTTCTCACATGATCATGAGAAAGATGCACCGGTGACCCTTTCCTCAAACTTCTTGGCATGCTCCCATATCACAGGTAATTTATTACATGAGAACTGGCTGTGATGTTATAGCTCATGTGAATTACACACCCTCAAACTGATGCGAGAACCAAACCTGATTTTTCCGGAGTTAATTCAAAGCTTAACTCAAAATATAGCTTTAATCTCTCTGGAGACATGATGCTCAAAGAAAAGAGATATACATACTTGTAAGGGTTCATAATCCAACAAATTTTACCAAACTAAACATGCAGAGCTAGACTCAGAGAGGAAAAGCAAGGGGCTGTGCCTACAGTGGTATCATTTAGAATCATCTACGTGTAATCACTTAAAAAAATGTGTTTGTTGGTACAATGTGTAAGCTGGTCTTACGAAGAATTTATGGTGAATATGATGCAACAGTATCTTATACAACAAAACCCCATCCCTCATTATCTTTAACTTGTGAATTGTAGCTGGACTAAGTTGTCTCACTTACTTGACTTGGGATATGCTGATAAATTACTTCCATCAGCTTCTATGCTGGTGAAAATCATGTTTTAAATTCACTGACTGTAGCACCCTGTTCCAATGTTGTAAAATGCTGCATTTAGACTATGGCTGTGTGGTGGGTTGACCTTGGCTGGATGTCAGGTGCCCACCAAGCTGCTCTAACACTCTGCTCCTCAACAGGGCAGGGTGAGGAGAGAAAAAAGATGGAAAAATCTCATGGATCAAGATAAAGGCAGTTTAATAAAAGCAAAAACAAAGGCTGCATGTGGAAGCAAAAAGAAAACAAAGTATCTGTTCTCTACTTCCCATCAGCAGGTGATGTCCAGTCACTTCCTGTACACATAGTGCTTCCTCTGGAAGACATCATAAAAACGAATGTCCCCCTTCCTCCTTCCTTTCTCTTTGCTTTTATTGATAAGCAGCCGTCACATGGTATGGAATACCCCTTTGGTCAGTTTGAGTCAGCTGCCCTGGCTATTTATTTCCCCTCCCAAGATCTTGGCCACCCCCAGCCTACGGGTGAGGGAGGAAAATGTTGGAGAGACAGCCCTGATGCTGTGGGAGCACTGCTCAGCAGTAGCCAAAATACTAATGTGTTATCAACACCTTTCTAGCTACTCATACAAGGTACAGCACTATGAGGGCCCGACCCAATACAGGCTGACACATGCAATTGCACAAAGGCTATAATTATGCCTAATGCCCTGCAGGTAGGTCTTCCTTTGATCTGTGCTGAGTAATGGACTTCTTGTGTTCTTCATCTATTTTAGAGGAAGCCTGAAGAGTAGCTGAGATTCCTTGTTTTTAAAAAGTTGCTGGAAGGTAAATACCCTGTGAGTACACCATACCCTACACTCTGACTAACAGTTTAAGGTTATATTTTGAAGGAAGGATTAATATCCAGCCAGCTTTTTCTTTTCTTCCAATCTGAAAAAAACCCAAAAGTTCAGGGAACAATATGTGGGTCTTTGCCAGAAAGAAAAGGAAAAGGTCAGAAACTCTGGAGTACTTGGCTCTGCACTTATTTATTTATTTCTGCAAGAAGATGATACTGTTGTTTCTAGCATTTTCCTCTTAGTTAATGAACTTGTGATGGAAAGGTGTGTGTAATTAGAGCTGTCAATATTGAATTCTAAATGTGCACTGCACTATGAATTTAATCTAAGTTTCCCTCTCCCCAGTCTTCCCTCCCCATTGCCACTGGGAGAGGCTGAAGCACTTGACTGCTGCTGTGGCAAATTGGGTCCTAATAAGTATGATGCTTTACTGCTTCTTGTTTTTTCTAAGATACAACTGCAGCATTTCAGAAGAACTCACCTGGGCATTAATTCAACAAGAAATGTTGGTAGGAGTATTATATTTTCCACGTTTTGATATCTCACCGAATGACTTGCATATAAAGAGGCCTGGCAGCTGTTTTTTGTCAGTGACTGATGTGCTTGTCATTTCAGCCTCAGATTTGGCTGATTCACCTCTGCCAGGCTTAAGAATAATATTCTTCTTGCTGTTTCGTACTATTCTGCAATTTTAACTAACATGAAAATAAAAAAAATCAAAAAAACCAAAAAAAAACCAACCAAACAAACAAAAAGAACACAGAATGAGGCTGTGACACAATCATTTAAATATTATATAGAAGGTTTTGTTTAATGTTGAGAAAGAGGTAATATCAATGCAGGTCACCTCTACCAGTCATGGCAGGTTTATTCAGAGATGGAAAGGGTGTATAAGTAAGGATTATTCATTTTTAGTGCATTAAATTAGTTCAAGTCATATGTTTACATCCTTAGGGAGCTCAGTCATAACTGATAAAACCTAACAACAACTAGATAAGAGGATAAGAGATATGGTGTTTCCATAAAAACATTTAAGATGGATGTTTTTATGCTATGTAGAATCTCATCAGGGATCAGGATGAATTCATATGTTAAGCAGAAATAAGAAATGCCACAAATGTTTCATCAGGAACCATGTACTCACAAGGCCATCTTCCAATCCACAGGTTATTTTGTTATTTATTACATCAGTTGCTGCACTCAGGAAAGGAAAAGAGAATGACAGAAAAACAGAAAGATGGAAAGAGAGAAAGAAAGAAAGAGGACAGAGAGAGCCCACATCATTCTCATAATTAATGCAAAAAAGAGTCTTTTTTATTCTGTTTTAGAAAAGACAGCTCCTCCATAGTTGACATGTCACCAGATGGTCCTTGTTGCTTTGAAATAATGCTATTGCTATGTTATATAAAATGACCAGAACTAAGGATTCTTCAGTCAGATCACAGCTCTGGTACCATATTTGGAAGCAGTGCTTTTCATAAAGAACAGAAATAAATATATTTTAAAACCATTTATATTAATAGCTCTGATTTTGTTTCAGAAAATATTTCATTGTAGTTTCATAGGAAGATTTTGAGCACATGTAAAATTGTAAAGGTTTTTCACTTGTAATTTTGATCCAGGTGTCTATGGATAGTTTGTTTTACTTTTCTTTATCTTTGTGTGTGTAGTACATCTTTAGGTGTGTATAAATAGCAGTAATGAGCAGTTACTCTATGCAGGGGAGATTTTTGACTCTGACGTAATGATGTAGAGAAAGAAGGTCCTGGTATAATAGCAAAGGCCTTGAAGTACCATTGCAGAGGCACACTGGTGTGGGATAAGGGATAGGGCAGAGGCTGGCACTGACAGCCCCACAGCTATGAACATCTCATGGCTATTAACAAATCACCCATGATGAGTTATGGCAACACAGGTCTGCATCTAGGCAAAACTGGTTTAGGTGTGATGAAGAGAAAAAAAGTAGTATCTAATAAATAAAAGCCACTGTATACAGTAAATTTGGGTATAATATGGAGCTGCTGGCCAATGAAGACAGAGTAAAGGTGCTAAAGCATGATAGTAAACATATAAAAATGACCCTGAGTGGATCCTAGAATGAGGAAGAAGACAGCAACATCAACAACATATTCCTGACAGACCAAGGAGGACAAGCTGACAACTTGTGGTGTTACCCTATCTAGTAGTCCAAAGCTATTTTAAGTAGCTACTTTAAGTAGCCAGTAGTTGAAGATCCAGAAAAGCAGTTGAAGGGTAGGCATAAAACCAGAAAAAGGTACAGAAATTAAGAAGTGTGTGTTACAATTTTAATTGTATTATTATTACTGAGACTTTTTTCTCTATACAAGTTTTCTAGCTGCATTATTATTCCTTCTTTCTTTTTCTATAAAATTAGGCCTAGACTGATTCTTGAATTACACTGTTAAAATATCAGTTGTACTAACAATAAATTCTTGACTTGATATATATATACTTATACAGTATGATTAATCTTTGTCCACCAACAAGAGTTTGAGCATAACCTATATTATAAAGGGCTAGTGTGAGCAATCAGACATATTTGCAAATCAATTTAAACCAGCTTGAAGACTTTCTGGACAGCATGAAATAAACATTGGAAAAGGGGATGCAAGAATGGAATTTTACAGCTATGGAAGCCGTGCTGAGTAATATAATGATATTTCTTGTGAAAAAGTCACAAATACACATTTCTTAATATTTAAAGGTGTGTTAATGGGAAACTGCTAGTATAAGCCCTTCTTCTGGGTAGTTTTAAAAATGAATACTGAATGCATATATTTAGATTTCTGAACATTTTTTTGTTTGTCTTTAATGTTTTCGGAAAGGAGAAACCCTTATACAGTAGTAAAACCTGAGCTGAAAATGAAAAATTGTCCCCTTTAAACAGCCATGAGCAATTATGCTAGTCCCACAATCTTTAGAAATGCCTTTTTTTGTGCTCTCATCTTGCCTTTCCTCAAGTTCTCAGCTACTCGATGGTAGATGCTGACTGGTGACAGCAGAGGAGCCACAGGAACTCCAAAAACATTTTTGTTTAATGTAGCTGGAACAATTACATAGTCTTTCTAACACTTTGACGTCCCTCCCTGGCTGACATTCTGCTTTAAAAAAATCCCTGTTGACTAGAGCAACTGACACATGGACTGTAAGTCATGAGATTCAGATCATCATATGATCCACTGAATGCCTGAGTGCATTGTAAATGACAATACGCGCCTGAATGCCAACACAATGGAGCACTGAAGGAACATAATGGCCAAGTGTGATGCTTTGAACATTTATTTAGACTCTCATACATTTCCATTTTTCTTAAGTCATTCTCATCAAGAAGAGAAAAACTGAAAAAAGAAAATGAGAGAGAGAAAAATGGAGAGAAAGAGGGGGAGAGAGAGAAAGGACGAGAAGCAAGAAGGAAGGAAGGAAGAGAGGAAGGGAGGAAGAGAGAAAGAGAGAAAGAGGAAGAAAGAAAGGAGGAAAGAGGGAAAGAAGGAAAGAAAGAAAAAAATTAAGGGAGGGAGGGAGAAAATATTTGGTTTGTCATGAATTCCAGGAGGGTCATTTAGCAGTTGTACAATGTCCAGCACTGATAAATCTCTCAAGTACTGTAGCTAGGTAAAATAAATCTCCTATCTCTTTGGGGAAATTACAATAGCTGGAAATGCTGGTAGTGAGGGAGAATTTTATGTGGTGCCACAAATGGATTCACAGGCATTGATGATCAGGCAGCAATTGCTGAATACAATCAAATACCCACTTAACATGGACATAGTTCTGCAGTGTATAGATGGAATTAATCTAGCAGTGCTGCCTTTCTGGACAGTGAAAATGCACCAAGTTTATGCTGTTAACTATATTTGTGCCAATAGAAGTGTGTAGGGAGATCAGATTTCTCTTTTTTCTGCTTAGTTCCAGTTACTTAAGAAAGTTCACATCTGCAGCTACTTAAGACAGTTCAAGTCTTCAGTCAGGGGACAAAGCTTGGGTAAGTAATTTCACTTTATTTATTAGTACAGATAGAGTATTTCAGACTGTTTGGAAATGATGTAATGGACAGAAAGGGCTGAAATTGAGAATAGACAGTAGAGTTACATTATATCAGTAGTAAGGGTAGGAAATAAATGTGACATTCAAAATGACAGCTACTACAGTCAAAGCCATTTCATGTCTTTCAGAAGTAAGACAAAAAATAGGAATAAATAATATGAGTTATCCTTCCTATCCTACCCTACCCTATCCAATCCCATCCCATCCTATCCTATCCTTCATGTTGCCACTTCTCTGTGTGTGATTTTAGCCTGAGCTCTGAACAAAGGTATCATACCACTGACAAATACCAGGGATATGGAAAGACCCTAGAGCCCTCAGTGAGATGCTTGGGCTTCTTTGCATAAGTTTATAGGGAGAAAAAGCATCCTAGAATTCTATCCACAAAAATGATGCGCTAAACTGAAAGCCACTGCATTTTGGCGTGCTGAGGTGTTACCTAAGCTAACCAACAGGGAAAATAAAAAAAAGAAACTTTTTTCCTTTTAAACATTTACTTTGTAGCTGAAAACCTTCTTCACTTGTGACTGAAGCTCCTACTTTGGACAGCTCACAAATGAGATGGAATGAACTTCAGCCTTTGACTGTTTGTTGCTTGAAATCTCTGTTTAGTCAAGGCACTTAGTGCTCCCTAGTGTCTATTATAGATGGCACATTCCTGCCTCTCTCCTGAAACATGGAATGGAGACCAAATCTTCCAGATAAATGTAGTAGATTAATTAATCTCCTAGACGAATGGAAATATAAATCATTTTCATGTGAATTCTGGGGCAATGAATAAGTAATTACTGTAATGCACAGTAGAAGTAGAATGGGGAAGAAGAACTGCAAAAATACCTAAGCCACCTTCACTGTGTGACTCAGTTTATCAATTTGTAAAGAGAGCAATTATATGTTCCACATAATGGTTGAGAGCCTAAGTTCATGAATATTTGCATTTGGTTTTATGCAGAATTTTATTTTAAAAATGGTTTGAAAATGTTTCTGATTAATAACATGAATTTTACAAAAAAAATCTAATAGAGGGATTTTTCATCTTTCCAATGATATAGCTTTGGCACTTGTTACAGCTAAACTATTTTAAAGTTTGAATTTTGAAAATAAAACATTTTGAAAGGCTTTTTAAAAAGGTGTTAGTATTCTAACAGCTCTCTCTAGCAATACAGGTAAGAGCCTATAAGGCTTTCTGTTATAAACCTGGATTTTCAGGATTAATTTATCAGCTTTTTAAAATCCCATTGGGTTAAAACTTGTCATACAAGCTGTCACCTTTTTCCTAAAAGAAAATGGTTTAAATACTTCAGAATATTTTTAGATGTGAACCAATCCCCAGAATAGAACTTTTGCTGGCTTATATGCTTTTTTTGATCAGATGAAGCTAGAAATGTTGTCAGACATGTTTGCAACAATGCACACCAAGCTATTACTATGATGTGTTCTAGAAATTTAAGGGGTAAAATCTGCATAAAATGGCCCACAGATGCCTAGTACCCCTCTTGTCTGATGGGTGAATGGTAGATTAATGAAGAGATTAATGAAGTAGGCTTGCAGCCTCTTAATGTGGATTTTACAGGATGCTAGTTAAAAGGATTGTGTTTAGTTACTGGAAAGACTGATTGCAACCTGCAGTACTGAAGCCACATGAATCATTGCATTAGCATATAGAATTGAGACAACAAGCGATTTTAAAGGTACTTAAAATCATTTCTTGATTGATTAAGTTCTTCTGCCGAGCAAGAACATTTTGCTTAATGTCAGTGGATATGAAAAGCGCAGTCTCATTCCTCAACAGCTACTTAATCCTCTCCTTCCCTACTACAGCACGCAGCTACACAGCGACTGTTGCACTGTATTTTTGGAGTACCAGAAACCACTCCAGCACCACTAGCTTTTGCTGTGGCATCGCTAAGGCAGAAGACCTTCAAAGCAGTACTCTGCTATTGAAAGTAAATGGAATATTGCTCTATTAACAGGACTGTAGAAACACACTGCAGGACATGAAAAAGCTGTTGGCATTTTAGCAATAGATCCAGGACAAATCTTTCATGATAGTCAGCATAGGAAATCAGTCTACAGACAGCTGTCCTCTTCTGAAAATGTCTGGTGAAGTGTGGTGACATAAATCCTTTCCCCACTCCCAGCAGGATCACGCCTATAGTCTGACCCTGCTTGTCTCAGAAGAACAGAGCCTGTGGACCACTTCCCTGATGCCTGTCCCATCATGAGTCTAATCCGCATGTTAGAAGGAAGATTTGCAAAACTCCAGATGCAAGCAAGAAGCTTTGGCGCTATTCAGCACGTATCTATTTACAAATGTAAATGTTTGCATGCATGTGTGTGAGTACATTAATCCAGATGAAGGTAGTGAGGAGGTAACCTGACTTCCTTTCTGTCAGACTGCTCAACTGCATGAGCTCCTCTCTTGCCCTTGCGTGTAGGTTTTGCTTTTGTTTCTTTGGGTTTGTTTTTGCCAGTGAATAACCACAGACTGCAAGGTTCAGGAGGCAGGTGGAGCAGGGGGGAAGAAAAAGCACGGGTAGACAAGAGCAGCACATAAATGTTGATTTCACAAGGGTAGTTGGGTATTCATTAGAAACATATTTATAACCACTCCCAATGCACATGCTGATTAAATTGGTCACACATTTTTTGCTGCTGTTTGCTAAACACGCTGTAGAGTTTTACTGAATACCTATCAGTTAAATCCCAAATGGTGTTCTGCTTGAATTGAACCTAAGTTCTTAACCATATGCTTCATGCTAAAATGTTAATTGGAAATATTTATGGTACGGAGTTGCGGATAACTATTTGTTTTCCATCCATACCAATTATTTAACTCATTTCTTATTTGAATTATGTTTTGTAACATAAGAAAATAAGGAGACTGCCTTTTTAAGCACTTTTCAGATTCTAAGGTCTTTATTACATATTTCTCCCCAGACCTCCAGAGCCAAGGGAGATTTGGGGGCAGAGATGACTCAGTGAAACCTGGGAAGACACTATAGGAAGGATCTTCGTTCTCCTTCCGTCCAAGGGTGGAGTGATTGTATTTCTTTCCAACACAGCCTCCTACAGCCTATGGCCTTGGGCAATGGTGTTGGTTGCTTTTCCTCCTACCCCCTACTCCCCCAAATGCAGCTGTATGTGAAGTTTTATAAAACCCTTACAACTCTTTGAAACAGCATGAAAGAAAAATATTTCAGAACTTCACTGAAATTGGGATGGCAATTACACTGTAAATAGCTGGAGAGAAGCAGTTTGGTGCTGAAATGGCAATATCAGATTTGTTCTGATACTTTTTAAAGGAAATTGTTTTTTTACAGATAAAGCTGTCTCATCTCATGCAGTTATTTAAATAATTTCTCTGTAACCCATTGTGGAAAGACCATTTTGTTAGTTTGCTGTCTAGAATTCATGCAGTTTTAAACAGATTTTAATGATGGATTCCAGACTTTTTCATTCCAGTTTGCCACACAAATAAAAGGTATTTCAAACAGAAAGAGATAGATTTTTCCCCCAAAAGGTGACATTTAAAGGACTTTATTTTATTTCTCTAAAACCTACATTATACTTAAAATGCCTGTAATGGCCTTTGTACTAGCAGGGCATTGCAAAGAGATTATAGTGAGAGAGAAGCTTAGAGTTCAGTTTCACCTGGATCCATGGGTAGTGATTCACACTTAGCATAGTTTTCTGCTGTCTCATATTTGATATAGTTATTTGGAACTGTGTAATGGGGATGCTATTAAAGCAGATTTCTCCTTGCAGTTACACAAAGTTACACTGAGGGCACAAAACAGTGAAGGATTATTCCCTCTCTGTCTAATGCATAGAACATTTGTTAGATTAATCTAAGACTTTGGTGTACTTCTTTCTTCTTACTCTCTGAAAACCTTGCCAAAATCTCTCATTGCATAATTTAAACTCTCTAAGCCAAATTAAAACATCATCCATTATAAACTCTGAAAACTTTCTAGCTCTCTTAGATCTACCCAATTAATCTCAGAAATATCTTGGGAGTAGAACTTCTACTAAAGTGTATTCGCTGAAATGAATAACATCCAAATAGTGACTTTTAACCTGGATTTACCCAGCACTCCTTTCCAAACTACATCTGACATTTTTCTTCGGTAAACTCAGCTGAGACTTCTTCATAAGCTTCAATCAGACAACAGGCATATTTTCTGGCTTTGCTTAAATATTGTTCTTTGTCCTTACGCTTTCAGAGCATGGCATTAACAAATTCTCTTCACTTTTTCAGACATCCACCTTTTTCATGATGTCACAATCTTTATTATTATTATTTCCTTTATTATTTCATCTGAATGAATAAGTGTAGTTTTATTGGTGGGTGAATCACAGGCATGTACTGATTTATCTATCCTGAAGTGCTATGTTTTGTCTGTACTCTCTCAGCCTTGAACGAAAGTTAGGGATTGATTTTCTTTGCCTGTTGCTGATAAAAATATCTTTTCAACCAACTATTCTCAGTATTCTTCGCTGTATATTAATTCCTCCTGTGTGCTGACATCCTCTGAGCTTTGTTGTTTCACTCTCCCTGCCTTTTTCTGTTCTCTCAATGTCCCCTTGTGCAGGGATGAAAGCAATAGGCCCATGTAACCTGCTTTCCTCACATACTCTATTCCACTGATAGAGGCAACCTGCTTATGTGATTATTCCTGAGAACTTGGGTAAATTTTTAACTCACAACACAGTTGTGTCATTCACATGTGCATAAACATTTGGATCATAGAAAAACAAAAAAAAAGGGTTTTTTTATCAGTAAGAGTATTTACTGAATTACAAAGTTTATGTATTTATCTGTTTTCTGTGCTGCTACCTCTTTTTATTCCTCCTTGACTAGAATTAATGACCCTGAAGCCAATACCTGAAGGACATATTTTTTGTGTACTTCCTAAGTTGGAAGTAGTATATCAAATACTGAAATTCTACCTGAATATTTTTCTGGGAGTTTTTTGGTTAAATCCTGTTGATTTATAGGGTGAAATATCTCTCTGAATGAAAATAGATTGTAAGTATCACACAATGCTATGTGTAATCATACTACACTATTGCAGGACAAAGGATAGCACTGAAAAAATCATGCCCTTTTTTTATTATCACAGCCTGATATTTTTGCTATTATTAAAAGGCTTAGAGCCATGAGGTTATAGGCAAATCCTTTTTCTCCCTCTTTCTAAACTATTTGTGCACACAGCTTTTGTTCCCTTCCCTTCCCTTCCCTTCCCTTCCCCCTCCCTGCCTCATTTCCAGAAGTTTCTAACCCTCCTGTACAGAAGAAAAAAAAGTACACAAAATGTAAAATGTGTGCTAACTTCTCTAAAGGCACATACACAACTCCTGCCCATTTATTTATCTCTCCTTAAATGTCAGTAAGCTAAAGCTGATGACCTCATGTTGAATCTGTGATTTGTGGGAACAAATTGGATTTCTTCAATTTTTGGAGTGGACATCCAGATAAGCACTCACCGTAGTCTAATTCTCTTCAACTCCAAAACCATCCAGGTACATATGTCAGCATAAATATTATCCTCATTGTAGAAATATATTTGTTTCCAAAAAGCAAAGAAACAACATAATATTTACTTTTGTTTTTTGTTTTATAATGAATTTTTGAACTTTTGAGGTGTGCTGTAAGATTGTTCAAATCAACCAGTTCAACCAAACAAGGAAAGATCCATGTTACAGAATGTACTGTAGTTAATCATGGAACACGAGATATTTTGTTTTGTGTTGTCAATATCATGAGCCAGAGGCTAAAAAAAGATTGTTTGTCAAGATACCAGAGAACAAAAAAAAACCATCCCAAATACATATAGTTATCTAACTGCCACAAAAAATGTTTTCTAAACTTTAGGTTTGTAGCCTTATTGCAAACAAATTGCTTCTTTTAGTGCAACACATTCCCTACCTACAATCATGCTATGTTATTAAGGGCCAAATCCTAGTGTTTTTACTGAAGACATACTCAGGCAAATAGTGTTCATAAACAACAGATAGATTTCATTATTGTTAGCTTTGAACCAAGGCTTAGAGAGCCACTTCGCTCATATTCCTGTGCCATTGAGATCAGAGAATAGACTTCCTTCTATAAAGGTTTCCCAGGCAATGTTTAACGTTTACTGTGGTCATCAGACTCAGTTCAGTTTGATTTAAGAAAAGAAAACAAAAAAAAAAAACAACACCCTAAGAAGCAAAATCAAACCCATCAACCAAAGACTCCCCCAAATAAAACAAAACAAAAAACTCCAAACATCTAAAGCTAAGTTCATCTGACAAAAATAGTAAAGATTGCATAGCAAAAAATGAGAACAACTTAAATGTAAACCAAATAACTTTAAGTACATCCTTATCCAAAATGTACAGAACTTAATTGGGTTCTTTAGAAAATAATGCAACATGTCCCAGTATAGCTATTTGCACTAGGCAATAATAAGCAGGCATTTCTGGAGACAGAAATGGAATTGCAGGAGATAGTAAAGGAAGGACTTAATTCAGTGAGAGGTACTAAAGGAGGAACTAGAGGGGGGGGGGAAAGGAAAAAAAAAAGAAAAAAGAAGTCAGAGAAGGACAAGAGCATTCCCAATTTTTCTAACCTTATAACAGGATATGAATATGTATTTATTCATAAAGAAAGTTCACAGATGAGGCTAGAAAGAAAACCATGGTATGTATGGCAGAAGGAGGGAAAAAGCAGTCCCCGTGAGTCTAATATGGGAAAAATACTCTCTTGAGACCATATCCAGCAAGTGTTTTATCCATGCTTGTGTGTGTGTAGTAGTGCCACTGGAGATACCAGTCTCAGACGTGACCAAACTATGGGGCTTCAGGAAAAAAATGTAAAAGGCAAACAAACAAAAACCCTTATAGACAAACCCCCAAATTATCCAAAGGTGAGAACTCCCCTCTCCCCTGCCCCACCTCCCCGGCTACTGCAGAAGTTCTGAATCTCAGGACAAGTGCAATACAAAGAGTGATCCAATCTCCTTTCAAACCTTCTTTGATACACTAAACCCTTTTGTGGCAATGCAAAAGATATATTTGACATATAAAGGGATCTATTGAGCAAAGCCTCATTATCAGCCCAGAATAAAGTATCTTTCAGAAGAATACATCTGGTGGAAGGTAAAGCTCTTGCAGACTTGACAGCAGCGAAGCTGAGAGACATTAGGCAAAAGCAGAAAAAAAATTTTTTTAACAACAAAAAAAAATTCTGGGGGAAAGGAGAAACGAGATCTCTCTAAATAGAAACAGAGCAAGAAAGGGAGATACAGAAGCACACACTGATCGAAAAGAATGGTGTTAGGTTTCTCTTTACAGAAGATGTAGTTCAGACAGGGACCCCAGCCATGGGGAAGGGGTGGGGCATAAAGTGCACAAGCTACGTCTCCCATGAAGCTCCAAGGGAGCTCAGCCAACACAAATGAATGTCAAGCTGGCACAAAACATTTCATTTCAATTTTCCCAAAGGAAAAACCAAGTAATTTTAGCAAAATCTATATTTCTAGGTGAAAAATTGGAGTAGAGCAGCAGAAAAGAGGACACAGAAACCAATGGGAAAGGTTTATTTGTTTCCCTGGACTTTGTTTATTTACCCTGGCAGGTGTGTTATTTCTGTAATTTAATCAAAGAGATATAAAAAATTCTGCTGTTGGAGAAGAGGCAGACTCCCGATTAGCAGGGAAACTGAGGTGTAACCACTCCTTGGAAGCAGTAGGAGAGAAGCAATGTTGCTTGAATGCCTGCCAGCCAGGGTAGATTAGACTTGCAGTCTCAGTCAGGGTCAGTCCCCCTGCTTATCCCAAACTCCTCTGTCTGACCACAAATTCTATCTGAAGTTAATAGCTCAGGCAAAACTCAAATGTGTTTCTGGGGATGCTTCACTCCCAACAGACAGTATAAACAACCCCCCACCATGGTTGTCTCTCTGTGTCCTATAATAGCTGTCAACATGGGTTGTAGGAGTGTGCCTTGGAATGCATGAACATATCTCCATGAGCATACAACACATATCCTTGGTGTCATGATTGTAAAAGTACCATCCTGGTGACTGCAGCACATCTTTCACATTATTTCAGACACTTGGAACTGAAAAAAACCCACCTCATCCCCTAAATTGGTACTCGTGTCCTACAGTCATCTGACACCATTTAGGACCCATATCAGATCCTCTCCTCAAATCCTATGAACAGTGTAGGCAAGAACCCTGTAAGCAGTGAGGGAAGGGAAGGGAAGGGAAGGGAAGGGAAGGGAAGGGAAGGGGC
>NW_009259437.1:231200-242550 GCF_000687185.1 Egretta garzetta | reverse complement strand
GTCCCAGTATAGCTATTTGCACTAGGCAATAATAAGCAGGCATTTCTGGAGACAGAAATGGAATTGCAGGAGATAGTAAAGGAAGGACTTAATTCAGTGAGAGGTACTAAAGGAGGAACTAGAGGGGGGGGGGAAAGGAAAAAAAAAAGAAAAAAGAAGTCAGAGAAGGACAAGAGCATTCCCAATTTTTCTAACCTTATAACAGGATATGAATATGTATTTATTCATAAAGAAAGTTCACAGATGAGGCTAGAAAGAAAACCATGGTATGTATGGCAGAAGGAGGGAAAAAGCAGTCCCCGTGAGTCTAATATGGGAAAAATACTCTCTTGAGACCATATCCAGCAAGTGTTTTATCCATGCTTGTGTGTGTGTAGTAGTGCCACTGGAGATACCAGTCTCAGACGTGACCAAACTATGGGGCTTCAGGAAAAAAATGTAAAAGGCAAACAAACAAAAACCCTTATAGACAAACCCCCAAATTATCCAAAGGTGAGAACTCCCCTCTCCCCTGCCCCACCTCCCCGGCTACTGCAGAAGTTCTGAATCTCAGGACAAGTGCAATACAAAGAGTGATCCAATCTCCTTTCAAACCTTCTTTGATACACTAAACCCTTTTGTGGCAATGCAAAAGATATATTTGACATATAAAGGGATCTATTGAGCAAAGCCTCATTATCAGCCCAGAATAAAGTATCTTTCAGAAGAATACATCTGGTGGAAGGTAAAGCTCTTGCAGACTTGACAGCAGCGAAGCTGAGAGACATTAGGCAAAAGCAGAAAAAAAATTTTTTTAACAACAAAAAAAAATTCTGGGGGAAAGGAGAAACGAGATCTCTCTAAATAGAAACAGAGCAAGAAAGGGAGATACAGAAGCACACACTGATCGAAAAGAATGGTGTTAGGTTTCTCTTTACAGAAGATGTAGTTCAGACAGGGACCCCAGCCATGGGGAAGGGGTGGGGCATAAAGTGCACAAGCTACGTCTCCCATGAAGCTCCAAGGGAGCTCAGCCAACACAAATGAATGTCAAGCTGGCACAAAACATTTCATTTCAATTTTCCCAAAGGAAAAACCAAGTAATTTTAGCAAAATCTATATTTCTAGGTGAAAAATTGGAGTAGAGCAGCAGAAAAGAGGACACAGAAACCAATGGGAAAGGTTTATTTGTTTCCCTGGACTTTGTTTATTTACCCTGGCAGGTGTGTTATTTCTGTAATTTAATCAAAGAGATATAAAAAATTCTGCTGTTGGAGAAGAGGCAGACTCCCGATTAGCAGGGAAACTGAGGTGTAACCACTCCTTGGAAGCAGTAGGAGAGAAGCAATGTTGCTTGAATGCCTGCCAGCCAGGGTAGATTAGACTTGCAGTCTCAGTCAGGGTCAGTCCCCCTGCTTATCCCAAACTCCTCTGTCTGACCACAAATTCTATCTGAAGTTAATAGCTCAGGCAAAACTCAAATGTGTTTCTGGGGATGCTTCACTCCCAACAGACAGTATAAACAACCCCCCACCATGGTTGTCTCTCTGTGTCCTATAATAGCTGTCAACATGGGTTGTAGGAGTGTGCCTTGGAATGCATGAACATATCTCCATGAGCATACAACACATATCCTTGGTGTCATGATTGTAAAAGTACCATCCTGGTGACTGCAGCACATCTTTCACATTATTTCAGACACTTGGAACTGAAAAAAACCCACCTCATCCCCTAAATTGGTACTCGTGTCCTACAGTCATCTGACACCATTTAGGACCCATATCAGATCCTCTCCTCAAATCCTATGAACAGTGTAGGCAAGAACCCTGTAAGCAGTGAGGGAAGGGAAGGGAAGGGAAGGGAAGGGAAGGGAAGGGAAGGGGCCATTAACAATGACAGAAATATTATAGTATTAGACAGATAAGAAAAACCTTAAGAGGACTAAAATTTTTGTCAATATGGTTTGGAATGACAATATTATCAAAGGTATTTTGCTGGCCTGATGATTTTTTGAAAGTAGAACAGCACTCAAAGCCTTAGGCAAGCAGTCTAATTTTGTTTGAAGACAGAAGTCCCTCTGTAAAACAGTTCTATCTTTTCAAGGTAAATGCATTAATATCAATAGTTAGAGAATCTTGGGAGATTTAGATGCTTAGTCAAAGTTTCTCTGGTCTGCAAAATCTTATGAGAATTAAAATCTTACAATCTTCAGATCTTATGAGAATTCACAACATTAATTACATTTGCCTTGAATACTAAAATTACCCTATGGACTGAAAATTTTCCAGGGGGCCACATGCAAAAATAAAGGATACCAGCTGACTGCATAATTTAAGAAGAATAGAATAGAATAGAATAGAATAGAATAGAATAGAACAGAACTATTTCAGTTGGAAGTGACCTACAACAATCATCTAGTCCAGCTGCCTCACCAACTCAGGGCTTACCAAGCTAAAGCATGTTATTAAGGTCATTGTCCCAGTGCCTCTTAAGCACTGACAGTCTTGGGGCATCAACCACCTCCCTAGGAGGTACAGTGTTTCACCAGGGTACAGTGTTTCACCACCCTCTTGGTAAAGAAATGCTTCCTAATGTCCAGTCTGAACCTCCGCTGGTGCAGCTTTGAACCATTTCCACATATCCTATCACTGGATACCGGGGAAAAGAGCTCAGCACCTCCTTCTCCACGTCCCCTTCTCCTCAGGAAGCTGTAGAGAGCAATGAGGCCTCCCCTCAGCCTCCTTTCCCCAGACTAGACAAGCCCGAAGTCCTTAACCATCCCTCATACTATATGCCTTCCAGCCCTTTCACCAGCTTTGTTGCCCTCCTCTGGATGCATTTGAGTACCTTAACATCCTTTTTAAATCTTGGGGCCCAGAACTGCACATAGTACTCTAGGTGAGGCCACACCAACACTGAATACAGTGGGATAATCACCTCTTTTGATGGCTGGTTATACTGTGTTTGATGCAAACCAGGATGCAGTTTGCTCTCTTGGCTGCCAGGGCTCACTGCTGACTAATATTGAGCCCGCTGTCAACCAGCACCCCCAGATCCCTTTCTGTAGGGCTGCTCTCCAGCCACTCCTCTCCAAGATAGTATAGCCTTAAGCTTGAGGAAGAGGAACTACAGCTGGGTCTACAGTCCAGATTCAGAACCAGCCTTAGTTTTACTTTAAAATGACTGATAATCTTGAGAAACACGTTGGGAATACCAGGGAGAGGGATTGCAAGCTACAGTACCAGCTGCAGGAGAAAAAATATAGATTTAGATCTGGTCATATCCTGCCCTTAGACTTTTCCATTAATGCTGCTTCATTCCTTAGTGGAAAAACTGATCTATGACAACTTTATATGAGCAGTTATTCTGCACAGCACTGAAATCCTGATGTGGTTTGTGTTCTGCGTGCTTCAAAATGGGACAGTGGAGTTTTACCAGAAGGATTTGGTCACCTTATAGCGTTATCAAAACTGGTTGTCAGCTGAGTTGTATTAACTGACTGTGTGCATCCTTAAAGTCTGCTCCAGTTATGAAATAAAGCACACAAAAATGCTTTAAATTAATGGTTTTTTACCTCTCCTGACAGACTGAGATCAGTTCTCTAGTGAAGGAAGTCTTTGATCTGGCTTCAGAGAGCCAGGATTATTCTAAGGCAACATTTCCCTTTAAATGACAACATATAGTACTACTTTTTGTGTGTGTTTCTGAAACTCCTATGGTGGTTTTGAGCTGCATAAACATCGGTACATAGGCGCATTTGAGACGACCTAAGCTGTCCCACCTGACCTTCAGCTGCCCTTCCAGCAAGGTATATTTTTGTATTTTATCCTACAGCCTTGTGTGGGTATTGCAGATGGTCTATGACATTTCAAACACTAGTAGATTCCTGTCTTTAGGTAACTGAGTTGAGCCTTTAAAGGCTGAAACTAGCAAAAATGTGAAAAAAAGCTATGATCAAAGTTAGTGTTTTCTTCCTTCATTTGGGTTTATTCCCCCCCACGCTGCACCGATGAAGTGGGGGAATAGTGCCTAACACCTACAGAAAGGAGATGCTACCAAGTGATATGAAAACACATTTACTGTGATGTCTGTAAACTGTGTCTGTAAGAATTTAAGAACAGTAACCTAAGCTGTTTGGGTTTCTGTCACTGGGGTTCTTAGGGGCTTGGGATTTTTTTTCACACAATGAAAAAAGACGTTACCTCTTTTAGAAAAGATAACATGTATTTTATCACTATGAAAACATGGTGAAAAATAACCTTCGCGTTCCTCTAACAATATCTGTAAAACTGCTGGCCTCATTCTGCAGTGTTTTGCTCTACATCTAGTGATGCATATGTGTGCAAAGTAGGATAAATATCAACCAGCTTGGAATGATAGTATTTTACACCCGTGTAGCAATGACTCTGCATCAATGTAAATGACAATCAAGGCAAAAAAAAAGCAGGGAACCTAGGTCTATAAATAATCATAAAGGCTTAAAATTCAATCTGTCCTTGAAGAAAATAACTGCACTGCAGAGCAAGTCTGTTGAATAATACAGAACAATTTTAAATGAGTATTTCTCCCTTCCTCAAAAACAGATGAAGATTCTGCTATTGTAAACTAAACATCGCCCTTAACAGATTATGTGGATTTTCTTTAATTATGTGATTAAAAATTATATTTAAGAGCTAAATAAAAGAAATAAGTAGATTTAAGGCCTGGGTTTGTTTGCTAATTCTTTTTTCTTGGTTTTATTTCTACTTACTTTTGGAAATGTGTATCTAATATATACATACGTACATTATAAGTATATGTGTCCATATTTCCTTCTTTATTTCTAAATATTTCCCTTTTATTTTTACTGTTATCAACATTATTATTCTATATTACTTTACAAAATGAAAAATGAAAATCAAAACCAAATACAGTTTTGCTCACTTCAAAATCTGTGGGGGTGAAATTATTTGACTATTTCTAAAATATTTTTCCAAAATGAATTGGAAAGGAGATCTGTGAACCAAGTAGTCTTTTTCACTTCAGTAAAGCAGCATTTTTTGAATGAAAACAGTTAACTGGAAAAGTTCCTAGCCAGTTTTATTAATTAGATCATCCTCTTCTGCCCAGAATCTACTCGCTGCTGCTGTCCAATTTGGAAAAGGAAAATGTAACGTTTAAACAGGGGGAAGAGAAAGTCTCTCTCCTTTGCTTAAAGATACCTTTCAGACTCTTGGTGATCTTTGGTTGTCAGCAGGAGAATGAAAAGGAAGAGATTTCCAGAGATATAATGAACGGGGCATATTAAGATGGAGTAGATACATATACCAGGCCACATCAACAACAATTTCCATCTGCTGCATCTATCTGTACTGGGATACTTTCAATACTGAAGATAATAACTTCCAAAGCTACTCCAACTTTGTCACTTGCCTAACCAACAGGAACGTGGCATAAAATAAAACAGGTAGGGAAAACAGGAAAAAAAAAAGCATTTGAGTGTAAGGTCTAGCAGACAGAACACTGAAGATCACTGGGTAAGTGCCAAAACCTTATCTCCAAGCACCCAGTAAGATGCCATGCAACCAAAAGAATGACTACACCACTGAAAGGAGCTGTTGGATGTATGATGGAAAATTGTTAAATGGACAAATTGGGCTCAAACCAAACACCTTTTGTCTTCTTACATGTATTTAACTCTAAGTATCCATTCAACATGTTTTACTTTATTTCTTTGGATAATATAGTTGATTTAAAGTTTGGATTCATTTGGAAAAAATGTAGTTATTTCCCAAACCTTCTTTGAGTATTCAACATTTGCTGTCATTCTGTGTCAGAATAAAATCAAAATCTCCCTCCTTATCTATGGTAGATCAAATGTATAAGGCCATGACCTCTTAGTATCTGGTTTTATTCACTGACTGGAGACTGCAGCGCAGCTCAAATCTATAATACTCTACATTATAGTCACCCAACATTAGGTGAGATAAATCTGACAACTCCTATCTTCCTTTGGGGAGCTAATCAACTTTTCATAATTAAATAATTATTAGACCAGAAGAGACTCATAGGTAACTGAGAAATTTGGGATAGAATAATTCATGTTCATATTGCTGTTCTGAATTATGTCTGATATTCTGTCTGAATAATGAGTTATTAACTGTTCTAAAATGGGGAACCTCTCACATCTGAGATATTCTAACATTGACTCAAGAAAATTTTGCTGAACCACATAAATACCTTCTTTTTTTTTTCTTATCCTTAAGAATGTTTTGCAATCTACTGTTTCCAACAAAGTTATTAGATTTCTTGAATCTATTTCATCTTACAGAAGTACAGTTGCATAAACATTCACTTCATCTTACAGACATTTCTTTTCAAATCTCAATTCTGAAATTTCTTTTGTATTCTGTGATTTTTTTTGGATATATCAAATACTACTTTGAAGATTTTAGCAAAGCAACAATCAATATTTATGTGTTACACTAAAAATGAGCAAAATAATAATGAAAAAATCTGTAGACTAAAGGATGTTGTCTATTTCAAGCAGACATTTTTTCCAGGAAGAGATGAAGATATTTCTCAGTGATCACATTTTGAATTACAATGAGGAGTTAGAAATTATGACAGGCTGATTTAATGCAGAAGGAAACAAGTAAAGGTTTAGTTGTACTTTTAAAATGTATGCTGAATTAACTAATAACTTACAGTTCTTTGAAAACTTTCAAATGTACAGATTTAGCATCAATCATCACCAGAAGGGGAGGAATATAATGCTTTTTAATGTTGGGGTATATGTTTGAATAGATAGAACAGAGACATGCATACAAATCATAGCATGTTTCCTATTTATATACAGGACAGCAGTGTCAGTGAAAGTTACAGGGCAAGAAAGCAGTATAGTCATATTTTGTGTATATATTTTACAGAAAGATATTATTGTATCCCAGATGCCTTCAGACTTTAACCCTCAATAAGCCAAGTGGTATAAGACGTTCAGTACTAAAGCAATAAGGTAGTCATTTTATATGTCTGCATGTCTGCCAGTTTAGTCCTAATTAGTTTTGAAAGAATTCACCAGTTTTGCCTTTAGCAACAAAGACCTGTTTTTATTCAGCTGAAGAAGCACATTCTATGTATGCATCTAACCCTAACAATAAGTGACACACCACCTAATTTTAGGTGCAAATTAAGATGGGTGTAGTTAATCACGTTGTGGGAGGGCTTTTCTCTTCAGTAATTACAAAGGAAGGCTAGATCTTAGGTCTGACAGCTAGCTTGTAGAAGGCTAAAGTTAGGTTAAGAAGTCTCTCAACCTAAATAAGAAGGAGGTGAAAGTACATAAAGCTCCATCTCCAACTCTTCATGAAGCTATCCTCTATCAGTAGTTATAGAGCATTAACGCAATGGGAGTTGAGCACCATCGACTCAGAATCACTGTATTCATTAATTAAGGCAATTTGCGTTTTGAGAAGAGGGTACAAGCTAAACATTTCTTAGTGATGACAGGTGGTATAACAAAGGGCAATGACCACAAGCTGTGGTTTAGGAGGTTCAGATCAGATACTAGGAAAAAAAAAAATCACTAGGAAAATAGCACAGCACTGGACTGGGCTGTCCAGAGGGACTGTAGAACATCCCACCTTGGAAGGTTTCAAGACCTGGTTAGACAAAGCCACAGCTCACCTCATCTGTGTCTTGCTTTTGGTGGGGGGCTGGAAGAGATGACTCTAGAGGTCCCTTTCAACTAACATTTCTAGGGCTTTATGGTCATTATTGAGTTTGGCCTATGTATTGAGTCTGTCTGGAGTGGAGCTAACTTTCTTCATAGCAACCCATACAGTGCTTTGCTTTGAATTTGTAGCTATAAAGGTGGTGATAACACACCAATGTGTCGGGTATTGCTGATGTGCAGTGTGCGGGCTAATGCCTGTGGAGCATCAAGGCTCTCTCTCCAGCCACCACATCAAAGGCTAGTAGGCTGAGGGTGGGAAAGGGATTGGGAGGGGACATAGCTGGGACATTTGACCAAAGAGATACTCCATACCACATGACATCACATGCTCAGCAATAAAAGCTAAGAGAAATGACAGGGATGGGGCATTTGTTACTAAGGCATTTGTCTTCCAAGTCACCCCTACACATACTGAGGGCCTCCTTCCCTGGAAGTGGGTGGACATTGCCTGCCGATGGGTTGCAGAGGATAAATCTTCTTCTTCACATGTGACCTTTGTGTTATTTCATTAAACTGCCTTTATCTTGACCCAAAAGTTTTTCATCTTATTTTCTCCCTCTGTCTTGCTGAGGAGGGGGAGTGAGAGAACAGCTTAGTGGACACCCGGCAGCCAGCCAAGGTCAACCCACCAGAGCCTAATTTCCTATAGATGTGTTTTTAAAATTATAACATGCAATACACACCTTTTTCTGTTTCATAAGAGTTGCTTTTGTATTTGATGCAAATAACCAAACACAAATCACAAGGTACAAGAAACAAAGAAAAAGACATCTTGGTTATGGTTTTAGGATGGTTTTCTGGACTTGGTGAGGAGAGAAGATTTGCGTGAGGAGAGTTAGAGGGGAATTTAGTGCCTGGTTCAGCAATGTTTCTTAGTAGTGCCAGTGGGACTGCAAGCATTTCCCTCCCCAGTGTGTGCCCTGAGCACCTTCTCAACAGGTCAGCTCTGCTGACTGGAAGAAGGGACAGGGGTAGCGCTCAGTCTCATATACATCACAACCCTATGCTGGAGTTCACTTTAGCCCAGTACATAAGGCTACCCTTATTTCTGTCTATTTTTTTTTCCAGATCTCTAGAAAAATATTATTTGAGGCCTTTACCTATCTTTTAAAGTTGTTTGCAATTGGTTAGGAGACCTAAAGCTATTAGGAAAAATCTGACAATCACATACACATGTTACAGAGGCACAGAACAATATATTTTTTTAAAAAGCTGGACTAGAGGAAAAGGCACAGTAAGTTTCCTTCCTGACCAATGATATAGGCCCATTTCAATACAGTATTAGTTCTTGTTGGCCATGTTTTCATTCTTCTCACACCATCTTTGTGCCTTCCCATTCTTGCTGCACATCCCATTCCTCCCTTCCCTCTGTTAATGACCAGGAAGTGAGACGAACAAGATTGACAGTCTCTGAAGCACGGGAAGTGCCATCTGTGCTTTGTAGATTGAAAATCTTATTAGTTTTGCTTCCAGCCAAGTTGTGCATATGGAGCAGAGCAACTGGGGTAAGGAAAAGTGCAGCTAGGGGAAGGGCCAGGAGGGAACAAGAGCAACCGCTAGGTAAAATGCAAAACAAGAAGAAATACAAGGAGGTAAAGGTAGGGGTTAGAGAGAGAGATTACACTATCCCATTTCATCCTTCCACCTTGCTGCCAGTTTTTCACAACCTATATCCTAAGCTAATAACTGCTCTAGATACACAAAGAGAATCAGGCTTTGAAGTCTCACCACTGAGAGATAGTACCTAGCTGACCAAACGACCCACAAAACATACTCCTGGGTTTGGTTGGTTTAGCTGCAAGAGGTACCCGAGGTTTTGCTCTTCTGTTTTCCATTGTGGAAGAGATGAGCATCTTGCTACCTACCTGCTCCCCAGGACTGTTAACTAGCACTGTATTCTGCCTTTCTGCCTGAGACCTCCACTCTCAGGGTATTGAGGACCTGAGATGAGGTCCAAGCAGGACAAGGTTCCTTCCGTAGACACATTTGGCACAGGAGACTAGCATTAAAACAGCTTGGGTAGGGAAGTAAAACATGCTCTTCAACCTCCTGGGAATAAACCTAGGTATCTCAGGAGATTACAGTGAATACCAACACTTTTTTTCTGTGTCCCTGCCTTTCTTCTCCATCAGTATGCCTTGGGTTTAGCTTTCTGCCTGTTCTCACAGAAGTGCCTGCCTTTCTGCATGAAATATATTCACATTTGCCTTCAGGTTTTGCAATGCCAGGGACCAAATCCCTTCAGCACTCCAGTCCTTTAACAGGTGTATGGAAGAATGTACAGACCCCTACTTAGGCGATCTCCTTCTGCATGAGGCACGGTGGCAGCAGGACATCACATCGCTTTCCCAGCAACCCTTTTCCCTGCCTGCCTGCCTTGAAGGCATCTCAGAAGCACGTCAGAGACAGGGCAGGAGTGGTCAGGACATAATGCACCCTGGCTGTGCTTACTCTGACAGATTCTTCAGCAGCCCGTATCCAGCTGGTGCAAGCTATATCAGCCCCACAGCCATCATAATTTTTGCAGAGGCTGGAAGCAGACTGAAGAATCAGGAAAGCCATAATCCAAATGCACTAGCTAAAAAAAATACTCAGTATTAGAGATGGAACCAGGCTGTTCTGTGCTAAAATTGAATTTCCCCCCAAAGTCCTATCTTTCTCTGTATATTTCTTATGGGCTCATAACTGTCACCACAATTACACTTCCACTGCTTTGCAATGCATATGCTAATACTTCCTTTGCAAGCATACCTGATAATTCTGGTAGAGCCTTGCAGCCTCAAAGCTGGCTTTATATATTCATTCTCATTTATATTTTTCCCTTAATCCTTATATTTCTTTTCTGTATTCTTCTTAGAAGTCAAACAAAACTCTGCAGAATTTTTAAAGCTTACATCCTTCTTTCTCCTTCCTTGTGTTTTAAACTGAATGGATGAAACAAATATTCTCACAGAGAAATGCATATCTCCTTCCTTGGAAGCATCAAGTACAGCTTCAGAGCTCTTTATCCAGTGCTTACACATCTTCCCCCCTCCCCTCCCCAGCTTAACATGCAACTACTAGACAACATCACCACAAGTTAGTAGTGAAAAATGGTGAGGGTTTTTGAACATTATGCGGATCAGCACACAGTTTCTAACATCCAATGCCTCAATAATTTTCTTAAATTCACAGATTGAATACAGCATCACCGACACAGGGTAGCCTATGGAGCATTAAAATAGCATGCTCTGCTTCATTCCAGGCTGAAGAGGCTTATAAACCAAAGATGTAAAAGTTCTCGGTGTCATTAAGAAAGATAAAGAAGGAGGCTGCTGAGACAGGAAGCAGTCTCTCAGACTCAAGGATGTTGCATTCAATTTTGTTGAATGGACTGTTGCACATTTGATCAGTTCCTCAAGGTTGATCCCATGATTGTAATGATAGCTACATTAACAACAACAAAAGAAAATCAAATCAGACAGCCTGTCTATTACTTCATCTCTGCCTACCACTTCATCTCTTGCACTTCTGGTTGTCTATGAACTCAGTTTAAGTAGGATGGGCTGAGCACAAACTCATACTGGTCTTGTTTGTAACCTTGTTAGCAGAGCAGCTGCAAGGCTTGACAAACAGACAGGAGCACCAAAAGTCATGGGTCACCAGTGTACTACAGGA
>NW_009259437.1:159821-231043 GCF_000687185.1 Egretta garzetta | reverse complement strand
GGTACTCAAGGAATGTCCAAACCACTGAATATCCTTTGCATCTTCTAAGGAATATGATTTAGAGAGCTTCTGGGGGGGCTTGGTATTGCCTGAGGGACCTAAGTGTTTTGTGGGAGCATCCTGTTGATGGAGCCTCCTGGGGAGAGGTTATGTGCCCTAAATCAGTTCTGAGATCTGAAGGATAAGATAGATATCTATGATTCATCACCAACAGTGTGAGTTTTAGGTGCATCCATGGACTAGGAGACATTTGTAAATGGTACTCTTGAAACCTTGTCTGAAATACTTAGGGACAAATGCAAACAGACTGCGTACCTGACCTGCACAGAGTAGATTTAGTTCAGAAGTTATGCTGTAAGTTTGCAAGGTAGGGCGCCATGCTGCCCAAACATGATGCAGGACATGGTACACATGACCATAGCTGGACATTTCCAGCCAGTTCAGCGTGCTGGGCAAAGTTTGTGTATTTCATTGCACTTATCTATGCAGACACACCTTTAAGTGCCTAGATCCAACCAAATTACAGTTTAGAAATGATTTAAGAGAGCCTGAATCAAGCCTAAAGTAATAATCATCTCTGCTGTGATTAATGAGAACCCAGTGTTTTAGAACCTGGCAGTATTCAATCACCAATCAAAACCGCATCAGGCATTCATTCCTATGAATACAAATACATGGAGGCCTGGCTTCACAGCTGGTGCAAATTGGCTTAGCACCATTGACTTCATGTAAATGGGCTTTAACTAGGCCAGCTGAGGAACAGGCTCAGAAATCTTCAGCCCACCCAAAACATAGACCTTGTTTCACCAGGAGAGGAAGCAAAAGAAGTCTAGCTTAAAAATAAGTATAAATCAAAAAGTGGGTATACTGCAATTTTTTAAAAGGACTTGGGCTGTGTTAATGAGCAGCGCTTTGTGAAGCCCACCCCAGGAATATACACCCCAGTACACAAGTCACCAAAGGGTATTCCTATTATTCTCTGTGTGTTTCTTTGTGTAAGTACCAGCTGCAAAAACATGCAATATAAAAAGACGCTTTTGTGCACATGCTGTTCAAAGCTGTGCTCTTATTTGATGATTGTGTTTTTAGTGGTAAATCTCTGAAACAAAGTCTGCCTCACCACCAACTCAGCTCATTCACAGAGGGAAAATGTATGCCAAAGGCAGAGGTCCCAGCCAGATGTAAAACAGAGCATCCTTCCTCCCAGGGAGCTCTGGGGGGTCAGTGCCTCTCCTCCCCATCGGACAATGCTTCCTTTCAGTTCTCCACCCACCAAGACAATACAGTCATTACACCAAGATGCAGCAGGTGCTCTTTGGAAGAGAGATAAATTCTGATTTTTCCTCTGAGGGAATAAGAGAGAGCGCTCTCTGGGATAAAACTCTTCCTTTATGTAGAGCAGGGGGACTGCAGCTGTACTGAAATGGTGATTGCTGGTTGAGTGGATGGTGGAAGATATTTTCTTGTACCCTTTTCACCAAGATCCACAAACAGCTCAGAGCACATCATCCTTATTAAATAGTTATGACCAGTGATAAAAACAACAGCAGCATCCATTTCTGTCGCTTTATGTTTGGGGTTTTTTTTAAATAGTAAATACTGCTAAGTTTAACTACGAGGCAGCAAAAGCCTATAATTCCTTTTCCTACCTACCACCTGTCCTTCTCCCTGTCAATCCTCTCCCCTTCTCACTCCACTGCTACAGGCAGTGCTGTTTTGCAGGTAGCTTGGAAGCTTTGAAGTTTTCCCTCAGAAAGCTGATTATATAAACGTTAGTATATCTTCAGGTTTAAAGCAGGTGGATCATCTCAGAGCATTTTACTAATTTTCAGAAGGTTTTATACTGTTCTTTTTTCAGTGGGGATTTTTCCAAGATTATAAAGAAAAAAAGAAGAATCCAGAAAGCAAGTGAAACTGTCAATAAAAGCGGTTTTGATGCAAGTGGTGTACTGTGACAGGTTGTCATATTCAGATCTAGATTGTGCCCATGCATTTGCTATAAATATCAATTTTGCTAATGTTGTGAATAGTAAGTAATTGAAGGGGGTTTTACCCTATTGTGCTTGGAAGAATAGCATGTGAATAAAATTTCAGAAAAGATTTTATCCTTATTTCTAGAAGGAAATGATAATAACCATGTGAAAATCTTCCTTTGATAAAGGTTGAGGAAGTAAAGGAGGATTTTTTTATCAGTGTATTGGGTGGGATTATTTGTTTGTTTTGATTTTTATGGAAATATCCTTTTTGTTGTACTCTCCTGTGACATGATGATTCCTGGTTTTTGAGGGGGGGGGGAGTGTGGTTCTGAATGTAATATTCCCCACAAGCTATACAGAGGATTTTAATGAAAAAATATGTTTTGAAAGAACTGTCATAACTTGGATCTTTTATAGTGTGTTTGAAAGCTTCTTCTAGCACTCATGCTTGCTATCTCCTGGGAGGATTATAATGTATTGGAACGATACAATCTATCTGGAGATATATTTTAAATACTTTTATCAAAAGCATTCTGGGTTATTAAAACAGTGGTTATGGAGGAAATCATACTTTGCAATAAATGGCAACACCATCTGAACAGACACGTGAAAATATCCAAAATAAGGAAAACTAAAGCTGTGACGGTTTTCCTACTTTATTGCTTCCTAAATCCTAATGGCATGTGGGATCACATGTCCTAAACAAGAAAGTAGGACACTAAAATGCCAAAACCAGGTCCTCAAGGGTATTCAGGTACCTATAGCCCACTGATGCCAAGAGGCGTCAGGTGCCTAATTTCCACCTGAATCCGTGGGTGTGTCAGGTTCAAGCCTCAGGTCTGTATTACCTTTTATATTAACTCCCAGTTAACTTTTCTAGTTAATGTAAAGAATCATAGAATGTTTTGGATTGGAAGGGACCCCTAGAGGTCATCTAGTCCAACCACCCTGCAGTGAGCAGGGACACCGCTAACTAGATCAGGTTGCTCAGAGCCCCATCCAACCTGGCCTTGAATGTTTCCAGGGATGGGGCCCCCACTACTTCTCTGGGCAACCCATGCCAGTGTTTCACCACCCTCATTGTAAAGAATTTCTTCCTTATATCTAGTCTAAACCTACCCTGGTTTAGTTTAAAACCATTACCCCTTGTCCTGTCACAGCTGGCCCTACTAAAAACATTGTCCCCATCTTTTCTATAGGCCCCCTTTAAGTACTGAAATGTCGCAATCAGGTCTCCCCACAGCCTTCTCTTCTCCAGGCATCTCAAGATGTAGTAAGTGTTGTGTGCTACTCACAGGACCAAGCAGTGAGTTCTAGGACAAAGAAAAAAGAGTGGTTGCCAGGTGGTTTCCAAATATAAAAGGTTTTAAAATCAGTTGGTATAGCTGCCATGTAGCAATAACAAACCAACTAACAAAACCTAGACCCTCCTATTTTGTTACAAGATTGTAATAAATTCTTTTTAAAAATAAATTATTATTCTACTTTTTATGTTTTATTTTCTTTCAGATAAGTGAAAATCATTGTAGTGACTATCATCAGTCTTTCATATGCTGTAGTAATCAAACCTTCCCACATTTGTTGAGTGGTCTTGTGATGACATCAAACAGTGTACTGTAGGTGATTATAAAGTAGGGTTTTTTTTCTGTTCAGTGAGAAGATAAAAATAATGTAGATAAAAGGAACATATCTTTTATAAGACAGAACTCAAGTAATTTGAGGTGGAAATCCATAAAAACATCGCAAGTGGTGTTGAAATGATGAGTCACTTCAGCAGCATAAAAATAATATATTTATCTACATTTTTACCAAAGGCTTTGAAGTTCTGTATCTCAGAAAATAATATATATATTAAAGTGCTTTGAAAAAAATTCAGTTTTACTTTGAGGCATGAGCTCTCTCTCGCATGTGTTTTCCCTCCTTCCTCACACTTCTATTTAGCATTATTTTTATAGCTAATTTTTGCTACCCTCTAGCATATACATATTTATAAATATAAACATATTTCTATGTTAAAAAAATACTATAATCAGCAGTTTAGATCAGGTAGCTGTCAATATTATTTAAGATAAATATTCTGGTCTTGCAGATGTTAAATCAGAAAGCCCGATGACTAAACAGAATTTAACCTAAATCTATTAGTGATTTCTCTTGGTAATATCATTACAAAGATTTTTTTTCTTTTTTCTCATTTCTTAGTCTCTTTCACTCAAAGTGTATGCTACTATGCCTTGGTTTCCAGTTGTGTTTTTCAGTCATATATCTTCATGAGAACTATCATCTTAATTTTAGAAATGAGGACACTGAGGCACTTGAAAACAATTTGCAGTGTACCAGATTAATTAGTGGGAAAGCCACGAACAAGATGCAAGTCAACTTCGTCCAGGTCAGTACCTTCAGTCATTGGCAACAAATACTCAAATACAGTGCTAAAATTTGATTTGATATCCTAAGTCCATTTTATAGTAAACTAGAAAGTATCTTCAAACTTATTAAAAACAGGATTTGGAAAATTTGATTACATGCATGCATACTTCTTGCATTTCTTCACTAAACAGTGCTATTTTAAATCTGTTATTTTTGAAAGCAGACAAAGAAGAGAAAATGGTTTTGCAATACTTGGCCTATATCATGCATTCATAGCACTATCAGTACAGTACCTTGATTACTGGATAAATGCTGGCTGCTGTCTCCTCTGAGCTCTTTTCACTTTCAGCAGTATAATTTTATGTTAAGGTTTAGTGACATGACAATTGAATTGCATAAATCTGTTCATTATGCCATTTAAACTTTGAATTTCTGTTGTAGGCTGTATGGGGAAGAGGTTTTATAAATGCTGCAATGCTCACATCAAAAAACCCCCAGAAAACAGACACACCCACTCCCACCCAAGACCAGATGTTTTCATTAAGCATTGGATGTGTAAACACACACAGTCATAATTTCTTTTTTTTCTTCACATATAATTTGCCCTGCAATTTTCAATTTAATTAGATATGGATTTTCTTTTCTAGTTAGGTCTTTCTCTAGATAGGTGTACTAACTAGGATCATAATCTTTTGATTCTTTCTTTCCATTTACTCCTTAAAAAGAAGATACCTCATTCTGAAACGTAATTTAGAAAATGCACAAATTTTACTCTCTTTCCACATGCACAAACAGGGATTGCAAGGTGTTAAGATACACTACTCTACTAAATATTTCAGGTTTCTAAGAAAATAGAAATATTTGACAGTAAGCTGCCTGAAGCAAATAACAATGGAAAGATGAAATTATATTTATGAATTGGGAAAAGAAGAGGATTTATGTAAGAATGACCCCTAATAAGGTAGAACAGACATTGTCCAACCTGCTAAAGAAGCATTTGTGTCCGCATATGAGGCTAAAGGATAAAATCTGTCTCTGAGCCAGTGCTCTGCCCCCCAAATTTCAAGCAATTGTGTCATAGCAGAAATGGAAGGTTAACGTTGCATTTTTCTATCAGCTTATCTGTGCCACATCTGCTCATTGGAGTTCTTCGTTCATTTGCATGCTTCTGCCATTCACCCTGGAATTTATTGTGGGAGGACTGCATCTCAGACTTGGCTAGCATCCAGAGCCTACTTCTTCATTCCCTCTTTATAGCTAATACAATATGAAAGTCACTAACAAAAAGACTTTCATGTCAAATTACAGGAAAAAAAATCTCAATTGCCTAATACGATTTTAAATTCTTATCATACTGGTGACTTTCTGTAAGTAGTAACATTTGAAAAGAACAATTTAGCTGATGTTTTCTTCAAATACTCTCTGTGCATTGTAAGTTTTTTTTACAAGCTGTGATATGCTGCTACTCTGTCACCACAAAGACAATACAGGGCAATGGATCACAGCTATATAGCCCTTCTCTTCTGTTCCCAGCCCATTGGACTTAACATCTTATCAAAAGTACTAGCTAAGGTTGTGCATATTGAGAAATACTGTTTGATGTAGATGTCAGGCCTATTTTCTGCCCTTAAAGGAATATTGGTTTATATGTGTATATATATGATGAGTATATCTACACATATTTAACTATGGCCACAAAGATGTGTATATACACATATAGCTGTATGTATATATACGTATACACTTTTACTTTTAGTAATATTACACTTTTAACTGTATTCAAGGCTAAATAATGCTAAGCTTATTAAGCTTGCTATTATGTCAATAACACGGAACTGCAGTTCAGCCCAGACTAGTTTCTGCCTGGCACGAGTAGCCAGCTCCATTACACCTCTATAATGGCCTTTTCCTCCTCAATTCTTCCATACCGCTCCTTCATATTCCTGAGGCCTCTCTAGACAGATATATAGGTAGGGAGAAGAAGAAGCCGGGCTTTGATGCCTCTCCCTGTCCTCACACCTTCACACACCTCCCTTGCTCCACCAAAGCTCAGGTATCTGCAGGTGCTCGCAGGGAGCGGGAATGTGGGAAGAGAAGGTGTTACAGTGGCAATCTAAACTCTCAAATGCTGACTCATTCCTGATTATCATCGCAACAAATTATCACCGTTTAATTATGTACCTCAGTAGTTTCTGATAGCATAGTTCTTTCCCTCGTGACACCATCACCACCAAAGATAGATTTCACATAGCAGTGACTATCACTAGTACACATGATGTTTGTCAGTAGAAATAAATGGAAACCAAATTAACCCTCAGTTCTGTCTTTCTCATCTAAATCAGACCCCTAATACAAATTTGCATACTCTTCTTTCTGTGTTGGACAAACTAGAATGTTTACACTAGAACGTTATGGTGTCATAAACTTTGCAGTTGAAATTTTTTGATTAAAAGTACCAGATACTAGCCATAGTGATAGAAGCTATGCATACTATTTTTTTTTAATGTAATTCAAAATGTTGGTGTAAACTCTCATTTTGTACAAGTACAAGTAGTGGTGTATCCATATAGTGCCTCAGAGGACCCAGATGTACTAGCCATTGAAGTTACCCATCGAAAGCGCTTTCCTCAGGTACTGGAGGAAAGTCAAAGTTCTTGGGTTACAACCCAATGATTAGTAAACAGAGTTCCTAGCTTGTTTACAGGTAGATGTAGTTTCTTCCAGTCACCTTCTCATTATCTTTGGTGACTGCCAAATGAACAAGGATGTGACAGAAACAGACGCGCCTTCTGGACCTCTCTTTAACCTCATATTTAACTAAATGAAATCAAGATCTTTTGGCACCATATTACATTTGAATTTCAGATTAGCTCTTTGGCTCTAGATTTGCAAGGCCAATTGGCATGCACATTTTGACAAATTTTGTAGAAGATAGGAATTAACCAAAAGAAAAAATTCAAAATCAGATCTTACCTAATTTTACCTATGCATATACTACTGTATCCTTTAGGACAGCAAAAGTGGTCTACTGTTATTTCATGGTGAACTTTCTTAATGAAACACTGAGAGGCTAAAACAACTCTTCTCAGAGATCATATCCTCTGAGGCCCAGAGAAATACACAGGCTTTTCTCTTGTAAAGTCCTTACCCCTTGACAAATCTGAAGTGGGAGTACACATGTGTACATCTGGAAGAAGAGTTCAGTTCTGAGCACATATCTTTGAGCACCTGGCTTACCCCTTGACAAATCTGAAGTGGGAGTACACGTGTACACCCGGAAGAAGAGTTCAGTTCTGAGCACATATCTGGTGTGCTCTGCCCCTCAATCTGCCAACCTTGGATTCTGGCCAACCTTATGAATGTATTAATATATATAGGGTTTTTTTAGAGGGGTTATCTAGGCTCTAAATGATTTTAAATCCCTACAGAGACACATGTCTAGTTGCTAGTTGGATCTGTATTCAGAGTGGTGGATGAATTCCTTGATGAACCAGAGCTTCCATTTTATGTAAATAAATTCTGGCATTTCTTTCCCAAAATAAGCAGCAGTCAAGAAAACAGCATATCTTTGACTCCATAAAGCATCCATTTGCTCCCAGGAACATTATAAACAATTTGAAGAGCATTATTCCTTCTGTGTATCTGGACCTAATTTCTAGTATTGCATGCAAAGGTTAAACACATTTTTTAGGTAGTAAGTGTCCCCACAACTCATGAAAGCTCAGTGATTTTTTTTTCTTCCCCAGCATCCCATCAGTATACTGACATTTGCAAATCATTGATCTAAACAACTATTAATTTCAATGAAATTAAAAACTACAGAAAAGCAGGCAAGCAAAATAAATACCACAGTATAGGAAAGACTGAATGCATTTAAAAGCCCTGGAGACCCTCAAACTAAAATGACATACACACAAAGTAAATCCCAGCTGCGATTGTGAACTAGTAATGAAAACCAAGTCTAACAATAAAACCCCTGAAACAGAAGCTACAGTAGATATAATTGAGTACTATACTTCCCACTCATTTTTCCCCTTTAAATTTAACATGTTTCGCTAGAAAACTGTTACAGCACCATGATGGGCTCAAAATGAAAGCACTATGTTATAGTGATATGTACCTATAATAATACCCAATATAAAATGTTGAAGTTATATTGCAGCATGATTAGCTTGGGTAACAGTGAGCATTCTCCTACCGGCAATAAAAGACAAAGCTGTCATGAAGAGTTCTTATTTGCCTTCTAATTTTACCATTGACTAATGGAAGCCAAGGGTAGAAAAGCCCTGTTGGGCTGCCTAGTTCATGTTGCCGCCAATGAAAAGTTGATCATTATAGTATATTTTATAGTATCGATGGTTCTTTTACAACTTCCTTTTGGAGTATCTTCTATATTATCAGACATGTCAGTGTGAGGAAGTTTTTGATGCTTTTCAGCCTACATCTGTCTGTTCTTAATTCCATCCCATTAATCATAGTCATAATGTCTTACACACCTATAAGTATTTCCTCTTTTTCTTACCTGTCCCCACATCCAGGGACAGGTAGAATGCTTGCATTGTGGTCTGTAATGTCAAGCCTTATCCAGTGTTACCAACTCTTTCTTAGGAACTTAAACTTCTAATAAAATATTTTTTAAAAAGTTAAGAGTATCCTAGATAAGAACAGACATGCTGCCTGTTTGCTTAAGAAATTGGGAAGTAATCCATCTGTCCTGCTGCAGTATGAGACACCTCCCTGTCTGTTGGGGATGCCTTTTTAGGTTCCAGCATCACAATCCACCTTCATGTGTTTCCTTGGTGGCTTTGTTATCTTTAGCTACCTTAACAGTTAAATAGATCTCTGAAAGTTTCCTCCTGTGTTTAGGAACCTCTAGGAGAAGAAGTCAAAGTACAAAGTAGTTTACAAGTCGAGCCTGGCTGCTGAAGAACATAATGAAGAGCAGAGTCCTAACCAAACCTACCCAAATGTTAATAATTTCCAACACCCAGAATAACCATGCACAGAGCTTTTTAAATATTTTCTAATAATGCATGTACTTTTATAATATTTCATTTATTAAAAAAGTGTGTAATAGTTACAAAAAAGATGGTACTTTTGGCAAAATTTTCAGAGAAAGAGTCAATCATTCCCAAATATTTAATAGCATCAAGTGTTTAGACTATGTCTGAGCTAGTTTTGTGACCTTAAACACATTCTGGGGATATTACTTTCTGCCACAACTATTTTATTTTCATTTCCATGTATTTTGGTTCTCATGAAGGGTTAGAACTGTAGCCACAAGGTCTAAGAACCCTACAAGTTTGCTCTTATTTCAGGTTCTCTGCTTATAAAATATGCAGGTACGGGGGGGGAAAAAGTCATAAGAGCCATTTTAGAGGCTGACTTAGCTCCACCTCTGTAGGGAGATCCACCCTAGCTGCTGCTAGCTGGAGAAGTGGCTGCCACATCACCACTTCAGCCACTGCTATAACAGCTTCGATGTTGCTGGCCCCAGAGCAGGCATGATATAAACCCGGGCCTGCGAAATCCTGAATCCAGGAAATCTCAAATCTTTGGCTATTTCACATTTTATGACTTTCATATTTCACACTTTATGATTGTCAAGGGGTATCTTAGAACAGATTCATTAGAAATACAGAGGAGGGTGAGAGGGTCAGCTTTTGTTTTTAAAACATTGAAGGACAGCAAAGGATCATACTCTACTGTTCTTAAGCCACTGAAACGTATGACCCAAGGAAGAGAGATAAGGAAACGATGGAAACCCATGATCCTTTTTGTTTGCATTTCCCCCCATTTAACATTGCTTTCTTGATTGAACATTCATTTAAATTGTCCATGAAGCATTTCCAAAGAGCCATGTCTATGGTTTTCTTCTTAGATGATAGAAATGGGGGTGGTGCCATCATGGCACTCTTTTTGAGCTGGTTATTTACTTCACCTACTGACTTACCAAAAGCTCCTACGGAATTACTTCTCCAGCCAAAACCAGAAAATGTGGCAGATCTAGGTCTCCAATTAAATCAATCCCTAAGGCTCAAGATCAATGTTCAGGAAAGACTGAACAAAAGTGCAAGAGAAAGCAAAAGAAAGAAAGAAGGAAAAAGAAGGAAGGAAGGAAAGAAAGAAAGAGGGAGGGTGAGAGGGAGGAAGGGTGGGAGAGAGGAAGAGAGACAGAAAGAGAGTGTATAAAATACAAAGCAGCAAAGATTTCCAGACAGGTTTTGGGAAGGGGGCTTAGTACTGAGTGTAAGTTTTATGTATACGTTAAATATTTTAAGGCATTTTTTCTGGGGAAAAGAAAAAAGGTGCAATTCCTCAAACATTACTCTGCTTACAGAGGGAAAAGCTTAACTGTTCAGTCATTTATATGTTTCCTACCTGAGACAGTACCAGATGGTGCCATGTAGTCTCAGGTTAATCATTGTGTGAGAGACCTGGGCTGGGAGCCAGACCCACTTCACAGTCAACTGTGAGAACAAGTGATGCTGAACCTTACATAAGATTCACAAGCAGAGCCCATGCATGTTAAGCAGACATCTGGTATGACATTTCATATTTATCTGCTATAAGGGTTCAAACTGAGCCAGAATATGGCATTACACCATGCCAGTCTTCTCTGGTATACTTACCAATTTTTGCAGAATGCAAACATTCATGAGAAAGAAATCTTGTGTTCTAACTGTTCAGGGTGAGAGTGTGCCAGGCAGGTAGCAATGCAAGGCTGAGTCTCCAAATAAACAGATTGAAGCGGTGCTTTTGGGAAGCAACTGTCCCTTCACCGTGCCGCACAAATAAAAAGCATGAAACGTATTGCTGCAATTCTATTTTCCAAGGGCTTGGACACATGAAGGGACTCCCCAGAAATTCATTTTGCAGCACAGAGAAAATTGCTTTTGGATCTACCACTCTGTGACTGCAGAGTCCTACTGCCCCCATGAAACAGGACTTTGATTTAATTTGCTGCTAAAGGGCATAGTCAGGTTAGAGGTTACGCGTACGCACTGTGAAGGTGTCGGAGCGACAGTGAGGTGGTTCAGCATTTAACTCTAAAGAAAGGGAAACATTTTCCTTTCACATCAACAGGTTGTTGACTATGGAGAACAGCAATATTTTTGGCTAGCAGTATTTGCTGTATCACCAGTGACAGAAACCCAAGAGAAAAAAAAAAAAAAAAAAAAAAGGCTTTTCTGAGACTTTGAAACTGGGATTACTGAAGAACTGAGAAAAATATCAGCTTCTTTCCTACACATGCACGCACGCACACACTAATAAGAATTTATCCAACCAAATGAAGCAGAGCCATTATAATTTGAGGATAACGCCCTTTCCTCAGTACTCACACCCAGTGCATGATTATCCAGTGGAATTCCAAAGCTGAATAAATTCAGTAAAACAGTACTGTATATTGCTGAAATGCAGAGATGTACATAGACCTGGAACATTTGGTTTTCTTCACTAAAATATTTTCTGAGAATATTTTTATTTATGAAAATATATTACATCTTTTTAATTTTTATTGTTTAGGAAAGGAGTCTGATTTTGCCTTCTTACAGATCAAATTCAAATACTAAGTTTTCTCTTTACCTTATAGGAGAATGACATAGAAATTGAAGGGTCTGCAGTACCGAATGTTTTGCAGGAATAATCAGAGTCAAGCTTTTCCATTTATGCCTTATGTAATAAAATTATCACACTATTTCCACCCCATATGACTATTGGGCAGAACCCCTTGTTGAGGAGAGTAGAACTACACTACCTTAAAAGAAAAGCTGTCATAGGCATTCTCTTTTTTTAATTAGTATCAGATATTCATTGCTACACCCCTTCAGCCATGCAATAGTTTCCCCTCTCCTTCTTGCTCCTTTTGGGGTGTCTGCTGTATTGGGTTAATACAAAATAAAACTTCTTACAGAGATCACGGCCAGGTGGCCATCTCTTGAAGTAGCAGGTTGCAATCTGACCCGAAGCTTTTACATAAGTATGCATAAATAAAAATACATGTTTATTTATTTTTTATTTATTTGTGTGTGTGTGTATGCATTAAACAAATATATTAAATTCCCTCTCAAACATTATATTTTCTCCTGTTCTCACCATTTGACCATTAAAAATGCTCTTAAAATGTTGCCACAATGCTTGATAACAGCTTCTTGACAGATTTTATATAGTACATGTTTTATTTATCCACTGTCTTGCACAGATCAGAACTTTCGAAAAGCAGGTAATTAATAAAAAATACCCTGAACAAATGGCAGAGATTGAAAGTAGTTGCATTCACAAGAGAACTATTATATTAATAGAGATATTCCAAACAGAATGGAGGCCCCATTGTGCTAAGTGCTGTACAATCACATAGTCAAAGACAAGCCCTGCTCTGTAATGCTTGCAGGCTAATTAGCAATAACAATAGAACATGACTTATTTTCATTGATACTGGGACACTCAGGGCCCACTCAGACTCCCACCAAGCTTAGTGGTAAGACTCCCACTAAAATTAATAGGCATTGAAGCAGGTCTCCACTGTGAATCAACCAATTTTGTGAACTATCAAGAACATAAGCAAGCACAATGTGAAGAATTGAAAAAAAAAGGAAAAAAGAAAAAATAGTGCTAGAGTATCACAGAACGTACTTTGTTCATTTATTTTGACAAGGCTAGTTTAAATAATTTATGAAACTTCATAGTAACACTAATGAATTTAGCATTCACATAATGAAGACTTGATAATGTGGGGTCTTCATTATAACATTCTGCCACTAAGCCTTTGATTAAAAGATTAAAAGAGTTGAAGCCTCCATTTAATTTATTTCTTTATTTTGATAAGTTCATTTTGTTTGCAGATTAGTACATTGAGAATTTCCTATTATATCTTATTGCCCCTGGCTCTGTAAGATGAGGCACCACAAGACTACATCCAATACATCATTTTACATGCCTACAATGAATGCTCTCGCTACTCAGCTGGAGTCAGGAAGATAGAATCAGATGTCTGAATTTCTTTAAAAAGTCAAATTTGCAGCTCTGTTTCCAAGTGAATAAGCTGTACCTTTTACTGCTCTCCTCCTGGTCCCCAAACCCTGCATCCCCATACACACAGTAACATAGAAATGGGTAGACAGGGGAACATTGTTGGCTAAACCAATAGCCTGGTGTTTGAGATGTTTACCTGGAGTATGAATGCAGAGGGTTTCAGTCTGTTACAGCTAAATAGACTGAAACCATTTCCTCAATAGGTGCTAAGCTACATAGGAGTTACTGCATGAAAGACAGAAAGTGAGACAATGTATTGCCTAATTTTGTCTATCAGAAAATCAGTAATGATTTTCTCTATATATGATATGTCTTTTGAAAAAGATTTAAAAACCCATGTTCCAAACAGTTAAGAAATAGGCTTTTAAACGTTATTACTTTCAAAATAAATAATTGTTTCTGTAACCAATCTTCTTGGAGATCTCTTCTTTATAAAAATTGATTAAAAAGCTAGCAGACATTTGATCCTATTTAAATCAGTGGCACTCTTTTCAGGGTTTGGATGACAACCATTTGCACTGAACAGTCAGTACTTCCATGGGAGCTAATGTGTTAACTGGGAAAGCATCTGCTCACAAGCACATCTGTAATGATGACTGTAAGCTTCTAATAAGTGAAAGAACTGTAAAAGTAAATGATCCATACATGTTCTTGAAGGAACCCTGCTGTCATTAAGATCGGCCTCTGCATGGATACATCAATAGTATAGTTACAAATTCTGTTGCAGATCACTTCATCTTCTAGGTTATGTGATAGAGAAAGACAGAACTTATCCTGGAGTGCAGGATAAAATGATTTCACAGAGGAAGCCATCATCCATCTATATTTCTAAGGGGAAAAAAAAAAAAAAGAAAAAAACTCCCTGTAGTTTTGTAATCCACTGTTTTAATAGCTCTGATTATGTACATACAGAGATGATATTAACAAGCTATTTCTGTACATAATCATAAGATTCTAGCCTAGTCTTACTAAACAGCACTGTACATGACTGGTACATTTTGGTCATATGACTGATTAGTTTTCAATGGGAAAAAATATTTTGACAAATGCAGGTTTTTATCATTACTGAATGGGACTCAGAAGTTTTACAGGAAAAATAAGACTTGGACAATTCATTTTTAGTCCTGGAAATCTTTTATCTTAGGACATCTAACTAATTTTGTAATTTCACAATTTGTGGATTTTTTTTTAATTTCAGTTGGAATTTTTTCCTGAATGGATTTTTCCTATTTAGATATTATATTTTTGCCATGCAAACCCAGTACAGCAGTATATTGCTATAGCAATATGCTACTGACCCTGGCAGCCACATTACAGTGGTTAAAACACTGGTTTTATTTTTTAAAATATTAGGAATCTGCCTCTCACAAAATTTTTATACCTTTTGTTTCTGTTTTTGTTGTAATGGAATTGTTGGCATTTATGATATTTATGAAATGTTAAACAGCTGCTGTTAAATGTGTCAATATCTTATTATAACCATTATGCTATAGGCAGGCAAAATTACAACAAACTGCCATAAAATGAAGGTAGAGACATACTGTCAAGGCAAAGGCTTTGTCGGCTTCATCTGTACTCTCAAACATGCTACAGCATGCTGTAACATAAAGCGAGGTCTGCTTCTGCATCTGGTAGGAGAATTAGCAGGCAAGTGCTGAAGTGAGCATTCTCCTTGAATTCAGTAAGACTACAGTATTCGCTTTGGATGGGATTCAAGTCACTTAACTGCAAACATTGAAAAGTTAAACTTCTTGTCTAAGTTAGCTAAGCTCCCACAAATGGCAGTAAAGAGCTGAGCACAGACATATGGGGATTCATCACACCCTGAAAAAGTTGTATACAAAAGGTCAGCTGAATACTCTATTGGGATGTTTCTAATCTTATTGACTGTTGAGGGAGTCTTCACAAAACCACTTGCTGGCACTGTCCACATTCAGAACTGGCACTCGTTAGGTCTCAGGCCTTCTATCAACTGTTAATACTACAGAAACAGACATATTACTATGAGAGGGTTTGAAGTGTCAGCTTTGCTATTTATCCCATATCTCCCAAGAGAGAGAAGATGCATCATGCACAGTCCCTTTCAAAGTAAACTAGTATCTTCATTGAGCTTGCTAATTTTACATCTTCAGTCTTTAGATCAATGAAACGAACCAAAAAACGTAGAATAGAGTTACAAAATCGGATATGAAATACCATGTATCTTTCTCTAATTGTGTGAGATTGAGAGGAGATGCATGTATCCGCATCTTCAGGAAGGAGCATACCCTATGGCTGTAAGACATTGAGACAACAGTTATGCTTTGTGTTGTATATAGGTACAGATTGGGAACCAACAGACTGTCTTAAGAACTGCGATGAAGAGGCAGTAGCTCCAAAATATGCAAATAAATGTGTGTGTTGCATTTTATGACACAACACCCTACACAGAACTAGAGTAGGAACTGTTCCACTTTGTAAATTACTGAGAGTTCAAAAATTTCTGCATGATTTTGAAGAAAGGAGAAAGAGGCTGTCCTGTGAAAGCAAATTGCAGGCCCACAAAGTGCTACAACCACTGCAGGACACTTGCTCTAAACAGGGATCTTCAACATTTTTTTCCCGTTTTGAGAATTAGTGCATAACCATCCCAGTGTATCTCATTTTAATTTTCTGAGTTTACCCAGACTCCCATCCTGAAGGCCCTAACTGATTGCTGGTGACAGGGAATGCACAGAGCACTCCCTCAGCTTTCTGCTTTCAATGGCTCATATGCTATAACAGCCTTGCTGTTCATTGTCAAACATATAGTTCTGAGAGATGTTTAACATTGACAAGTTCCATGCAGTGTGGTGTTGCATGCAGATGGACTTGCCTATTTATTTACTAAAATACCTTTCCTCTTATGTCACGCACAAATAGGAAGGGACAAGCCTGGCAAAGCTGGCCTTACAGATTTAAATAGCCAGTGACCAAGTGGTTGTTGCTTGTCTATTCACTGCTGAAAGGAAGCATGCCTCCTGAGAGGCAAACCCAATCTCAATTCCAGCCCTATTTTTCAGCTTGAAAATAGGCCCATTTACTACCCTCCCAGGACCATGAGATAAGCATTGACCCAGGAGCACAGTATTTTTAATACAGTTAATTTTTACCTCTGGATCAGAGGGCAGTGTAAATGCTCAGGTTTGGTCGAATGTGGAATATCTGAGTACAGCCAATGTCTTATAATCCCCACTAACCTTTTTCACTGTACTGGAAATCTACTTGTATCAAACTAATAATTTTAGGACAGCGTTGTGATTTAACCCGGCAGGCAGCTAAACACCACACAGCCGTTTGCTCACTCCCCTCCTCCCCAGTGGGATGGGGAAGACAATCGGGAAAAAAAAAAAAAGAAAAAAAAAGTAAAATTCATGGGTTGAGATAAGACAGTTTCATAGGACAGAAAAGGAAGGATAGTAGTAATAATAATAATAGTAATAATAATAGAATATACAAAATAAGTGATGCACAATATAGTTGCTCATCACCCACTGACTGACGTCCAGCCAGCTCCTGACCAGCAGTTTCTTCCCCAGCCAACTCCCCCCAGTTTATATACTGAGCATGACATAGAATCATAGAATCATAGAATGTTTTGGGTTGGAAGGGACACCTAGAGGTCATCTAGTCCAACCCCCCTGCAGGAGCAGGGACACCGCTAACTAGATCAGGTTGCTCAGAGCCCCGTCCAACCTGGTCTTGAAAGTTTCCAGGGATGGGGCCTCCACCACCTCTCTGGGCAACCTGTTCCAGTGTTTCACCACCCTCATTGTAAAGAACTTCTTCCTTATATCTAGTCTAAACCTACCCTGGTTTAGTTTAAAACCATTACCCCTTGTCTTGTCACTGCTGGCCCTACTAAAAAGATTTTCACCGTCTTTCCTATAGGCCCCCTTTAGGTACTGAAAGGCCGCAATCAGGTCTCCCCGCAGCCTTCTCTTCTCCAGGCTGAACAAGCCCAACTCCCTCAGCCTGTCCTCATAGGAGAGGTACTCCAGCCCCCGGATCATTTTTGTGGCCCTCCTCTGGACCTTCATGTGGTATGGAATACCTCTTTGGCCAGTTTGGGTCAGCTGTCCTGGCTGTGATCCCTCCCAGCTTCTTACTGGCAGGGCATAAGAAGCTGAAAAGTCCTTGACTAGTGTAAGCACTGTCTAGCAACTACAAACATCAGTGTGTTATCAACATTCTTCTCATCCTAAATCCAAAACACAGCACTATGCCAGCTACTAGGAAGAAAATTAACTCTATCCCAGCCAAAACTAGGACAGAGAGAAATATTTGCTTACCACTCCATCAGTATGCAGATATAACTGAAAATTACAAAGTGTGAGCCTGTACAGTAGAAAATAATATATAACTTTATTTGATAACTTAAAAACACCCAACTTTTAAATTACAATAAATTATCTTTCTTTTATTTTAACATTTAAAACTTTTTTTTTTTTCCTTTCTAGAAAGGACTTCATTTGAGGTCACTTCACTTAAGGGTCTGCAGCCTTTTTTCAACTTTTAAGAAACACTTTTCCTAAAGGCTGACATTTAAATCTCTAAAACTAAAATCGCAATAGGTTTTTTTCATATCCACATAACATCTTATCTCAGAAGAGGTTCTGCTGTAATACAATGCAATATGCATTTATTAAGAGGCCATTGTGATCATTTATTTTGTGAAGAGATGATGAACCCTCTGCTATTTTTACACATCACTAAAAGGAATAGCCAAAACCAATCTTCCTTTAGGACTCAAAATTATTATGCAAATTTTTACAATTATTTTAGGGTTAACTTTTTGTTCCTTCCTTGTAACTAGATGACAGCAGCAAGAACTTCACATATCAGAAAACAGTGTGAGGCACATGTGCATAAGGGAAGAAGATAATGGAAAACAGGGCTGCTGCAGCCAGTGTCATTAACCCCTAAGAAAACCAGTACAAAATTCAGTGCAAATGAACACTAGGGTGAGATCATCCCCTTTTCCTATCCCAACTAGAAGGAGCAACAGCCCTGCAAGAAGGATTATGCAGCAGTGAATTCCCCTCCACATATCCCAGGAAAGATGCAGGAGGTGTGCGGGAAGTGGGGGGGACAGGACAGAGGCAGAACTTAATAGAGCAGCAGTAGCAGAGTAATGAGAAAAAGCATTCATCTGGTTAAAATTTGGGCTTTTAACAGCCTACTGAAAAATGCTTTTGTTTGCTTATTTGTTATTCTCCGTCTCCAGAGGCTTCCTTTTCTCAGATGGCCTCTGAGGCAAGGCAGGACTCTGCAGAATCACCTCGCCTGTGGTGGGATTCATCTCCCCTAACTACAACCATCTGAAAGCTTGGTCTTTCATTTGAGTTAGTCACCTAGGCTTTTTCGATACATACCTCCTATGGGCAGTCCATTTGCTTCTAGGATAACTGACTAAAATAACTCAAATTAATTACACTGTACTGGTGCCTGTTAGGGGAATCCTAACTGACTAAATAGGACACCTGCCTGTGAGATGGAAATGGGAGAGGAGAATGATCCCACCCATACTGCCAAGGAGGACATTAGTGGATCATCAGGGCAGGGAAGGGTACAAATGGCCCTGGAAATCTCTGTAATCTCAGGTCAACGTCCAAGCTGAATGTGAAAAATTGCAGGCAAATGAAACAACTTTACAGATATTTCACCTACATCTTCTTGTTGGGAGCTGAACTCTGGGACAGAATGACCTGGTCTGTATTTTCCACATCACATCAGTTCATGAACCATGGAGGGAACATACAGAAGACTGTGTTTCCGGTTTCTTACTGGGTATTTTGGAGCAGGGTCCTAATACACTATGCGTTAAAGAGCTGAAAACTGTTTAGGGAGAAATTTCTCAGCTGAGAGAGCCTTGTTTTCCTAAGGCTATAAGATATGCAGACTGAGAATGGGAGATGTGGGTATGGGGACATAATGCCTTTCCATTTCACTTGAAACAAACCAACGAAATTTCTCTTGCACAGATATACATATGCATAAAACTCACCATGAACCTTACTGCTGAAAAAATATATTTTGCTTAGAGGCTACCCTCATTTTTTGGTGATATCCCTTCATCTGCCTTGCAGGCTACAGTAGAAAGTGATTTTGATGTAATAATATAGAACTAAACACAAAAAATGCAAGTAAATTCATTTTTGGATGCATACATTTACAAAGCAAGTACAGGATGTTTAGCATCTTCCCCTTTGGCTTTATTTATAAGGCATTCATTCTCTCTCCACAGGTGAATGAAAACCAAGAGGCTCACACAACCTGTTTACAAATATGTCCTGTTTTTATCTATGATTGCTTCACAGCGCTGCTGTGCTTCTCTGATGTGCTGGGCTTCAGTCACAGCCCTGATATAAGCAACACGTTACTTTCCCAACCAAAGAAAATGTAATTTAAGCAAGCTTGTCAACAGTAGGGCCCAGCAGGCAGGCAAAGCAAGGAATCCAAAAGAGGGTCAGATTTCCTGGTACTTTTCTGCTAGCAGAGAAGATTAGAAGATAACACCTCTTGTTTGGAAGAAATGAATCAAATCAGATAAGTGCAATGCATCCTCAAAAGTTTGTGGTGAGAGGGAGGTATTTGCTCAATATAAAAGTAGTGCCAGTAATAAAAGCTGTGTGGAAGCGATGTGCTTCATAGCACAGTACACATGGTGCTGCTCCACGACCTGAAAGTCAGCCTTAGGCTTTTTGTACAAAAATGTTTTTAAACTCTTAACAGCCATAATCCTGTAAAGCCTGTTCTTGCTTCTCCTCTCGCCTGTTTCTCCTCTCTATCTACTTGTTTCATTCGCTGGATGAGGTGATGTTGCTTGTTTTTCTGCTTCTTGCTGGGACCAAATTATCAATCTACCTGCCACCCACTCAATAAAAAAAAGGCAACGAACACCAGACAGAAGCCACCACATATCAATTCATTATTGTCTCCAGAAATAGCAATAATCTAGCTTTTTTTCTCTCAGAAATAATTTGCCTTGTCAACGTAACAAACAGCAATTAGAGCTCCCTAAACTTTAACAGAAGCATTAATTTCATGTTCTGGAAATCTACAGTTGCAGGCTTCATAAAAAAACAACCTTCATGAGATGGTTCTGTTGCTTCTCAAGTACTGGGAATTGCTTATTGAAGGCAAAGTTACCTGAGGTCTGGTTTTACTGTGGCCTTGTGTGAGTGTCTGAACTCTTCAAATCATCATTCACTTTGTATCTTAATGCTGTGTTACCGTAACAGGTGTAACAGAGTGTACATTGTCTCTGTTGAATCAGGACAATTAATATATTTTGCATTTTGAGAAAATGAATGACATTATAAGCAGTAAAAATAAGACTGTCTCATACTGTCTCTTTTTCATTGCTTATTACTTTGTTTAATTTTAACTGTTTCACCTGAATTATGACATTCTGGGGTTCTGCCAAAGACTAAATATTATTAGAGGGGTTTTTTTATTATTATTTTCCTACTATAAAGAAATAAAAGTCACACAGATGGGGTGGGGCTTTTTTAAATTCTTTTGTTAAGGATGTTACTGGACCAGCCAGATGTGGCAGACTTCTGGAGTCCTCTTTCCTGGGTGCCGAAGGTCAGCTGGGTTCACTCTAGGACCCTGGGGGTCTCTCCATCCCACTCTCATGCAGGTGGTTTCTGCTGCTCCTGTTTGCATGTTCAGCCAGCACCAAAGCTGAGCGTGTACCCCAGAGGCACGCACACACACACAGAGGCCATTATGGCCAGGTACACAGACTGCCACAGACAAGCACTGCCCTTAGCAACATCCATGTATAACACCACCAAAACTCACATAAGTAGTCTTCCACAACATTCCAGATCCTGGTCCCCATTGGGCATGAAACCTCTCTAGATGACTGGTCAGGTTGGCAGTTGAGTGCCTCTGTCCACTGCAACAGGGAATCACCCATTAAAATGACTCACCACTTCTTCCTGGTAGTCTCGCATGGTTTTGAGTTAAGTGAACAAGTTTTTTTGCTTGTAGGTACACCTGGCTCCCCTTCAACTTTGAGGGTGGTGAACCTATTTTGCAGCTGTATACCCACAGGTGGGGTAGGACCCTTACTCTTGGTGCAAGGAGTCATCAGCATCTATCCTTCCCCCTCTTTAGAGGTTTCTCTTATCTTGATACTGGGGTTAGACAGAGCTTGCTTCCCTATTGCAGATAGGGGCTTAGGATCTTCAAGCTGTTGAGTCTGAGATGATCCTGTCTATATCATCCTTTCATCTTTACCAATGTTGCGTAGCCTGCTCACTTCTTCCTATCCCATAGCTCCTCCACTTGGCAGCACAGCTCCTCCAAGACAGCTCATGTCCTGCAGGACAGAGGTGCTTCTCTCCTGGCTTCAGAGCACTCCCTCCAGCCTGGGACTTGGAGCACTGCATCCACCACCTAAAGCTCAGTCTGCATTGAAGCCTCTGCCCTAGCCAGGACAGCTGCTCCAACATCTGCTGGAGAAAATGCTCTGTGGCACAATACCACCATGTCTGAGACTGTTACAGTGGCAAAATTTCAACTGAGACCCCCTTCTTCACACACTTCTGCCCAAACTGCTACCTCAGAGATGTTTTCTGGGCCTGGCTCTTAATATAGGCTTCTCCTGACCACTGCCTAGAGGGTGCTTGACCTTCCCTAATCAGGGGGCAGCTGCAACAAAGGCTCCAGGCACCCTGGGTCAAGGGAAGCTGATAGATAGACATTACTAAGACCTTCCTTGTGCCCACACCCTTGTAGCTCCCTTTATGTCAATTTTGCCTGACAGCACCAGGCACCCTTAAGTTTCTCAGAGGGTTCTCAGGTGTTTCCTAATGACCTTAGAGCTTGTCTCCAGAAGGTCCAGAAGCTCCCAAAACAGAACCCAGATACTGCCACACAACTACTGCTTCTGTTGGCTGCCTCTGTTAGCTGCATTCTCACACATACACTCACAGTCACAGACTCCTCAAGTATTAGGATGGTCTCTAACTCTGCCCAGACCCTGAGTCCCTTTCCCAGCCACTGACTCAGACCCTGAGTCTTTCCTGATGCAGGTCTCCTTCTACCTCCCAGCCAGTCCAGCTTAAAATTTGCTGGCAAATGACACATACACACACATGCATACAGGATTTTACAGGGGAAAAATGAACATAGCCAGATCTTTCCAGTTGCTGGCATTTAGGCCTCTCACACATATATGCATCCTTGCCTCTCCAGTTCCTGACTCATAGATCCGTAGGTCCTTTCAGTTCAGCCCTTTTCCAGCTGCTGGCATGTAGACTGCAGCATTCACACATAAGGGATAGGGAGTGAGTTTACACAGGAAAAAAAAATCAGTAAAAGGATTTAATAAGAAGATAGGCAGCTGGTCCATTTAACCTCTTCCTCTTCATTTTCCTAGTCCACTCTGATACTTCCCTTTCCCCACTGTTGGCCTTTCCCCTGAACACTCTATAAAAAGTTTTACAAAATATCACAAGCCCACTTTAATATCTGATAATACTGATGTTAGTCACATTTTTCGCTTCTTATCAGTTATAAGTTCAGATTGATCCTCTTCAAGGCTATCTCTGAGTGGTGCCTTTAATGGACCGGTGGCTGAAGGGTTCTGGTCTTTGTTGTTGTCTTCATGGTCACTTTCCTAGATATATGTTATTTCTGTTATACTGAAGAGTCCTTAAACTGGTAATTCAGTGAACAAGATGCTCTCTCACTCCACATAGCTTTACAGCTTTGTTTACCTCTGTGTTTTAGAGGAAGCCTTGGCCACCTAGAATGGGCAAGACAATGGTGCTGGTTTCAGGAACTGTGGGCACAGAAATTTTCCCATAATGTAGCCAAGCTATAAGCTTTGGATGCTTGTGCACTTTGGCTGTGTGCAGCAGAGGTCAGACTCTCAGCTTTCTGCCTGCTCCAGGAGGGCTGTGCCCTCCCTCAGCTGCTGCACTCAACTGAGCTGCAGATGTTGCATCCCCACAGCACCAGAGCATGATCCCTCTGCTCATGGGATTAGTCTCCCCCTGCAACCCCACAGCCCACACAACAGCTGTGAGCAGGGAAACTGTCTCTGTGGTCTCGCTGCTCCCTCTTTTGGAGTCTAGCAAGAAAGAAATATTGTGGCAGGGGAGAAGAAATCAGGTGGAGGCAGAGGAAGGAGAGAAGGTGTGAGGAGAGCAAAGATTGGTGGCCAGAGCAGGATTCAGGAACAGAGCATACTGAAAGGAGAGAGTGGGACATGTATATAAAACAAACTATGGCTTGCAGGGGCTGGCAACAGGGAGAGAAAAAGAAGAATGTGTCTGGAGGGGAAGGCTATGGCAGAAATAAGGGACAAGGGCAAGAGAAAGGGCTGAAGCTGGATTAAAAGCTGGGGAAGAGAGAAAGATTTTGTTTTATAGCAGTGTAAATTAGGAATTTGAGCAGAGAATGACTAGAAAGGGGACTAAGGGAATAAGGTCTGGAGAGTCTAAAATCACCAGGATGAATTCCCTACTTCAGTCTGGAATTATATCCTTTATTTTTTGGTCTCAACAGTGCTATCTGGGAAACAACTGTATAATTCAATTATTTGGTAAAATCCATATCTCATCCTATTCTCATGGTTGATCCACATGCAATGTAAAAACCTTCTGTTCACCACTAGTCTTATGCAAAACTTTCTTAATAATCTTTCAGTTTAATGAAAGAAATATGCCAAGAGTCCCACAGCCCATGCTAGTAGATGTGCGCAGTATGAGTTGCAGTCCTAGAATTAACCAGCCAAGAATTTTTCTCTCTTTTCACTAGCTAGAAATATTTCTCTTGGACATGTTTTCTTTTTGCTTGTATTTAAGTAAATGTCTGACAGTTCTGGGCTCACTTGCAATAGCTATTTTTTGTTTGTTTGTTTGTTTTGTTTCTCTCTTACAAATACTTCCCCTGATGCCTTGCTGACCTTTTTGAATTCTCTCCCTCACAGCAGCTTCGCTTTAGGAAGAGAATCCTCCCAGACACCCCCCACCCCCATTCCCCCGCTTCCGCTTTCTCCTTCTAACCAAGTACTAGGTAAATAGATCCATATTATCAACAGCAATGCACTGCATTTCAGTCACTTTTACCATGAGCTACCTATTAAGCACAATTTTTCCTCAAGACTTTCCAAGGTGCCACAAGTAAATACTTGAAGTAAATGTCAAGCTGCCTTCCAACTTTGAAGAAAGGACCAAGGAAGATTTCAAGGACATTATAAGGACTATTACCTAATTATGTTTCACATGCCATACAACATAATGGCTGAGTTCTGCAAGTATATTAGTATTTATCAAGAAGGAGAATTTAGGTATAACTGTTCTTGTACATTTTACTCTCACATTTTTTTCCTTCCTGTTAGCTTAAGCCTGGGCTAGATAAGGATTGTTTTGCAGTACAACTGTATTTGTAAGTGGCATGATTGTTGTTATTTATAAACAATGTAATCGATGCAGAAAGAAAAGCCCTGAGGAGCCAATGTAACTGTAACAGAATGTGTGCGCATCAAGGTAACATAGTCCTCTACCTCTCCAGGATTTTAACTATATGTTACTGATTTAGGGGTATGGGCAGAAATATTTTATTGTTTCATTATAAGGGAGATGGTAACATCTTCATGGATAGATATGGCCTTTGTGGTATCTCAGTGAAAGGTACAGTGCTGACTACACATCTTGAAGTTTAATTTCATTAATAAAGGGGGGGGGGGAGGGGGGAAGACAAGAGTTGTTAAAAGAAAAGCCAATTCTTTTCACATTTATAAGTGTATCAAATTCATAGGCTTCACTAGAAATTCATATTCAAACTTTGACTTTTCCTGTATTACTCATGGTGGATTCTTGTTTTGGAAAGTGACAATGTCTCATTCTAATTCTTAAAATATACTTTCCCTTTGCGTAAGCTAAGATTTAGTCCACTTTACTGTCTCAAACAGAGTATACAGATTGTCTCACTAGTCAGCTGTGAGAGATAGGCAACTCTAATAAATTTAGATTAATCCTACTTATTTTAGGAAGGAGCAAAGACGCCTCTCTCTATTAATGACAAAGAACACTTAAATAATTCACTCTGATCAGATAAGTGACTTCTAGGTAGCTAGAGTTAGATGAGATGAATCCTAACTTTGAACCTCCTGCATCTGTTGTTTCAATTTAATCTCTTACCAAGTTACAAGATAAGGAATAAACTGGATTAGAATTTTCTTTAAAAAGAAAAATCTAACAATACATCACATTGTACAAGTTGATTCTTCAGCCATATCCTCTCACTGGAAAACTCTCAGTTTCCATTAAATTCTGCTCTGTCATTATGTTCTTTGTATCATGAGGAGAAGGATACAGAGACAACCCAACCTGAAACTCTATTACATTTCTCTTTCCATGGAATTTCACCTTCAGACCATTACAAAAACCAAAACATAATTTTCTCTTCTAGACTTTTACAAATCATTATACAGATTTAAACATTAGGATTTTGTAGCAGAAAATACTTTTTATTTTTACTAGAAGATTGCAATGTGTTAATAAAACACAGTTCTAGCATTTCATTTAAATCTAATATCTCAGGTATACATACAATATGGTAAATAGCATAAAACATTTTAAATCATAATTGGAATAGTATTAATAAATAAAAAAGCCACTACTCAGTAAATCTATTGTTTTCACAGAAATTTCTCACTTTGTTGCTACTAGATATTTACATTTAAATGTGAGGCTTTGGCTTAGTTTTTACCCTGTTACACATTAATGCATTTTTGCAAACAAATTCCCTTAAGATATGTAAAACTATTGAAAACCACAGTCCTCTTGTAGTTATCAGTGGTTCCCTGTCAAATGGAAGGAGGTTGATATTTCATCCTGTGTGCCGTTCCACTCAAATATTTAATCAGTAACTTACCTGATGGATGACAGCCCAAAGCTGGGAGGATCGGTTGATACACGAGGTAGTTGTGACACAATTCAGAGAATCCTTGATGGGCTGGAAAAAGAAATCTCATGAAGTTTAAAATTTTGCATTGCTGGCAGGTCAAAGGAGGTGCTCCCTCCCCTCTACTCAGACCTCATGAGACACATCTGGAGTGTTGGGTTTAGTTGTGGGCTCCCCAATAAAAGAGAGGCATGAGTGTATCAGAAGGAGAGTAGCAAACAGCAGAAGAGATGATTAAGGCACTGGAGCATCTGGCAAATGAAGATGGGCTGAGAGAGTTGGGATTGTTCATCATGGGGAAAAAAAGGCGCAGGTGGGATCTTATCCATGTGCATAGGAATCTATGAGTCTATGATAAATATCTGATTGGTGGGAGTAAAGAAGTCAGAGTCAGATTTTTCTCAGTGCTGCTCTCTGAGAGGGTGAGAAAAAACACGCTAACGTATGGGATATTTGATTTAGACTTAAGGAAACACTGTTTGTCTGTGAGGGTGGCCAAGCACTAGAACAGGTTGCCCACAGAGGTTGTGGAGTCTCCATCCTCAAAGATATTCAAAACCTGACTGGACATGGCCCTAAGCAACCTGTTCTAGCTCACCCTGCCAACCTAAACCATCCTGTGATTGTGCAACTGTGAACAAATTCAAATGCCACAGTACAAATCTGGTGGGCTATAGAATCACAGAATCATAGAATGGATTAGGTTGGAAAAGACCTTTAAGATCATCAAGTCCAACTGTTAACCTAACACTGCCTTTCCATCACTAAACCATGGACCTAAGCACCTCATCTGCCTGTCTTTTAAATACCTCCAGGGATAGGATATTTAAAACCACTTCCCTGGGCAGCGCGTTCCAATGCTTGACAACACTTTCTGTGAAGAAATTTTTCCTAATGTCCAACCTAAACCTGCCCTGGCATAACTTGAGGCCATTTCTTCTTGTCCTATCATCCATTACCTGGGAGAAGAGACCAACACCTACCTCACCACAATTACATTTCCTCTCACGCTATGCACTGTTCCACTTCCTCTGAAGTAAAATATTCTATATCTTTTTATAGACATGTCAGGGTTTTGTTTATTAATATTAGTTTTGCATTCTTTAGATAGCTGTTTGATTTTATTGCTGTTACCTAGTTTAGAGGAAAGCTTACATTCTAATTTATTCTGTTACTTCTGTTCCAGTCCTGGAACATTTTTATATCTTGGCTTTTTAATTGCTTGAAGAAATTAGGAGACCATGGCAAATCAATTGCAAAATTACAGCATGGTCCTTTTCTTATCAATGTAATTTTTTTTCTTTTTTCACAATTTTTATTTTAATTTGATCTATTGTCCTTAATTATCTGTCAAAGATTTGTTACATTGTGTACACATATCAAAGGGGTGTAATTACCAAAGCAGGTAGAGTGAAGTTATTGTAAAGGACAAAAATGCTGAACTAGGGACATTAAACTAAGGAAAATTCAGTCTGAATATTAGCAAAAAGTTCTCAAATGTTTGATTAGATTATTCTGACCCAAAGTATTAAGTGGAAGCTCATTCGTTTGGGTGGTTTCAGACTATGCTGGGTATTACACCATCTCAAAAAATAAGGTTTTGGAAGGTGTCAAGATTAGGTCAGGTAATTTTTGTCAATCTATAAAATGTCCACTACTAGAAATTTTTGTTATCACTGAAAAACTATGCCTATAATGCCGCTGTGCTGAAATATCCTTGAGTTCATCACACCTTGTTTATCAAAACATAGAGCCAGTGTTAGGAAATAATTTCCATCTCAACACTTTATAGCTTCTGCAGTCTATAGAAATACAAATAACTAGTTCACACAGCACTTCTGTTGTTTCAGAGGGCATTATGTTATGTCAGGATCAAAAGCATCTACAAGTCAAAAGGGTTTTATTTAATCTGTGAATTATTGCTTTCCTTACTATGTATTAGAATGAGCTATTTGTCTGTATTCAACTAGAGAGCTATAAATACTGGTTAAATTGTTAAGTAATTGCAAAGATTTACAGATCCCAATAAGATAAATAATAATCTAGTTTCCTTCTAAATGGTACTACAAGTTAATGGCAGTGGTAGTGCAGAGATTATAGAATCTTTTAAAAATATTTTATATCAGTGCTATCTTATGAAAAAAAATACCACAACTTTTGGAACTTTAGTGGTTCCAGAAAATACATACTTTGACTTTAAATATTCAGACGAAAATGAGTTCTTAATTTCATGCTAGTTTACATCCTGCAGATTCAGTCGTCTACTTTAAAATGGCTCTCTGACTCTCCACGCACAGGCATCTTCTAGATGTGCTCATTTGCTTCATATGTTAGCTGCACTGTAATGTTTCATTTGACTGGACAGAACTTTGACACACAACTAGGGAACAGTATTTTTGCAGATGTTGCTTGAAGGATGTGGTGTCATTTTCTGAGTGGTCTCATCTTTCCATTTATGAGTGGGCATCCTGTACCTAAAGATCTGTAATTAAAATTGAAGTATGCTTTGGGGCAGTATGGCCCCATTGGTCTTCTTCTTTGTTTAGAATTATAAATGGCTGTGAAAACACTGTTATTATTACCGTCTCTAACTTTTACAGGACAAAATGCTTTTTTTTAAATTGGAAGGGGGGGAAAAAACCCAGTTACTTGATACCAGATTCTCACTTAACAAGACAAGCTGACCGCTAGCATTGATAATGTTAGAGAAGATTAGTCCTAAACCACAGCATACTGATCCCACTGTAAAATATTTTCAAAAAGTACTAAAAGAACATCCTCAATACTCAGCCAAGCCTTTTCGTGATTTCTCTTTGGGTCTAAAAAATCCACAACAATATTGAAGCAGCGAGGAGCAGGAAGTACATCAGGACAAAGGCTTCTCTAACAAGAAAGGGAACATCACAGTGTATGGCTCATACATTCCTACACCTACTCATCTCACCTAGGAGCATCGCTACATGCTAACACCATCCCCATGCTTTGTTTCCATATGGCACAGCTATTGACTGTGTTTGATTAAAGGAAGTCCCACAAGTTATTTTACTTTTTTCAGCTTTAACAGAGCATTGTTGATCTCAATCAGGTCAGACACCCTGTCAGACACCAATCCTGACACATGAATGACAACACATATCAGAACAGTCAAAAGTTTACAACATGTAATAAAAACTGATCTGAAGTCATGCATGCTATCCTCTTGTGGCCTGAGTGGGATTGTAGGCAAGCAGTGATTTGTAGGCTCCATTACTTCCCAAATGTTCAGTGTATCTAGCCCTTGGCAGGGTGTCAAGGACAAAGAATAATCAGTCTTCAGATATTACTTTTGAAATGCTATGCTCTACGCTTCCTTCAGGTGACTCATTCTTTCCATGTTGTCAAGATCCATTGATGAAAGCTGACTACTTTCAAAGGCCTCTGACAAGTGAAGCATCCTCAATACATGGATAAAATGATATTGTGCAATCAGTACTCACAGAACACACCACGAGTGATGGATGAGTTACTGATTGGCAACATCATGGCAAACTTCTCTTCCAGATTCAAGACAGACCCCTAGAACAGCTAAAGGGATCTTGGACCCAGGAGGAAAATGATCACACTAGGAAGAGACTTGAGGAGTTTTTAAAGTGATTTCAGAGTTCCCATAAATCTAGCTGCTGTCTTATGGATGGCAACAATATCCTATCCTTACAGCAAATCCGTGCATTTAAAATAGGGTAGACATACTGCAGGAGCATGAAAATGATGTGAAAATCAATTGTACTAATGCAGGGCGGCACTCACAAAGCAATAGCTATTAAGAAGGCATTTCTGGTTTAATACATTTTTTAATCCTTTATATAAATAATATATGCAGTGTAATAAAACATTACTAACAAATAGGGATTTAAGATGCTTCTCTTTTTTTCTTTTTTTTTTAATAGCAATGGCTACCTTACTCTTTGCAAGCACTTTGAGTAAAAAACTAGTCATATTACTCATAATACATAAACTTGAATACAAATACAGAGACAGCTAAACCTTCTCAAGTAGGAAGGTTTAAATTTCATACTTTGTGATTTTTTTTTTCATGATGTGTATTTGTTCTTGAACATTTCTAAGCTGAGAATAGCCTTCTGGTGTTTTATAAAGAGTGTGGTTTTGCTATTCAGTGTGACACATATTCCAATTTCTTTTATTTTCCCAACAACAACAAAAAAAAACCTAGCTGGTGAGTCCCTCTCCTGAAAATTCTATGTTATACTCAGCATAGTATTCAGAACTAAAACATAAATGGAGGTAAGTATGACCAGATACGAACAACGACATAGGTGCATACGGTGGGCTTTAGGGATCCTAAACCTCTGCACATAAGCCCTCTATGGACATCTCAACTTTCAGATGAACATTCTTTAAGAGCTTAAGAATAATCTTTAGTATGTCCAGTAGCACTTCTGTTTTGAACAGGTTTAGGAGCGTGCTGCCTAATTGTGAGCAGTAAATCATACAGGTGCCCTCAAGGCTTTGTCTAATGCATATCAGTACCACTGAATTTATTCAAAAACATGTACAGAGAATAGTACTACTTGTGTTAGCTTAGTGGTAAAAGAATTCATCCGAGAAATGTGGGGTTTAAAATATCCTCAGCCTTGAAGGGTTTGAACCACACCTCATCAAGATCACTGAGCTGCAAGCCTTTCCTTTTGAAAATAGGATGCTGTTTTGGCAGGAATGTACATAATGAGGCCAGAGGAAAATGTATGCAAAAGGTAGCACTGCTTTGCTGCCCAAAGGTGAAAATGTTCACCTGGAATGGGGTAGAAAAGAACTGTATGTGCTTTCCTGCTCTTTTTAATATGCCCATTTTAAAATGAATATAAATCCTAGTTTGGATACGCAAATGGTGTGGGACGTTCAGGCCAGAACATGTAAGGAGCAATACAGACAGACTCATACACAGCACTTGCTAATCTGACTGGACAGAGGACCTCGGGTCAAACCTCATTTGCAGACATGCCCTCCAACAGCTTGGACTGCTCCGCTGGCAATCCAGTGACTGTTCTTAAGACATCACTGTGCCAAGATGCCTACCAAAATATACAGTTCTGGGTATTGCTTTATATTTTTCTGAAGAACTGTGATTCTTTGCTCCCCATCTGTAAAATATAACTCTTCTCTCAACCCCCACTATGCTTACACTGTCTATTTAGATTAAAACTCAACCACATACTTCATATACACCTCTAGAATGGCATTTGATAGTTCCATCATGCAAGTAAGGAAAGATTCCCCACCCTTCCCCCTTTCTCTACATGCATATATTTTATACACAAGGTCTCTTTCTTTCCAAAAATCACAGTTTTTCCATGTGCAGGAGAACAAGAAGCTGAGGGAAGCCCTGGAGAAAGCAAAGTTATCCATGCATACATCTGAGCATCCTTTAAACTAGGTGAAGTAACATCCAAGAAACAAACTGTTTTCTCCCAAGCACCTGATCAGTAAATAAACATATGCGAGCTGTTGTTGTTTTAATGTGGTTGTGCAGTATATGTTTGCAAATGCAAGACTAAACCATATGTCAACATTTGCCTTAATGTACTCCTGGAGGCTACCTATGCAGGAATCAGTCAAATAACTTCAAAACGGCTATAATACATGTACCTCCCATTACTTTTCACACAGTTATATGCACAGTGGTTGCCTGGTGCATCGGGCTTAATTTACATATCTTGCCTTTTGCAAGATGAACATAATTTGGTACACTGTTTAAAGTTTATTATTCCTGTATCGTTTGATGTTCTAATTTACTTTGTGTGCCAGCATTTAATTTAGCACTGATCTCTTAAAAAGTTGCATAAGGATCATGGTAGCCTCGTTTCGTAAAGACTTCTGTAAGGAACTTGGGTGCTGGCTTAGTTTAACAGGAAGTTAGAGTTGCAGTTCATTACAGAACAGTGAGTTCCAGCTATATTGAATTACTGCCAGGAAATATTTACAGGCTACAGTCATAGACTTTACCCTTCAATCAATGATGGTCTAAGGGAACACTTCCTGAAGTTTGTTAATGCATTCTGCTAGCCTGACAAGTGGGTGTAAGCTAATTCTGCCAACTCCAGTACCTTTCTGAGTGCTGCTTTGAGGCCAACAAAACATCCAAGTATTTTTTGTGAATAAACAACTCATCAAAACATATGAGAACAGAAGGTTTCAAACATAGAAAAGCAATTGGCATAGTCATTTTAGAGTAAATTAGAAGCACAATGGTACTTTATTCAAGCCTCCTAGACCAAGGGCCATCTGCATAACAGTATAACATCTCTTATAGCCTCCTTATAACTCTATAGAGATATGTATTAATGACTCTTCCTTTACTGTGTCTGTGAAACAAAAGAGGAACATTTCAATAAATATGAATAAAATGCAGGAAAATTTTGCAGTCAATAGAATAAGCCTTTACATTCTGTTCATATATCTGTTTGCTGTCCTCCACTTTTTTTCGTCCTAACCTCCTTTTATCATTTTGCATGTCACAATTATTGGTTCTGCTGAAGAATCATACTTACAAAATAAGGGACCAATGAAGTAGCACCGTTGTAAGGAAGAACAAAAGTGCATACTTGTCTATTTCTTATTTTGTTACGTGTCATGGCTTTTTTCTTAGGCATAAAGTGTCTTGGGCTTCAGGGAGGAAGTGTACCCTATATTTTTCTCTGTATCTTGCAAGTAAACAAGAAAAAAACATACTATATGCCTGTTTATTTCTTTACTGGTGCTGGCTAGTGGGTGGAGCTCCAGCTCTCTGGGTGGCAGGGGAGGAGGTGTAAGTGGAAGAAAGCTGCTGCTTATGTCTGCCAGCAGTAAATTACTATCCCCTTGCTCCCCAATCACTACAGTAACTGGGCAAAAGAAAAATAATGAGCCGCAGTTCTTTCCTGTAGCTGCCCACAGAGCTGTATAGCTGTGGTGTAACTTCATTATGGGTTGTCTGTGTGAGGCAAACTCCAGCTTACATTGCCAGGGGAAGTTTTAGGCAGAGGTAGGCTGTATTGGGTCTGGCTGAGATGGAGTTAGTTTTCCCCACAGCAGCCCTCACAGTGCTGTGCTTTGTATTGATAGCTAGAGAGGTGTTGATAACACATCGGTGTTTTGGCTACTGCTGAGCAGTGCTCCCACAGCATCAAGGCTGCATCTCCAAAATTTCCCCCCCCTCACCAGTAGTCTGGGGATGGGCAAGATCTTGGGAGGGGACATAGCCAGGACAGCTGACCCAAACTGACCAAGGGATATTCCATACCATATGATGTCTGTTCAGCAATAAAATTGAAAGAAAGGAAAAGGAGGTGGGGGGCATTAATTATTTATGACATTTGTCTTCCAGAGGAACCACTACATGTGCTGAAGCCCTGCTTGCTGTGAAGTGGCTGGACATCACCTGCCAATCTGAAGTAGAGAATAAAATCTTTGTTTTCTTTTTGCTTCCCCATGTGGCCTTTGCTTTTATCAAACTGCCTTTATCTTTACTCATTTTGGGGGTGCGTGTCCATCTCATTTTCTTTCCCCCCCACCATCCTGTTGAGGAGGGGAATGGCTTGGTGGGCATCTGGTATGCAGCCAAGGTCAAACCACCACACAGGCCATAGTGAAGTTACAACATGCACCATGACAGAGAGTCTGGGTTCCATATACCACTAAAGAGTTTTGAGAGTAAGGTGACTGGGAAAGCTGGGTGAAGTTTAGTATAAATGTCATAGTGGTACTTGCGCAAAGCCATCCAGGAGATTGAATATGTCATTATTTGTACTATTATTGCAGAGAACAATTTGCTAGAGTGGGAAATGTAGCAATTTATACTTGGGAAGTTTCTTACTGTCTGGAATAAGGCATCCTGACATTATAAGGTAAACTCTTGGATTACTTGTCGTGATTTTATTTTTATTTAGTTCCACACACACAATTACTGCTATAACTTCAAAAGACAAATCCAATAATCAAGTAATAAATCATACAGAACAATTTTGCCTTTTAAAAAGAGCACATTAAATCCTTCTAGATAACCAAAATAAGCATCACAGATGGTTAGGTATAGAAAAAATAATAGACATATTTTGGCTAGTATTTATTTAACTAGAGTAATTTAGATATCTTGGCATTGAAAAAAACCAAACATATAAAGCTGTAACAGCAAAGGTTTAAGACATTAGAAGAAATCACTATTATTCAGACAGAAAAAAACAATAATCACAGATTGATTTCTACATTCAGATCCAAAAGTCACTTATAAAAATTAATCTATTTTTCTTCTTAATAAAATATATTAAAAAACTTTTCTTTAGTATAACAGTCAAGATGTTAACTGTCTCCATCTACTTGGCATAACCACTCTAGTACCATAAGCATGAAATGAGATGAACAATAGGAATATTTCTAGCACTCATGGAACCAGAGGTCTACATATTGCTCCAAGCCAGTAACCTGGGGTCTGAGCTAGGCTGTGCCTCCTGCTCTGAGACTTGTGCCATCATCTCTGCAGATATTTAGGCAAGTGAAACCACAAATTTTGTGTACAGCCTGTGGAGAGCTGTAAGTGCTCCTAAGGGTCTGAAGAGGGGAAATTCTGCTTACATAAATTATCTGTTTAACTCTCCATTGAAAACACAGGGAACTGGTAGGACATAATTAGTATTAGTCCATTTAGTACTCACCTCGTCTAGTGCTTTACATTCAGCATTGTAGTTCAAGAATAGCAGAAGATCTGTAGAAAGCAGACTTAACTGGTTTGAATCTCTTTCTAGGGAATATGTTACATTTTCTTGAAAATCAGGTATGTGAATATTTTGTGGACACAATGTTGTACCATAGGCATCACGCCATTAGGCAAGAAACACATACTACCTGTAACGCATCATTGGAGCTGAAAGGATTTGTTGTCCTAATCAAATGTAAATTTTCTAGATTCTGTGGTGGACTTGGTGTAGATGATTCTCCATCCAAATATGGATGTCAATGGACTGTAGATGGTAGACTGGTGATTCTCAACAGTTAAACACAAAAGGAGGTACCAGCCCTGTAGAAAGTTGTATCATTACAGAAACCTACAGAAACATGCAGGGCTACAAGGAAGCAGATGTAATCATTCTCTGTGTTACCTATAATGTTTTCTAAAGCAAATTTTTTTTATGACACCCCCCCCCCCGTGTGTGTTTGTATATCAAATAAGCTGATTCCCACCCTATATTCTTAAATTTCTAAATTTGTTTCCGAGACATTTGAAAATACTATCAATCATATTTACTGAAAAAACCCCTAAGGAAACAGTAGCGAACTGGAAATCAGATCCGATTTCCGCAGCAGTCTCAGCTAGGGTAAACAATAAACAACAAAGTTAAAATAAAGCTACGTATTTTCCAGCAACAGAGCTATTAAAACTCCGAAGCTAAATATACGTAGGTTTAACAAAAGTTGCTATACATTCTGATTTACAACCAACTTGTACTTTATTTTGATAAATGTCAAAGTTTAAGTTTTCAACCTATAATTCTGAACTTAAAAAAATCCCTTTATGTTATCATCATGTCACGGACTTTTTTTTTCTATACCCCCTGTACATTGTTACAAACATATAATTTTATTTGAAATAAAGTTCAATTTAAACTCAGATGTGTCAAATCTACTTTGAATAGTTTAATTTAGACTCAAATGCGTCAAATCTACCTTGTGGAGTTTTGCTGTGGAGAAAAACATCTCCCCTGAGACACTGGAAAGAGATGTTAAAGAAGTGGAGTTGGAGTTCATTGTTGGTTCACAAACAGATTTGTGCCGTTGTCACTCATCCATGCAATCATTTCCTTTCATGAGTGTTTCTACTGATAATTCCTAGGAGTATGTCCTGCTCATCAGAAATGCTGCACAGTCTAGCTATTAGTAGCAAAAAAGAGGGCAAGTTTAGTATCCATGCCATAAGAGTTGCCCCATTAAGTCTTGTAGATTGCTTACTGAAAAAGCTGTAACCCAAAGCGAACAAGGAAATTCTGGTCCTGTAAGGGTGCATTTATCCTATTTATCAAATGTAAATTCAGGTCCATTAGATCAGATCAGGTTTGGGTAATATCCAAACGTACTGCACATCTTCATTGGGTGCAGGCCAACTCATGGTGACGTTCAGATTTAAGGAAAGTTTTAGGACATTTACTTATGGATGGAAGGCACCTGAGATGACACAGCTGTAGTCTGGACTCAGGCACAGACCTAGCTACATTAAGGGGTCAACAGTTTGGATTGATTGTTGTAAGTCCCACTGCCACAGTCCATCCCATCCACCCTGGAAATTTTGTTGCCAATCCATGGTGTCCTTCTTGGAAAGACATTGATGCAACCAGAGAATGTGTGATTTATAGACTTTTATAGTATTCTGAAAGTGGCAGATGAAGACCTGATGATCTACAGCTGACAGTATGGATGCCAAAGTAGCTGCACTGAAGTCGTACAAGCCCAAAGATACAGATAGATTGTGATGACTCCACAGTAAACCTAATATGAACATGAACTGCAATTTTCTTCAATTTGGTGGAGGACAGATGAATAAAACTAGTAATGATATATTTGTAACAATGGTTTTAAATTACTAAATACATTTTTGGGTTTTAGGTATAATTGAAAAAAATATATTGATCTTTTTCAGAAATTTTCATTTGAATGTGACAGTTATTCTCAATATGACAAAGAGAAAATTTCTTTGTCAATCCTAGTAAAACTAACAGTAAGAGGTTTATACATGCCATCTCCATTTCAGTGTTATATTGACAATAATATTAATTTGCCATTCAAGTGGCAAAACAGTAAGAAATGGCTATGAGAAAACAGTCTCTGTAAGAGACACTGAACCAATAATAATATTTTCTGTATAAGACAAATGTTTCTTTGCATTTCATGGCAGGAAATTCTCAATCTGTACAGTCATGAATCAGAACTGGTCAGGGGAAGGAACAAAATTATTTCAACTACTCCCTGGAAACTATAAAAGTAAGTTCATACATACATAGATGAATGGCAGCAGAATCTTTGTTTTCTTGGACCCTTGTGGACCTTGAAGACTGTGATGTCTTGTTGCTTTCCTGAGATGGTGTTGAGTGGGTGGAGTTCCGTCTCCTCCTAAGGATCTTCTGTGTATTAGGAGGTTTGAGGCTCATGAAATCAGTCCTTAGTGGTTTCAATGAATTGCAGCAGTTGCAAAAGCACATTTTTGCCCTTTTTGTTTTAAGGATCTTATCGTGTTAGTTCCTTAGTGCCCAACAGGAATAACAGCCAGCCATTTCTCAGCACTACTGGGGATTCCATATTGTATAAGGCTCTCAGAAAAATGTATTCAGTTATTAAAAAAAAAAAAACAGTTTAATCTTTGTTCCTATTTCAATTTTTATATCTCTTCTCAAGTACATTTGCCTCTATTGTCCTGCTCTCTATTCAGATTTAGCCAAGATGAATATCAATCACAACCTTCATTTGTTTCTTCATAGGATCATAGAATCATAGAATGTTTTGGGCTGGAAGGGACCCCTAGAGGTCATCTAGTCCAACCCCCCTGCAGTGAGTAGGGACACTGCTAACTAGATCAGGTTGCTCAGAGCCCCGTCCAACCCGGCCTTGAATGTTTCCAGGGATGGGGCCTCCACTACCTCTCTAGGCAACCTTACTATTTTACCGCAGTGTGTATGTCCTACTTCACTTCTATCCTACTGTAAACCACATGCCTGCATATTTTATTTGTTCTTGTCAATGGACTGAAGGAAGAAAATATCACAGGAGAGTATGAAGTAACAAATTCATTCCCATGTTTGAGGATTTCCAAAAGCACCGACTTATCTAAGTCACAGGTAATTCAGAGTCCAAATCCCACTGCCCTTCACTGTGATTCTAACTATTTTTAAGTACAAAAGGGTCAGATTTACAAAGGTATTTAGGGGCTTTAAGGTTCATGTAGATGCTTGGTAGGATTTTCTGAAAGTGTCTTGCTAGTCCACTCATTGAAATTAATGTCATTGAAATCAATAAAAGTTAAGTTCACTGACATTTCTGAGGGAGAAAAATATAGCCAGTTATCTGCATATTTAAGCACCTCACCATTCTCAAACACATTTGAAAACCTTGCTAAGAAGCCAAGTAATTTACACACTTTTGAAAATGTTAACTTAGTTCACTGGTTCAGGTCTATTTCAGGCTACCAAGTGACCGACTGGTGTTTTGACTATATAGTGACCTTAGTGAAGTGTTATCATAGTCTCAGAGCACATCAGCAAAAGTATTATTTACTTTTTTAATCATTCTGAAAGTTCATGATAAGAGATTCCAAACACTTTGTGAGTCGAGTGTCTCCCATGGTAGTTGTTAATATCACTTACTCCTCAGAGAAAGAGCTCTTTTTGAAAATAGCTGAGGCTTAAATTTAAATCACCATATCATCTCTACCCTTCCTGCCTTCTCCTCCTTGCCTAGTACAATCTAATTTCTACCCATTGCTCTTTCCTCAAGACTTCCTTCTTCTTGCACGCTGTGGTAACAATGATAAAATATTCTGTCATTGCATTTCAGTCCAGGTGCCTTATGTAAGCATTAAGCCAAGGAAGTGGGGCTGCACCATGCAGTCTTCTTAAACTCATCCTTTTTTAATCATCCTTAGTGTAGTGTAGGAAGGATGAGTTTAAGAAGCAACACTCTGTTACAGTCCCAGCTCCTACATTACCTATCAAAAAAATTGACAAAATCAAAATTAGATTCTGATCTCTTTTTAAATATCTGTGACAACTCTATTATGCACCAAAAGTCATCTTGCTCCATCTATTCCACCCCTTTCTTGCATTCCTTCTGCAGTTTGCTATTTTTCTTTTGTCCTTTGGTGTGGAGCTATGGAAGCCCTTAGAAAGAACTGCCATAATTATTTGTACCCTCAATTTTAGGCTGACTTAATAATGCAAACTGTAGGTTTTGATGGTCCTTTCTTCTTACTGAGGTGACAGAGAAAGTAAGTTCAGAATTTTTTTTTCATCACTGCTTTCATCTCTGAGTAATGTCATATACTTAATACGCTGCATTATATTTATGCCCCCTGGGTAGCTCTGTCAACAATGGACATGAGGAGTCTCTGTGATCCTAGAGGGACTAGGTGCTAAAGGTAGCAGAATTTACAGTCTGGTAATAGCAACAGTATAGGAGCTGATGGTACGTCCCACCTATGTGGGGCAGCAAATAATTTCTAAAATTCACACATAAAGTATAATTAACCAGCAACATCAAAAATTAGGAACTTTAGAGAAACACTCTGCAAAGCAATAGGTCTTGAAATGAATAAAGATTTATTTATGTCGAAAACAACACAGAATCTTTACCAGAGAACAGAAGTGCAAAATTCTGGGCAGGAAAAAATGTTTATCATTGTAAACTAAGACATAATCTCTAAATCATCTCTACTCTTTTGATCATAGTAATTAAAACTTTGGCCCAAAATTCTCATCTCATATGCATCAAAGTATGCGGATTTTTTTTTACTTATATCAACTGACTCTATGTTACACTTCTGAGTAACTGAAGTCAAAATCTCCACACAGTGTTCCAATGTTCTTTCCCCATTATGTTAATCTAGTTTTATTGATGAATCTGCTAGTTGATTGCTGTTATTTTTACTGAGGTCATATGTCCTGTTTACTCATGAAATCAAATGGCTCTGTCAATTCTGACAAAAGACGAATATCACTTACTATCATTTCTTCATGTTGATCTGCTTAGGAAAACATCATTTTATAAATGGCAGAGTCATGCAGGTGTTAATTTATTTTTTCTGGCATATACCCTGTTTGGATTTTTCTAACCTTTTTTTCTTAGCAACAATAAATGACCTTTAAAAAAAAGGAAACATTGTCCCTTCCACAATCCTTTTTCTATTAATTGCTATTCTTTCCTGACCAGTTGGTGAAATGTTCACTAATCAGAAATTGAGCTCCTTTGTGTATCATCACTATTCATTTGTGAGAATATATCATCATGCTTAAAGTATACACTATGTGGGGCTTAATTTTCTGACAATGATTGGATAGAGTAGAACCAAACATTTCATCATTAACATTCACCACCAGTGCTCTGGGAAGATATGCGGCAAAGAAAACAGAAACATGAAGAACAGTAGACAAAGAGACAGTTGTGAAAGGGGGAAAGGAGGTTTTCTTTATTTCTTTGGTTATCACATATGAGATTCCTTTTTCAGTGCACTCTAAGTAAAGCAAACAGCCTTAGTTAGGACTAGAAAAGACTATGTCACGTAACCATTCATAATTATGTCTGAAAAGGTTTGATCATTTTTCAACAAAATATAATAATGATCTTTCACGTATGTGTACCCATGTTCCAAGGGCCCAGAAGAGAAAAGGAAAAATTCTGAAGACAAACCACAGTACCAACAACTGAGACTAGCTTCTCAGCTCATTTAAGATAGCAAAACTCCATTGTCTGCTGCCCCATACCCTTTGAGAGGAGGCATTGTAAATATGAATGAGGGATTATCTGTCCTACCAAGATACGCTGAAAGATAGGATAAAAAGAAAAACAAAATCAGAAAAGGAAGATTCATTTGGGGAAAAGGTCAGAAATCTAGGGTAAGACAAACTCATGTTGTTTCTTGATTTTTAATAGCTTTTTCTACAGCAGGGAATAATGTAGCCCCACACTGTTAGAGAAGAATAGAAGAATATAACATTTAAATAGTTGGCACTTTATATGTATAAAAGGATTGAAACACATCCTATGGTGAAGTATCCAACACGATTAGCTAGATTAAAGTTGTCCATTAAATAGTAATAGTAATGTTTTCCGTACAGAGCTGTCATGTTGGCTGTTGAGAACACCTAACTTGGGGTTGAGCATGATCTAGTGGAGCTAGAGGCTTCTGCAGACCCTTGCAGCCAGGCCGAATGCAAAATACTTGCACAGTTAATCAAAATGCTCGGCCTTCTCTGTCCAGTCGGCTTCAGAGCTTAGCTGTCAGGGAGCAGCAAGGTCCAGCTGATCCTTCAGGAAAGGGAGCTGGGATCGGGGGGATAAGAAGGCAGGCAGGAACAGTGACCCAACCATAAGAAGTGTCAAGTCCAGTTCAGGATCAAGGCCAGAGACAGTGGCCAGGGTCAGAAATGGCCCAGTGATCGTTCAGCACCAGATCCAGATTGAGGAGGCACAAACTCAAATGCAAATGTAGCTGCAACACAGCTGCTGTGTAGCCCAGGTGGGAGCTGGGGATACGGCCACAGCTTAAAAGTAGCTCCTATAGGAAAGATGGTGCAGGGCCTCGCTTTCAGCTTCTTTTCAACAGCTCTTACCAGCAATGAAGCTGACCTTGGACTCGACCAGCTAAACTCCTTGACTCAGCCAACTAATCTCCCAGAAGGGAGATATGCTCCACACCCTGAAGATGCCGGTAAGGCAATGCTCATGAGCATCCACAGCTAAGCTGTGCACTCCTTTAGGAAATTTCTTTACCTTTTCACAGAGATTCTGAACCACAGTTGTCAGTGACACAGGGTTTGTGTATTCTACCCTCTCCACACCAGTCCACAAACCAACTCTGAGGGGATACAGAATAACTAGAAACAAAGCTGATATTACAGTGGAGCAATCAGAGCTACTGCATGGCCACAGGATGTTGCAGCACCACGTTAAGCTTCTCTAGATGGAAATCAGCAGTTCTAGATACTAAATTTTACAGCTGTAGAAGATAGGTCCATCACACATGGTCAACTAGTCTGGGTGCACAGTTCAAGAGAATTTCAATGGCATATCATATTAAGATCTAGGTATACACCAGATCTCTCACAGTGCTGTGTTTCATGCTAAACATGAACACTCCTACAAGGGCATGTTACAAAAAACATATCCTAATATGTAAGCCCTGGGCATCCAGCTTTCCAGGTTGAGCTAGGACATACACAAATCACACCAAAGTTGTGTCCTGACGCTGCTTCAGTCATTGTTTGTCCTACAGAGCCCAACTTAGCCGTATTTCATTTATAATATTCATATTATAATTAAGAAAAAATTAAATTCTTTTTATAAGATTAGCATAGTTTGTTTTGAATTAGAAACTAGAGACTTTCTCTGGATTCACATGAGTTATTCTTGGCCATAACTACTACCTGCATGATACTGTGGTTCCTTCAACTTGAATCTTCAACTTTTTTCGAAAAGTGTATATTTGGAGAATTTATCAACTTACTGGGCCTCTGCTACTCTAATATATGAAGAATAAAACTCTTTATGCCCAGTACACAAAAATAACCTTGCTACCGGGCATCAGCATAGTTTTTCACAGTGGTTGGTGGATAATAAATGTTCATATACTTTAAAATCTTTCCAAACTAGAAAATTCTGTGCCTTGTCAAATATTAACAAATAAAAAAAACCCAAACCAACAAAAAACAAACCCAAAAACCAAGCAACCAACCAAAAAACTTTGAAAAAGGAAATAAGTTACTACTTTTATTTTTATAGATGTTTTATAGATCTTTATATATGTTGGAGTGACTGTGAAAAATCACTTGAAGGATCAGCTAACAAAGTTTCTTCTGCCCAAGAGACAAGAATGGGTCTTAATAATGAGATTCATAGGCTCAGCCATTTGGTCAAACGGCCAGGAGAAACGTGAAAGGCCAGAACACTGCCAAGATACAAGACTATACCTGAGGTCAGAAAATACTGTGGGTTGGGGTTAGGTTGTGGTTTTTTTTTTTCTTTTCTTCTTTCTCTTTCTCTCTTTGAGCTACATTACAAAAACATGCAATGCTCCAGAGACAGATCTGTGTGAGTGGGTTGAGGTATCCATTCTTTTTGTTTGTTTGCTTGTTTCCTGCCTCTGAGCAGGGACTTGTTGTGGTTGCTACAATGTGTGTGTGTACATTTTGAACCAGAACTCGCCTGTAAAAAATACATTCAACAAGGTGAAACCTGCTGAGTAAGACAAGGATACGGAAAGAGACAATCATGAAATCTGAGGTGATTCAGTCATTGTGGCATATCCCAAGATCATTTCAGTATTTTATTTTTTCTTGCTCACATCAAAATTCTCTACTCTGAACCTGTGACACAGGCTTGATGAACAGAAACTCTTACATGTAGTGCTTATTGACTCTCGGGGCCAAGGAGGGGGGAGAAAAGTTACTCTAATTCAAATCAGATTGAGAAAAGTAAAACAAAGAACTGTTTTTCAGAGATTTTAAAGAAAATATATTTCATAATAGCATACAGTAATGAAAACTGAAAAACAGAGAGAAGATGAGCTGGCTAAACTTCCTTTTGCATACTATTTGCTTTTGTCTTTTTTCCTCACTTAATAATGAAATAAGATTTATTTTCTCTTATTTGTGCTTGGGCGTTTGTGTCTGTCTCTCCACCTTTTAACCTACCACCTTAGATTCAGCCAAATTCAAAAGAGAGATTGAAGTTTCAGGGGTGATTTTTAAGTTCCTACTGTTTATATGAAAATAGTCAGCTGGAAAGAGGAGTCTAAGGCAAAAGTCCTGAGGGAAGTGCAGTACTTATCAGATGTGAAAGACTTCCCATAGAAGAAAGCCACTGACAAATCCCCGGTTGTTGGTAAAGCTTCAGATGGAGACCATGCATTAGCAGTTGCCAGCAAACCCAGGAGAAAAAGAGATACTGGTCCCCAACTTATACAGCTCACTGCCCCATGTGCTAGGATCTCATTGGACCAGCCTCCTGGGTGCCTCGCCATGTCTCTGGGCACAGCAATATTTCAAGAATCTCAGCACTAACGAAGGCATAAACCAGGAAATAGACACCTTTGGCAACACTAAGAAAGTTCAAATTCAATGCCCTGTTGGCCATCTCTGCTATAGGAGGAGTCTCACTGTGCAACACCTGGACATTACAGCTAAGGGAATAACAACAAGGGGTTAAAACCACTATATGGCAACTTATGACACTCCTTTAAAAAACCAAAAAAAAATTATTTTGAAGGATAACATTTCCACAGGCATTAGCAGTTCTTTTTTGTTTGGATTTTCATAATTGAATTACTGCCACATTGTCAGCTTTTCCAATTTTAATGCAGCTCTTATAATTTTTGTTGCAACAGCTATTAAACACAAGCAATTGCACAACTAAATTAACTCAGTTGTAATTTAAAATAATAAAGCAAGTGTTTAACTCTTGCAGCCTGGAGTAAAGTTTGAAAATGGTTCCTGAATTGATTTTTTTTTAAATATATGCAGATACACAGATAGAAACTAAAATAATTACAATTGCATTAAATTATTTTATAGATATACATTTATACCAATTCAAATATAGAGATATCCATTAAAATCACATTATATCAATGCAGTATCATTATATTCTGGGGGCTGCCTGATGATGATTTAGTATTGACAATATTTTTATCAATACAAACAACATTTCCTTTGCTAAAATGCTGTTCCAAAACTGCAACTGGTTTAGATTGACCTCCCTTTATTGATTTACATCTAACAAGGATCCAGCCCAGTATTTTAAAATGTTTGCTTCTAACTTAAGGCACTTTTAGCAGTATAAATTGATTACTCATAACTATACAACCAATCGACTCATTCTGTAGTTTATATTAATCCACTATTTGTAGCCTGCCAATGAAGTTCATAAAGTTCCTTCTCATAGTCCATTAATATTGACTCTCAGATTTAATGAGTTCATTACAATAACCATTACTGTATTATTAAAATGCAGAAGGAAATGTAAGCCTGTTTCATGCAAATAAAGAATGATATAATTAATCAAATGATACTTTTATTATTAGCATTATCATCATCATCCAGTATTTAATAGCCCTATTTTATGTTTCAGGATAGCTTTGTGCTAGGCACTGTACAAACCCAAGGAGTAAATGTAAAAAAGCAAGGTAAAAGCAAGCAACAGGACATGAGTTAGAATTTAAGAATACACTGAGACATTACAGACTAGAGAGAAAGACGTTTGTGTCAGCCCAACAAAACCTAACCCATATATTTGCTTTTCTTTCTTTTTTTTTAAGGCTTATTAAGTAAGATCACTTTAACCTTATCACCTGGTAATAACTGGGAAAAAAAGCATAGCTGGAGCTCTAATCTGCATTCCCAGGATCGGTTTTACATTTATTATTTAGTCACACACCCTTTTGTAATCTTTCTTTTTAGTTCTGCATGCTCATCTCTCCAAAAGCCCCGTGCAGCAGTCCCTCCTTCTACCATAACCGACCATAGACCCTGTGCTGAGAGAGGCATGGGGAGGGGGAGGGTTTTGCTGAGTATGTAAAGAATAGATTTATTTCCAGCATACTCTTGTTATTTCTCCTACGGTGGTTGTTTTAAAAGAAAAGTGTACACCTTTCTCTGTTCCTTCAAAGAGAAAATGGAAATGTTCAAATAGAAATTTGGTTCAGTATGTTTGGATATTCAGTCAGTGGTTTTGGGCCCTGGCACCAAAACACATACTGACACTTGAGAGTCATATGGCATCAAAACTGGAGGGGAGGGATTTTGGACCTCTGCCCTCTCAGCTTCCCACCTCAGCTAGCTTTGCATGGCTGGCTTGGGCCCTGTTCTCTCCCAGTACTTGGGCATTGCATCCAGGTTTCTGGAGTCCACTGTAGCTACATGTATACCCCAACATTAAACATGCTTGAGAGACCCTATCTGACCATGAGGTCAGCTGACAAGGGACAGCCTGAAGCCATACTATTTTTTTCCAGATCATAGTGACTATACTGTGAACAGGGAATGGTGAAGTCATCACCTCCATGTTAAGTCATCAACTATTCCTAGAAATGGTTTGGGAGGATTATATTTGGCACAGACAATGACTGTGTCAGGGACAGTTGTAATGATTTAGAAATATAGATGCTGAGCTTCCAACGCTCAGGAAAATTCCCAGGCAGTATTTACTACACCAGTACATATGCACTCAGGCACCTAAACTACAGCTTTCAAGTCCTTTACCTTTAAGTACTTACATCTGAGGCTGGATCAAGCCTTCAAGTTGCTGTAATTACCAAATGTTCCTTATTCTTCACATGTCAGTTAAAAATATGCTACTGCTGCATTTCTTTTGGGGCAGTCAAACCATTCTTAATTAATAACCTAATATATAAGCTATTTATATGGCTTATCAAGGAAGGGCCTGATCCTTCAGACACATTTGTAATAGGGTACCTTGTAGAAAAGTACCTTTGCTGACATCTGAATTGAGTACTACCTGATGGAATTGCATCTCCCTATGCCAAGACTGGATTTAGTTAATAGTCTGTGAAGAAAAATTGTCCTCTGAGCCAAAAGAAGGCATCTCTCAGGTTCACCAGGAGCTGTGCTAAGCTCTTCTTGCCTGGGAATCATTAATTGCTTATCTCCAGGAACAGTGCTCTAGAGAGACACTTGTACATGCACAAGAAAATTTTTTACTGTGAGAGCCCAAAACACGAAGTCTATGTCTTTGCTTAGTTTTTCTTCCTGTATAGGTAAAACTAAGCAGCTAACATCAGTTTGGGGCTGAAAGCCAATTAACTCTGTGGCTTGGAAATTATGACTACAGGAACCATTTTCACAAGACCTAGGGCAGGAATCTGTCACAGAACCCTCTGCAAGAGATGAATGGAAATGAAACGAATTGTTGTATTTTTGCTGATGTCATAGGACAACGATGATCTGTCTGAAGATCTGTCTCATGGACTATCAAAGATATTGAAAGCTTTCTGCAGCATCTGCATGTTTGCTCAGTTGCTCAATAGTTTGTCATCGACTGTTTCAAAGGCACGCATACACAACAACAGTAATATACTTTTGTATTCTAAAGGTGCAGATGGATGTCACAGTCCCAGCTGTGCTGGGCAATCTAAAAGTACGGAAAATGAATCAGCACTAAAGACCTTTGCAATCTACTTTCTTTTCTCTGCTTCAAGTGAAACCCACTGCAGTAAGATTTATGCAGTTTCCCACTGACAGCTACATAGTGAACTCCTGTACCTCTGCACAGAGCACAAGCTGTAGCCACTGTCAATTCACCTTCAGTGTCAAGCTGTTTCCTTTCACGTGTTTCTTGCCTTTTTAGGCAGATTCTCATAGAAGCAATATCCATACTGTGAAATTTGGAACTGCTTTTTGGCTTCTAAACCTGAGCATAATCTGTAACCACTCCGCAAAATCATACATGGGAAGTAAGATCCAAAAATACAACAGCTTCTCTCCCCACTCCATGATTTTTTAATAAAGTGACCTTAGTTTGCAGCCCCTGTGGGAGCCCCTGTTTTGTTTTTACCACACACTGGTATAGATGGCCCTTGGGTGCACTTCAGCAGGCTTAAATGCAATCACAAGGAATTCACAGACACTTGGCCAAATACCTCCTGCTTTTACAGCATTGCGTTGGCCAGAAAAGAGAGCTTGGTGGAACAATAATACATCCAGTTTGTTCAAAGACCAATGCATAACTTAATGTGTTTTACATTATTTGACATAAAACTTATTTTCTGTTAGATCAGATCTTTGTCATTCTCACCCCAAAGTAACTGGGACATGCTCATTTTTTTCTACCTTGCCACACAGCTATCTAAATACCCTTTGGGATATGGGCTTAAGAATGGCCATTGCTATGTTTGCTACATACCTCCCATATCATCCTTTGTACCCCTACCAAATTTAGACTCTGTCCTTCCCTGTTTAAAAAAAAATAAATTGTGAAATGCCCTATATTAAAGAATCTGTCTCAGACAAGCTAGTTAATTTATTCCAAACACTGATGACAGAAAACACAAACACCCTGCAACTGCCAGCAAAGATACAGTAGAAAAATAATGTTTCTGAAGTTATTCAAGATAAAAGTTATTGGTAAGGACAGAAGCTGCTAACATCAGTCAAATGTCTTCCATACCTTTGTGTGAGATATAAATATATAGAGAGAGATAGATAGAAAGATATTTAAGTTATCAAGCAGAATTTGGGAGAAAATGAGGACCCATAGTGTCATTAATTTGCTTAGTCTATAAAATGCATTGGTATCAACAGGGTGGAAATGCATTTGAGTACTTCATATACACTTTGAGTTTAAGACCTCTTTCTAGCAGAAGCATAAAATAAAATAGATACGCCCAGCCTTAATGCAGCCAGCCAGTCACAACCACCTGCTCTGCTTATTGCTAAGTGTAAGACTGCATATTATTCAGGCAGTGGAGTTTCTGACCCAGAAAGGCATATGCCTCTTCATTCCCTAAATAACAACCGGAGGGGGAAAAAAAAAAATCTAAATTATTGAACACTTCAAGACTAGCCATGACAAGATAATTCAGTTTGGGTGACAACAATTTCATTATGCCTTGTGGTGATGCCTAGTTACCATAAGCTAAACTAGTAAACCAATTGGAAATGTGTTAGCAAGATGTGCCTTTGTGGATTTTATCTGTGTCTTCACAAAATGGTTGTCAAACTTGTGAGTAATAGAATGTAAGACTGGATACTGCTAAAAGTTATTTAGCAATACATGATGGATCTGACACAAGACCAGGGAAATTTTTCACAGAACATAAAAAATCCTCTGACCCATATAATCATTCTCCCAGGGATAGCTAAAAGTTCCTCAAAGGGAAAATGAAATCAACTTGGAGACAGTTGTATTGGAATTGAGTAGAAAAAGTAAGTTGTACTGGTAATCCTGGCATTATTTATTGTCCAGTATTTGAGTAAATAGAAGATTTTTTATTCAGGCTCAATATGTTCTAAACTGCTATTTAGAATTCTCTGCCTCTAAATTAGTGTCAGGTACCATATCACTGGGATTCAAGAATAAGAAAGTAGCACTTTTAAAATATTGCTGCTGTCAATCTCCATGTTGTACCAAAGGCACAAATGTTGACAAGGTGAATTACTTTGTATACTTCCTTTTCCTTTTTAGTTATTTTTGTTGATCCATATCTGGGAAAAAAAAAAAAAAAAAAAACATAGCAATGGTGTTTGCACAATATAATACTTTCACAGTAAGGTGAGGGAAAAAAAGCAAGAATAATTCTGCATTATAATGAAATGATTGTAGGTTGTGATTAGATGGCTCCTTTCATCCAGGAAGCTCAAAATACACTACAAAAATTCACTGATCTGGAACTGATGCATAACCTATTAAAGTCTATAAGAGCAGTTCAAATAATTCAGTGAGCTTTGAATCAGGATCTTACAGAAATCTGAATAGGATAGTTTATTTCAGAGTCAAAACAAATTTAAACCAAATTATTTTGGTTTAATGCACTTAGATAGGTGTACACAAGCATGTCTATTGCTTGCCTAAATAGTTTGGCTTGTTTCTATAAGTGACAAAATTGTGTTAAACTCTGGTAACAAAATGTAAAGCTACTACATTTAAATGTGTTTGCAAAGGAAGGTCTGCCTGGCTTGACTAAATTGTTTTTAAGATTGTACTGCTATTCTGGTTGCAACTTTTCTTGTATGCACTAATCACACGGCAAACAGTATTTTCAATGGCATAATAAATACTTTGCTAAAACTATTGTTACAACTGTGTTCCAGTCTATATAATAATGTTGGATTGACATATGCATTCTTATTATTTCCCATTTAAGCTGTTTTTATTGACAGTATGTTCTTTTCAATGTAAAAACCTTTCTTACCCCACCTACTTTTTAAGTCATTATTAAATAAGTGAGATGTCCTGCATTCGTGAGTTAAAGATAGGTAATAAATTAATAATATATTTTCTGATTAAAGATTGGGATTTAACAGAAATGGTGAGGCTAGCTGTTTTAATAATGTTGCCCAAAGAATCCATTTCCAGGTTTGATACTCTTAGTTTTGAGAAAACTCCAATTCTTCTTATTTTTCTCCTAAAAATAAACTGTTGCAGTGACATTTGCCATCCTTTTGTGCTTTTCCACATTTTCACCAATTTGAAAGGCCTGAAAAATAGAATGGAATTCTTTATTTACAGAAAAGAAGATACTCACTGCTTGTGATCAATAGTGTTATATCTAGAGATTCAAGCAGCTCAGTTAGAACCATAACAGGCAGAGTTTATTACTAGTAAATCAATATGATGTCTCTTAGCCATGCATCTCTTTCAAGAATCTGTATAGTATAATGATTATCATTATAAAATAAAGTCCAGTCTCTCTTTTGCTATCTTCTGGTTTTGATCTTGTAAAACTGGGAATTGATTTTCCTAAAAATCAATATTATGTTTCCACCATGTGGCAGATACACCACTTAGCAACAGCTCCAGGTGCCAGCCCTTGAGTGGGATTGGGAATGAATACATGCTGAGGGAGAAATTGCTCAAAAATTTCAAGATCAACATCTCCAGGCTAAAGAGCTATTTATTTTCTATGCCATGGGTGCAACACAGCAGCCTTGCCTAAGCAAACCTGATGTGCATTTCCCATTGATTTTTCTGTTTTCCTCAGCAGATTTAACCATCAGCAAGAAATATCTCTCATTCATATGCTAGATTTCCACAGATGTGAATAAATCCTGCTCATCTCATGAGAGAAAGTCAAGGAAAGCAGAAAGCCAGCTGCTACCCTAAAGAAAAGTTGAAGGTTCATCTACTTTGATAATGACAGTCATACAAAATATCAGACATTTATGCTTTCAGCAATCCTTGTCATAACTTTATTCATTTAGACAGACTTGATACAAGAAGAGATGTAAAGAATCACTTACTTTTGTACAGGTATTAAAGGGCTATAAGCCTTCATTAGATAGATGAAGACTGATAGCAAATCTGATTGTCTTTAGGCTATGCTGTGCCTCTGAGATCTCATCACTATCTGAATCTGTCATAAAGCATGTTTAACAAAAAGGAAAAGTATTGTCTGTTTGGACAACTTGCTTCATTAAGATACTGTTACTGACTTCTAATAGTGATAGGAGATTTTATCATTGTTATCTTAATTTTTCTTCTTATGAGCCAAGATACCAGCTCTTTCATGACACCACCTTTATGAAGATAATTTTAAACAAACCACGCACCAACTGTTTATGTCTCCTGGAGAGAGCCCTTCCAACTGTTCATGTCTTCAGGCAAGTCCCAACAGGGAAGCATAATTGTATTCCCAGTAGTTATTTTCTGAGCATGATTGGTGAAGTTTATTCTCAGAGTCTAAAGAAAAGATCAAGAGTATTCCCATTATCTGAATTACACAGATTTTTCAACACATCTGGAAATTTTCTTTTTTCCTCTTTGGTTTTGTTTTTTTTTTTTTTTTTTCTTTTTGGGTGTGTGTGTGTTTGTAATATGTTTTCAAAAAAAGCTTCACATTTCTGATGAAATGGCAATAACTTTAAAATAATGCAAGTAATTTTTATAGGATTTGAGTATCAAGATATTATTGTCATATAGAGAATGAAATCAAAACAGCACAATGTTTTCCTAGCTTTGTCGCTAACAGTTCGCCTGTGGTAACATTTTCCTGTGGTCCCCAGCTGCCTTCCAAATATCCAACAAGCATTGCTTCTGCTACATACTTATTTAGCAGAAATGAAAGGCTGCCCTGTCACACTGAAACATTTGAATTTTTTCGACATCGGTCTTCAAGCAGCATTACCTTGTATACCGCTTTATGATTCTACATGTTTGGGTTGCTATGGAAAGAATGAGATATCTTAATAAATCTCTCTTTATGGGCAGTAAATTCAAACATGATCAAGTTTCTGAGGATGCAAAAGCTTCACTGGTAAAGATCTCATTCTCCATGCTTTTGGCCATTATGTCATGCCCCATTACCATTTTCACTGCACAGCTTTATAGTTAGCAGTAAGCTTATTTCAGGATTGCAGTAGTTTGCTAAGATTTCATCAGGACACAATTGTTTAGATGTAGGCCTGTAGCTACTGTACTCCATCTCTTAAAATGTCTGTCTTTTGGTAGGTTATTTTCTTCTTCTGGTGTCCAATGAATTTAAGAATTTTGAAACAGTATTACAATACATGTCTTGCAGTATCTTCTTTTACAGAAGTTATTATTCCAAATCTTCTATGATAATGTAATAAATCACACATTAAGGTGAATTGTCATATATTCAGATATTTATCATACCTATTGCTCATTAAGAGTGCTTTTGCCCAGTTTCTGAAACATGTATTTTAAACTAATGTTCCCAGTTTAACAAATCACAGAATAAAACTGGTCCTCAAAACTTCATCATTGCCATAAACAGCATACAAATTATTCCAGGTACATGCACACTATGTTTCTCAAACAGGAAAAAAGGAAGAAAAATCTGTTAATACCTGGCATCATCTTTATTTATAGGAAACCAGCATGTGGCAATCATAACAAAAAAGATTAACTGTTCTTCACCACCCAAACATTTTTCATCAGAATTTTAAACCACAGTCCCTCAGCATGGGACTAGCTGTATTTTCACTTGAGAGGATCAGTGCGTAAGGTTGCTGGGAAGACCATGGAGATGTCTGTTTTATTAATCAGAGTTTGAGTAACATAATTCCTTGCACATAAAATTACCTCATTCTAAGTCATTATGAAATGTTTATACTTCACAGGGCTGTCTCTATTTGCAAAAGTTAAAGGCTAATTTTTTATTTCTATTGTTTTGTCCATTGCAGACCACGCATCTCAAGTAAAGGTAATACACTTTAACAGTTACCAAGTTCAAACAGGTAAATTTCAAAAAGAAGATAGAATATGATTTACATTTTTGTTTGTTTGTTTTTTCATTTCCATTTGCTAAATGGAAATTGCTCATACGGTTAGTTTCAATCAGTTTTGAGCTCTGATTTTCTCTCAATTAAAAATAAAATTGTTTCTGCATCTTTTCTTGTGATTTCTTAGTCATTTATCTCAGCAATCTAATGGCTGAATAAGTTAAATGTGAATTTCAAATGCAGAGTGCCTCAGATAATTCTTTTGTATGCTTCTAATAGCCTAGCAGCTGTGATAAAACCCTTCTAATTTATAAAATGCTTGTATATATTTTCTTCCCACTGTATAGTGATTATAAGCATAAGAAGCTTTTTTTTTCCTTCCAGAGGGTCTGAATCAATGTAACTAAATGTTAATACCTTCCTATCGTGATGATCTGAAAAATTTTGCTTGCTGTCTAAAGCTTCCCATAGCGCTTCAACTCTGGCATCTTCAAAAGCAAATGAAACTTTCCAAGTCTCAATAGAAAATTACTCAGGACACAATAGTAGACATCATATAAGTATAGAAGCACAATTGAAAGCCATACAAATTTATTTCAGAAAGTTAGGAAATAATAATTTAAAAAATATAATAAGTTTTCTATTATACATATAAGTATACCATGATTACAGTCAAAATGTGTGAACTTTGTAGGAGAGACGTGACTTCAAGATGACAAAGTCAAAAATGTTTCTCCAAAGTTAAAAAAAGGCCTTAAAGAGAAAAAAAAAAAATTATTCTATATTTTTGTTAGCTATAGTGAAAAATCACTGTTGTGATATACAGCAAAACTTAATCAGAATTTTTCTTTCCCCTTCTGTTCCACTTACTAAACCATATTATCTCTCCATCAAATGAAACACGTGCAGAGCTTTATAGGATTCAGCACAGAATATTTTCTCTGTAGAATACTACAGGAAGACTCTAATAACCTAAGAAAATTTGTCATTATCGATTCAATTTGATAGTTCTTTACAAATCATTTCTACCAAGACCTCTCAAATCCATTTAGAATTCTATAATGACTTTACCGTTATCATTTCCTATGTAGGTCTTCCGATAACAGAAGAGAGAATTTTATAACAATTTTCTTAATATAAATCACAGTCAAGGTTCTTCACAGAATAGAAAGTACTAAGCAGTGGTGGCGACTGTTCAACAAATAGGATAACACAAATTTCTGCAAGATCCATCCACTGACATGAGCACTTGGCTGGAAGAATTGAACAAAGATGTGTAAGAATACATATACAGAAGAGGCTTTGGCCTCGTGGCACTGACTGCTGCAGTATCTGCATGCATTTTAGAGAAGTACTTACCCAATGGGATTCATAACATACTGACATGGAAACCAAAGTTAATTAATAAAAAGGCTGAGGACAAAAACATATAAGGTTCCAACCTCCTCCTGATTATAAATATTTTAGTCTGGTACTATAGAAAAATGCCTCTTTTCTTGCAGGATTGATATTGCCAAGAACTTTCTCCCTCTAAGGTCTGGCTCCTTAGTCCTTTCCTTAGAAAGAAAATAAATGGATATAAGTTTCCTTCAAAATGGCAGTAGAATGAGGTGCTGCCTCCATTCTTCTGTGCAACATCTCAGCAACTAAAGCACTTCACTCAACCTGGGCATTGGAACAACAGATGCCCATCCCATGTCTACCTAAGAGGATTTGACCACACACCTTTCACATTCCAGAAGGTTCTCCCAGTCCCCTTAATGTGAAGTAGTCAGAGATGGGAGGAAGTAAATTACATATTTCTCTCTTTTTTTATGCTGTTCTATGTATGAGACATGTCAGTAAATATTCTTTGATACAGAGAAAAATAAGAACTGGTGAATACGACTCCATGAGTTCAGACAGGGATGGCAAACCTTTTTGGTGCCAGGTATATTCTAAAAGAAAATCTTGTTGATGCCAGACCAAATGTATGAGGAAATTAAATTTGGCAGTCTGAATGTAATGTAAAGCACTCACTTCAAAGAAGCCTGCAACTGAGACCCTTTTCCTTGCAGTGAATTCCACGCTGCTTGACTGAAGAATTATTTTTCTCTTGGTAAATAGAAATACATTGCAACATACACAGTTTATTGCAATTGCTGATCAGCTGAGGAACTGAAGTTTGCTACACATTTTATTCTCTTTTTCATTCGATAATTTTCTCTTTTTCTCCCATAGTAAAGAAATACTTCTTTTTTAATATATATTATGCCCATTTTCATTGTCAGTATTCTATTTTGACATGAAAGTTAAAGTGTTCATAAATTATTAACAGAAGCACTGGAATTTCAGGAAGGGAAATTAACTGAAAATCCCATTTAGTTGTTGGTTTGGTTTTTTTTTTTCTCCCATATATTTATGGGGTGGGGTTTTTTTACCACAAGAGGTCATTATAAATATTTAAGTTGACTGTATGCCTATTTAGGCCAGTAGATGTCAACCAATAATTCACATTATGACTTGATTTCCTCAACAAAGTTGAATATCCCCCCCCCCTTTTTTTTTTTTTCCCTAGGAAAACAATGAACTGTCCTGGCATAATCTTTAGCTATTAATGTTCCTCAATTTTTGCACCATTCACAAGTAAGGAAGTTCATAGAACATACTTTGAAAAATAAACCTCAGACCAAGACTGCACCATACACCTTTTGACTCATTACAGTTCAGTTTTCATATTTCTTTTGAAGAGAGCCATAGAGTGCCCAATGCATGGATAGATGACAACATTGTAATGACACTGCTTGAAAGAAGAAGTAGGATGTAAGAGAGTCTCAAGGCTCATAGATGTAAATTATTCAAGAATAAGGTGAAACAAGAAAAGATGAGAGGAATTCACTTTCTTTAAAATTCTAAGTGTTTTGGTACACCAGCCCTGGGCAATTCTTTCAAAGCTAGAAAGAGAAGAGATTGGTTTTGCAAAAGAAGATCCGAGGACAAACTTTTAAGTGTGAGGTTCTCAGAGATATACTAGAAGGGGCTGTTCAAGTCACTGGCAGAAGATTTCTGACACTGTAAACCACCAAATCACATCATTAAATGCACTCGTGGACCAAAATCTATCTTAAACTAGTTAGAATTTTTTCCCATGCAATATCTGTTGGAAAGAGGTATGATAATCCCCGGGTTAAATGCAATTAAGACCTGGATATTTCTATTGTCCACTGTGCCAGTATAGTACCTGAGCTTGAATAGTTTTTCCTCCTCTGTGTTTACCCCTCTCCTAGATGTGTTTACAAACATTTCCATTTTGTTAGATGGCTTTTCCAATTCTTTTCTAACAACATGACAAGCTTTCTTTTTCCATAATTACCATGGCAGTCTTTTTCTAAGCTCATGACCTTAAACTTCGTACTATTGCATGTCATCCTATTATTGCTGCTAAGGTCTCAGGGTTGCCTAATTCTCCCTATAAAGTATCTGCACTGACACTACCTGTGTGTTTTTAACCCATATCAATATTATACTTTAGTAAGAGCCAAGTTTATTCAAAAAAGTTAAACCATGTCAATTATGAGACAGATCATACGGAACCAACTAACACTCTCCCTCCACCTTAGTGGTTCATTTTTCATCATAAGTCCTTGCCATCTCCATTTAAAGTTACCAACCCACACTAGAATTCTTCTGCAGACCTTTATAAACTCCAGGTTAAGTAGGTTCTTCCCACATTACCTCTGCTGGTTTTGGCTGGGATAGAGTTAATTTTCTTCACAGTAGCTAGTATGGGGCTATGTTTTGGATTTGTGCTGAAAACAGTGTTGATAACACAGAGCTGTTTTCCCAACTGCTGAGCAGTGCTTCCACAGAGTCAAGGCATTTTCTGCTTCTCACACCACCCCACCAGTGAGTAGGCTGGAGGTGCACAAGAAGTTGGGAGGGAACACGTCTGAGACAGCAGACCCCAACTGACCAAAGGGATATTTCAGACCATACGATGTGATGCTCAGCAATAAAAGCTGGGGGAAGAAGGAGGAAGGGGGTGATGTTTGGAGTGATGGCATTTGTCTTCCCAAGTAACTGTTACACATGATGGAGCCCTGCTTTCCTGGAGGTGGCTGAGCACCTGCCCACCCATGGGAAGCAGTGAATTAATTCCTTGCTTTGTTTTCCTTGAGAGCGCAGCTTTTGCTTTCCCTATTAAACTGTCTTTATCTCAACCCATGAGTTTTCTCACTTTTACTCTTCTGATTCTCTCCCCCATCCCACCAAGGGGTAGTGAGTGAGCAGCTTTGTGGTGCTTAGTTGCCAGCCGGGGTTAAACCACGACATTACCATATCAAATGTTTCACTAATTTAAAGGAGCTTTTGGTCCTGGAAATAATTTACCTTTTAAAAAAAATAAATAAATTCCTATTAGTCCTGTGTAAGCTGTAATATAGAGATATGTCATGTTTTATGCTAATTTCTGTTTACTTCTTTGCGTTTATTTATACTTTTCCTCAAAGTTCTGTCCAAACCAATGTCAGTCTAACAGTCATTAGCTGTCCAGATAACTTTTCACAGGCAGTAATTTAAGATAGATACAGAGTATTTTTATTTTCTTGTCATGCAGTGCCCCCCTCAATTTTGAGATGTTTATTACTAAAGTTACAATTGCATGTATTCCATCAGCGTGTTGAGATGACCTCCAGTTTGAACACAAAGGTCTTCAAGTTTGGCTCCCACCTTGGATGTTACAGTTTTCTTTTCCATATCCTTCAACCCATTAGATGAGCTGCCTCTGCCCCATTCTCAACTTTATCAGTTTTACTGAAAAGCAAGATGAAACATTTATTGAGTGTTTGAGTCATTAACTTTAATGGTGATCACATTCTTGTTCCACAGCAGCTCCACCACTCATTTCTGTGCTCTTTGATCGCTTGTATGCCAAAAGGAATTTTTACAGAATTTGTCAGCTTATATTTTCAAAATCATTCAAAAGACTTGGGCAACTAATTTTCATTTGTTTTAAAGGAGAATATATACTACAATCCATGTGATAATTTTTAAAACTTCATTACTCTTTTTGCTGAGTTTGCCTATTAGTTACTATGTAGTATAGCCTTACTTTATTTGGGCTGTCAAAGTGTTTTTAAATAGAATATTTTGGCTAATAGACTGCATTTTCTTTCTTTCCTTTTTGGGGGGGTTAATTTTTTGTGTTAATTTCCTTTATCAAATAGTCTTGGAAAAATTACAGGATTCAAACATTTCTATCTCAGTCTTTTTCCTAATTTGTTTCTGTGTTTTAGATTTCTTTTTATTTCATTCCATCCATTATAGTCCTTATATTTCTCATCCTATATCTGTTTCCTCTCTGATTTTACTTGCCGATGTAAGAGATATGAACATTGAGAAATGAAAAAGACAAGTTCCTAAGTTCAGCACCTGGCATCCAAATTTATTATTGAATTTCTTATTTATTATTAAAAAAGTATTATAAAATTGAATGAGCAGAGCACATAAGCAGGAGTTACCCAGGGAAAGGCATAAGTCATGTTGTGACAGGTTACATGTACTTAATGTAGCTGTTCACTTTTTTATTCATGAAAAAATGGGTAGATTCTACATTAATTGTCGAATACCTTGATGGCCCTGACTATTTTTGCAATTAAAGGCATCTTCAAACATATTTACCTTTATGTCATGTGGACCTGTGCCCATTTTAGAAAGGTTTAAAATGAATCGTGGAATGTCAACCCTCATTAAAAAGCTTTGTCATATTTAATTTTATAACGGAGCTTGAGAGGTGCTTACTAATTTTATTTATTAATTATGAAACAAAGTCTGAGAGAATGGACGTTGAGAGAGGTTAGCCATGCCCTCTGCAACAAGAATGCTAGCATAAAATAACAGGCAGTACATACAATATTATTTTCAATTACCCTTTATAACATTCTGTCCCTTCAGAAAAACTGTAGTAAATTTATCGATATTATTAACTTACGTCTAGAAATGTAGTTTCTTGCTGCCTAAAACTGTTAACCAGTAAGTCCAGCACTGAGGTTAAGACTGGACCATATTTCTGTGTGGAAATGTGGAATTAAGTTATTGGTTTCAGAAAAACAGAAAGGCACAAATGCACCCTGCCTAGTTTTGTAACTGAATTGTCATCTCTGCATTAGAAGAGATGTTGCTCAAGATTACCTAATGCTCAAGATTACATAATTGGGTAATGTCCTCAAAGGACAACAAGAACTTCTAGAAGGAATCTGCATCTGAAGGAATCTCTTTGGAGGTGGCTATTTCAATTCACTGAATGTAGTGTCATTAAGATAAGTCTGCTCCATAATCAAGCATTTCTGTTAACTACCTAAAGCTTGATAGGATGAATTAATTTAAAACATAGCAGAATGTTTTTGAGTCTCTTTGAGGTTTTTTGGCTTGGGTTGGGTTTTTTAACACATGCATGTATTTCTTTATTAGCCATGGATCGACTTTTATACAATAAGTCAAGATTTCTATTGAATAATATCCAATTTCCAAAAGTAGGAAGGATTCTGTTATCCTCTTTTCCTGATTCTTCCCAGTAGGACAGTGTACAGCCTTCTCAAAGTACAAAACTATACATTTGTTTAAAGAATCAACATGTCTGATCTGTGTGCACTATGGTTCTGAACCATTTCAGTAACTTACTCGCACTATCAAATATTTTTTATTTTTTTCTAATTAAACTGTCATTTATGTTGCTGAGACTACTTGACTGTATGCAATAATCTGTATGAGAGGATCCAGTCCCAGTCTGAACTGGGGTTCCATAGGGTACAACCATACATCATGTCACATGTTGCAAGAACACACTGGCTGATGCTAATGATCATTAGCAAGATTGAGTGTATCCTCAGGAAGTTTGCAGATGACACCAAGCTGAGTTGTGCAGTTGACACTCCAGAAAGACAGGATGTCATCCAAAGAGACCTGGACAAGCTGGAGAGGTCTGTGAACCTCATGAGGTTCAACAAGACCAGGTGCAAGGTCCTGCACCTGGGTTGGGGTAAACCCTGGTATCAATACAGGCTGGGGGAAGAAAGGATCGAGAGCAGCCCTGCCAAGAGGGCCTTGAGGGTGCTGGTGGATGAAAAGCTGGACATGAGCCGGCAATGTGCGCTGGCAGCCCAGAAGGCCAACCGTACTCTGGGCTGCATCAGGAGAAGCGTGGCCAGCAGGTCGAGGGAGGTGATTCTGCCCCTCTACTCTGCTCTGGTGAGGCCTCACCTGGAGTACTGCATCCAGCTCTGGAGCCCTCAACACAAGAAGGACATGGAACTGTTGGAGCGGGTCCAGAGGAGGGCTACTAAAATGATCCAAGGGCTGGAGCATCTCTGCTACAAGGACAGGCTGAGAGTTGGGGTTGTTCAGCCTGGAGAAGAGAAGGCTGAGGGGAGACCCGATTGCGGCCTTTCAGTACTTAAAAGGACCCTGTAGGAAAGACGGGGAAAATCTTTTTAGTAGGGACAGCTGTGACAAGACAAGGGGTAGTGCTATTAAACTAAAACAGGGTAGGTTTAGACTAGATATAAGGAAGAAATTCTTTACAATGAAGGTGGTGAAACACTGGAACAGGTTGCCCAAAGAGGTAGTGGAGGCCCCATCCCTGGAAGCATTCAAGACCAGGTTGGACAGGGCTCTGAGCAACCTGATCTAGTTAGCGGTGTCCCTGTTCACTGCAGGGGGGTTGGACTAGATGACCTCTAGGGGTCCCTTCCAACCCAAAACATTCTATGATTCTATGATCATGCCCTTATCTTTATTTGTCTATCTTCAGTTATTGCAATAGCTAAAAATCAGAATTTCCAGGCTGTGGCAGTAGAATTGTGTTTCTCTGCTTTTTTTATTTAATGAAAGAAAACCTCTTCAGCATTCAACTCCCGTCCTTTAGGAACTTCATTGATGGAAAAGATGTATCACAACCAAAAATATGGTATAACTCAATTCTGTAGTGTTTCTTCAGGAAAATGGAACTATGACTCTCAAAAATTGCTTATAACTTACCTTCTCTTACCTTAATCTTAGAATTGTAAACAGTATGTTAATGAAGGATCTTCATGTTTTTAACTACAAAATGAGTAATAACTCTTAAAATTATGGTGATAAATGTATCATGCACCCTGCTGACAATGGTGAGGGAACTCACAAGGAACTTTTTCATGTGCATGTTATTGGGGGTATTGGTCTTTGTGAGCTTGTGAAGAATTTAATCATCAAACACCATTAGAGCACCGTTAATGGCTCCTATCTTCTTCCAATGAGGAATAAAGAAATGCATGACCCCTCAGTCTGCCCATATTAAAACAATCTGCCTACATTTCTCCTGCCCCTGTTGTGCCTGAATAGTCCAACAGAGTCTATTTACTTCAATCTTTTCAAAATCACCTTTAATGAAAACCTCTACAAGTCTCACTTTACCAGGCATTTGATGGGTTTATCACCCTTCTATACTGTTTTCCCAAGAGTAATCTTTGGATCACATAATAGTGTTCCATGGTGTAACTCATTACAGCATTTTAGAGATGATATATGCTTCATCCATTTTTAACAGCTGTCTAATATTTAATGGTAAATATATTTGTTTTCATTATTATATAGTGATACAATTTTCACCTGACACCATCAGCACTTCGGTTTTGGAAATATGGGCTTTAAAAGGATGAAGTTGGAAAGCAGAAAGAATGAGAGGGAGAGAGTGGTAGCAACTAAGTGCTATGGCAAAGAATCCCACTCACTGTTCAGTGCTCCTAAATTTAAAATTAGAAGTGTTTCACTGCACCTGAATTACTTTGGCTCAGATAAGTAATTCCAATAGATCGGCTTTAGTGATAATCTTCTAACTTTAAATTTAGACTCACTGAAATGTCTGGTTCCTTCAGAACATAATTTTCCAGGCTGAAGAAGTTGTCCTGTACAGCTGCAGCTAGCATTAAGGGGAGAGACAGATTAGTGATATTATACAGTATATTCCGTTGCTCAAACCTTGAGTCATTTTTCAAGATTTTGAAATGTTTATATACAAACTTTCATTTTAGGGAATGTGTCATATCACAGTTATAAATGGGAAGAGTGACTGAAAGTTCAAAAAGCTTTACACAAGCAAAGAGATAATAGAGGTAGGCAAATACAAAATTGCAAGTGAACAGAGGCTAGCAAACAAACTCATGATCAAGGCATAGGATGAGCCACAAAGCAGAAAAAACTCATATAATGAAATAAATTTTAAAAGATATTTAAACTTCCACCTACTTGAGATGAACATTAGGAATGTGATATGAAATGCTGGAGAGGTATCACATTTTATGCTTTGCGGGTACATCATAAACTTTGGGTTTATAGATAAAAGATGCTGAGTTCTGCCAAAAGTTGAGTCCCTTTTAACTTTTTTTAAAGAATCAGTTTAATTCTAAGATTTTCAAAAGCATCTAAGGGAGTTAAAGAGCTAAGGGTGGATTTGCTTTACCTAATTTTGACTTAAATCTCATTCTAGGTAGATTTTAGGGCTGGTAATCTCCTTAACCAAGTTAGCCATCTGAAAGCTGCAGCTTAGTCTACATGAGTCATTTAACTTCCTTCCACAGCCAATGCAGACAGACACATTCCTGCAGAAATGTTGTATGGATACTTCTTACTTTATGATAATGTAAGTCATACTTTTCCTCTGTGAATCATCCATGCTTTTCTCAGTGGTAACATTTTATACCCTTTCTTCAAAAGTACAAATATTTACATAAGAGACAATGCAGAATAAATGAAACCCAAGAATCTGTAAGTCCATATCCAACTCAATAAACTCCCCCATCAGTCCTGTCATCACCAGAAAAGGATTGGGTATTTGTGCTATATGAATTTATGTCCTTGTTTGAAAAGCTCTCTCTTGAACCCTGACACTGCCTTCTGTCTAGAAAAAAGCAAAATTTCATATTTCAAGGCTCCTCCTGTTGGAACCACCCTCTTCCATAGAGATGGCAAATGAAATGTCAGTTCATTAAATAGGGTGCCTAGTTATATTTGTCTTATGTATCACTTCCACTCCATTTGTCTGTCAGTTTTGCATAAACTGAAGTCTTATTTAATGTAAAACCAGAATACATTTCCACTTTTTTCCTCAGGGGTCATAGAATGTCAAAAAGTATTAGCACACTTAGTTGACATCTTAAGACACCCCAGGATACAACAATACCCTCTGGTGAAAAAGAAGAAGAGTACTTTATGTAAACAGATGCATGGAGATATGAAACAAACAAACAAAAAAAAAAAAAAAACAAGAAAAAGACAAGAAGATATAAATGATGGAGGGAGAAGCAAGACAGAAAGATTATTACAAATGCACTAAGATCTGTGGGAGGAGCTGTACTTCGACCAGTAGCAAAAAACCCCTGACCTTTTCATTTCTTACTAGACAATGAATGCAGCCCTCTCTGCTGTAATACTTAAAAGGGGGTGGGGGGTGAAAGGAGACATCTTGAAAGATAAGTGCAGGGTTATAATAATCTTAGTCTGATAACACATTCACAATCAACATGCAAGACAGCTTTAAATGAACTAGGTTAGAGTTTCCCAGACTGTTGTGTATGTGCCTATTCCTGGACACATGAGATACTCAGGGCTGGGAGAGAATGCTGAAGAGGGAATGGGAGTGGGAAAGTCAGTATAACACTGCTGACAGGCAGTTACAGAAGCAGGCCATTAACAACTGAACATCTTCGGATGGGTGAGTAGGGAAAACCATCATTACTTTCAGTGAGCTACACTGAAAATTAGAACCCTTTAAGAAACAGTAGGTCAAGTTTCTAATGTTTAAGTTAGACCCAAATCACCAGACAGTTGTGAAAATTTTGCCATAGTTGTCTTAGTGTTTGGTTTTGTTTGTTTGTTTAATTAGCATGTAAGTATTTTCATATAATGAGTTGAGACAAGCAGAGTCTATGCTGAGCACATTGTGAGAAAAAAGGTGTTGATTCAACCCACGCACCAGAAATGGTAGAACAGAAGTCAGGCAATGGGAAAAAAAAAAAAAAAGGAAAAAAAAAAAAAAAAAAAAGAAACCACTTGGAAAGATTCAGGCAATTCTATGCAAACAACAACTTGAAAGAAGGTTCAAAATGAAAATTGACAGAACATCTTAGTGGAAGCCTGCCTAGTTCAAATTAATCCTGCTTCACAGCAGACTTCTAGCTGAAGCACCTATGTTAGGAGTATAAATGTTTGGGGCTCCCTTTGTAGTCAGTAAGGACAGAAAGAGAAAAAAACAATGCCTAGAGCATGACAGCTGATCACAGAGCCAACCAGTGCTCTGGAGAGTCTTCATGCACTGGCACTCACCCCATCCTACCCAACATCAGACCAAGTAGGACAGTGATTTTTTCCTCACCAGTGTCAGACAACTGTTTTGGGATGAAGTGAATCACCTTCTGGGAATGCCTTTTTGCCTCCATTAACTAGGAAGAGAACTGATTTGGACTAGTTTGGGCTTTGGCAATGACCTCTTAAACACCTGGATTTGCACTCCCAATGTATATATGTTTCAGCAACTAAATTTAGATGGGATGAACTTTGGCTCTATAGTGCTGTCCTGGTTTCATCTGGGATTGAGTTAATTTTCTTACTAGTAGCTGGTATAGTTCTGTGTTTCGGATTTAGTACGAGAAGAATGTTGATAACACACTGATGGTTTAGTTGTTGCTAAGCTGTGTTTAGACTGGTCAAGGACTTGTTCAGCTTCCCATGCTCTGCCAGATACACAGAAAGCTGGGAGAGGGCACAGCCAGGACAGCTGACCCCAACTGGCCAAAGGGGTATTCCATACCGTATGACGTCATGCTCAGGGGAGCTGGCCAGGGGAGAGCAATCACTGCTTGGGGACGGGCTGGGCATCAATCAGCGGGTGGTGACCAATTGCATTGTGCATCACTTGTTTTGTATAGTCTGTATATTCCCTTACCATTATTATTATTATTATCATCCTCTGCTGTTTTATTAAACTGTCTTTACTGTCTTTATCTCAACCCATGGGTTTTAATTTTTTTCCAATTCTCTCCCCCATTCCACTGACGGAAGGGGGGGAGTGAGTGAGCGGTCGTATGGTGCTTAGTTGCCTGCCAGGTTAAACCACAACTAGTCTTGACCCTGTGTTGCTGAAATCAGTAGGAGTTGTTCTACTAGATGAATGCAACAGAGATGAATAGTTCCATTGTATGTATTGTGTCTGAGTTCTATTGTATCTTCCCAGATTCAGCCTTGCAGATTAATCTGAAAAAGTTCTGAAATAGTTCTGTGTTCTTCTGTAACATTTTAACAGTCCAGCGCTTGGTCCCAGACAAAATCATGAGGTGAAAAGATGCATTTTAATGAAAATTAATCACCTACTTAAAGGTGGAGAAGGTGAAATCAAATAAATGGGACTTAATTGGTTTAAGTTTGCTTTGAGGACTTAGTCTGCTACATGTTTTACTGAAAACTATTGCATTTCATTGAAACTGTTGCATATGTTATTGAAATGAGAGGGGAGGGCTAGATAATCTCCAGAGGTCTTTTCCAGCCTCAGCCACTGTGTGATTCTGTGATTCTGTGATGATGATTTGGCCATCATTAGACAATTCATGGTCCTATGGTTTTTCAGGTTATTTTGATAAGCTACTGCACTCAGTTGCAAATAGCTTTTCTATTATTCATGTGATTTACAGAATGAGAATGACTAAACCAGGTGTTATTAAATCATGATTGCTCATCATCCTGAAGAGAATGATAGATGAAAAAATGTTAAAACATTGTTTTATACCTGCAACTAGAAGGTAGCTTAATTACTTTTTATAGTTCATTACTTAAGCCAAAAATTAGAGTGTTAGCTTTAGAAGTATTCTGCAACTGTTTGTTGTGACCGGCTGTATTATCAGAAGTCAGTGGCCTTGCTTCAAGAAGACTGCCAAAGAAGCACACAGCCATTTTCCAGGTAAAAAACTGATTAGATATGGTCATATCTCTGTCACTCATTAAACTTTGTCTCCGGTAGGTACTTTTACATTTACTTTGCTTCTTTTACCTGCATATAAATGTCTATAGAACAAACATCATGGAAAATACATAAATCGCTACAAGTTATGTGCCTTAGACATCTATTTCTACACAATTCATGAGAAATGGGAAATACAAACAATTATGTCCTAGTTTTTTTCAAAGTTCTTCAGAGACACCTGAAGACCTCATGAAACCAAGGGTGCACAGGCATAAACAGAGGGTTCAAGTGCAAGATACTCAGACAGACACAATCTTTTGGATTAATCTGGATTCCCCAGTTCCATTTTTACATTGGTATGTGGAAGAGCATATCAATATATCATAACCTAACATATAAAAGTATTCCTTCTCTCCAAGCAGCTCTATAAAATTAAATGACCCTGCTGAGCTGTGTCCACTCCTTTGCATAACATTTAGCAGTAAAGGGGAAACAGAGTTGAAAAGTGAGACTTGCTTTTAAGATTTATAACAGTAACAAGCTCCTCTGGAGCAGCAGTTGCTGAAGTTATGAAAATATGTCATAGATATCATTAACTGTCAATGACTTCATCCTGAAGCTATTAGCTAGTAAATTTGTAATAGTAATAACAGTTTTCTCAGAACCCACACTTAATTATACATATAAACCCCAGTTCAGTTCTCTTAAATTAAAATATGTCACTCTAATTAGAAATATATGATGTTCTTGATAAGTATTCTTAGGATGAATCTGTTCAGCACCTTTTCTTGTGAGGGTTTTTTTCAGCAGTATGGTATGATTTTATTGTATTCTGGTATTTGATAAGGACTGATTTTTCTTTTCATAATTTAAACCACTCTAAGACAGACTGACATTGCTAGTTAAAGAAAACTGGCATTTCTTCATTAATCAAATAATGATGAATGGAAATTCACTGAATGATCATTATTTCATCAAGAGCAAAGTCATGTCCTAATGGACATGAAATTACCACAGTGGTCAATGACTGATTTTAGTGTCATTGCAGTCTTATAATTAAAGCTCCAAATTGAGAATTAAGACATATCTCTAAGTTCTTAATTAACCCAGTGATGGAAGCTATAATGATTTGAGGTTGTATCTGTGCATAATTTAAGCATTTTACATAATGGTGGCAATCCTCTCTTTGTAACTATGTCAGGAAACATGCTTTATTTTGAAAGTATTGCTTACCTATTTTTCTGTTGTCTGCTTTCTTTCACACCACATTCAACATATGTGTTCAACCTTGACGATCCTCCATCTTTACAGAAACTCCCCTGGGCAAGGGTGTAGCTTATCCTAATGAGCAAATAGATTTTATTGGTTTACCCTAGGGAAGATCAGCTAGTTGAAATCCTGATCATCTGATGAGGCAAAAGTCTCCTTCTTCTTGTTCTTATGGAGTCTCCATGATCTGTGCACTCCAGGTGGCACCATGCCATTGCTGTTCTCCTTGTTGCATAATATTTCAACAGGAAAAAGCAAGAATACCAACTCTCAAAATTTCCCATATAGGAGATGTGAATTCCAGGACTCTCAGTCTGAATCAGATCTAGAACCATGTCCTCCCATTTATGAGGAAAAAGCTTTAACCACTAGGGTGTTCTGCAAAATGTGGGACCTGAAATGTCATCTTTCTTTCTTAAGAATTGATCCTGCTCCATTTGATGCCATAACAGATTGGAATCCAAATGGATATATACTTTCAGCATTGCTCCATGTTCCTTCTATCACCTAAGTTTGATCAACCTGATAGCCACCTGAAGGTCTTCAGAAATATATATAAGCAAATATATATATTTACTTTAGTAAGATCCCACAGAATGAGATAGCTAATAAACATATAGCTTAAAGTAGTGCTCCAGGCACTGTATCTCAAACAGCATCCTTTAGATGAAATCTCACAATACCGTTATAGAAATGACACACATCATTACTGAACTTACTAGCTGGGTGCCAAAAGAGGAACCCAGCTAAAATCCACATCCTTCCACTATTCTTATTTGTGCCAATAAACTTAACAAATAGAGAAAATCAAATGCTGCTATATAAAATAGTTATAATAGTTACACTTGACAGATCAATAGTAGGAAAACAAAACGATAGAAGTGACATTCAATTTCACCAACATAACCTAATGACAAGGTAAAGAACTCATTTGCTGTGTTTGAAACTATTTTATAAATGATGTTGAAAATGCAACAGAGTTATCTAGTTCTTCTATGGTGAGGAAATCATCTTCCAAATTATGCCTAGAAACAAAAGTATATAAATAGAGAGAAAAGTCTTTCTTATTTGTTTGGGATGCTGAAAAAGTTTAATGATTAGTTAAAAGAAGGATGAGGTCAGTGACAGAAATACTGGGGCGGAGGGGGGGGGAAGTAGATCTATGACGATGGAATCAAAGTTGATTATAATCTGAAAGTTAAAGACAAGAAGCATTAATGATAAGTGAAGAAGCACGACAACACGTTAAAGGCCATCTGAAAATCTGAGACCGTCTCTGGTGGCTTTTGACTTAAAAGATCACATACAACCGAAAATACCCTTTAATCTACCTTTTTAACAGTGTAACCACGAGGTGTAATTGAACAAGGTTAAGTGTGACAGGTCCTGTAATATGTACTGTGTAATAATAAAATATTACTAAGAAAAAAACCCTATAGTTTAAGAGCATCTAAATAGTTTGGTCAGGAAAATAGATGTATAATAATAACCTCCAGGTCATGTTTTCTAAATAAACAAAAGAAATAATCATGTGGGTTCCGTAGTTATTGGTGAATACTTATGCCAGCTTATGTGAGTTTAAAGTCTTGTAGTGTCATTACTGGACTATACAGCAGAGATAATGAGCTTAGCTCAGTAGTAAAGCAAAAAAAAATAATTCGATGCACCCATTTGCAGTATGTGAATTAGAATACAACAGTGAAGAAGGATAAAACAATCACTTTCTTCTGTGATATTAAAACCAAACACATTGATGATCAAAGTAATGTATTCTTTTAGTAATGTCTCCTTTCATATTGCTTTAGTATATTCTAGAGAGCTCAGTATTGACAATATTGGTTGCACCTTTTATCTCTGCTACTCCAGTGTAGTTTATAGTCATCTATCACTGACCATTTCACTCCAGAATAAAAGGGTTGCAATTTACTGGATGTTTGTCCTGTGAATTTGTCCAGCTGTCTTCCATGTAGTCATAGGTTATAAAGAACTAAATTTAGACTAATGAATACTGTGCAGTGAATGCAGTTCAAACCAGTTTTGGTGTATATGAAGAGTGAACTGGCAAAGGACGTGTAAGGAGTTTGTTTTTTCTGAAGGAAACATTTTCTACACTCATGCTATTTTGGGGTGATGGACAAACAAGAAAGCCCAGTATCTGAGGTTTGTTGGGAATGATTACCTCCATGGTGAGTAATGTGATTTATCAGAGGGCCTGATGTTGTTTTCTGTTGAAGAGGTCCTATGTAGATGGCAGTAAGCACTGCTGTCAAGAAAAGAGTATCTATAAATTGTGTACAGAAGAAGAAGAGCACATTGAGCCAAGCTTGTCAAAACAACAGGCTTTCAAGTGTGTAAAGAGGTTTGAGTTCTATTATCCACTGTTTTGAAAAAAAGTAAGTTATGAAATATTGAAAAAAGATTAAGGCCATTTGGTTGTAAACTAACACAAAGAGATTGAAGGATACCCTGTCATGGTTCAAGACCAAATTGCTAATGAGGAAATTAAAGGGACTTGGATATTAAATCAGTTTAATCACAGGTATATGCACTGTTTTAAGTATTACACAACCTCCCTATCTTGCAGCCACAGAGATGGCAAGGTCTGGGAAGAAGGTGGATCAGCTCAGCACTCCCAGCTGCCCAGTCCTGGGCCCAGGCCATAAGGTTCCCTGGAAGCCACTTTGGTGCACTCTCTTCCAGTCTCTTTGGATATCCCTCAGGGTTCTCCCTCAGGTATCCCTGGAGTCTCTCATATACCCATGCAGTCTCTCTCATCTATCCCTGAGGTCTTGCCACCTGCATGTCTCCAAGAGTATTTTTCAGAGCACCTACTCTGTGTGTCTTTCGAAAAGCCTTTCCCCAAGTTGTGCCCCCAGGAGCATCTCCTTCGTGTGTCTGCCCCAAAAGCCTCTCACCTATGTCTTTCTAAGAGCTTCATCCTATGAGTCTCCTCCAAGAGCCTCTCTTCATGTCTCCCTGAGCACCTGTCTCCACATTCCTCCCCCAAGGGCATCTCACCCCCATGTCTTGTCCCTAGAAGCTGCTGCTCTTGTTTAAATATCTGTGAGTTGGAGCTCTGTGAGCTTCTCTGCCTGGCTGCAGAACCAGCCTTTTCCATACATGTCACCTCCACCCCTCAACCCTGCCAACTATTCCCAGTACAGACCTAGATGACAGTGTCACCAAAACACCACACAGAGGTGGAGGCTGCTAGCACAAAAGAGAAAACAGGTGCAGAACAGCTGACCCTAACCTTGAGCCACAACGCAGCACCAGCATGGGAAGCAAGGCAGTGCAATACACCAAGTGACCTCAGCACCCAGAGCTAAATGAAGCTGCACGAATGTCGCAAGGGGTGGCAGGAGGTGCAAGGGGGGTACTGTTGTTTACATGACATGCAACATAAGCCGTTACTCTGCATCAACTGATGTATCTTTTGGAAGCACAAACTCCTTATATCTCCACTCTGCTAGCTGACTCTTCATGTACACCAAACCTGGTCTGAACTGCATTCATTGCATAGTAGTCATTAGCTCTGTGTATTACTAACACAGAATAGTGTCTATTTTGAAACAAATCCATAAAAACAATTTAGACTGTTTTCTGCAGGTAATATCTGTAAGCAGACCAGCTATATTTAAATGGAATTTGATTTCTGTTGTTATGATTATTATTTTTAGATAGATTCATTTACTGCATGGATCAGTATTCATGTTTAAAATTCATTCTTTAGCATAGGTCAGATAAAATTGCACATCATTGTTCGTGTTTGGATGAGCATGGAAGCAATTCTGTAAGAAATCCCTCTGTGTGCCAATTGGTTTGTGAAAATACTTGTGACTTTGAAATTTGCTTGTGAGTGAGATCCTGCCTGCTAAATTTGATTGCTTGAAGATATTCAAGCTAGCTAAGAGATGAAAACATAGGTAAAGCAGAATCATCTACAAATGTGAATATTCATGCAATTTGAGTATTCTCCCCCCTTAATTACAATTTCCAAAAAAATATTTATTGCATTTC
>NW_009259437.1:157845-159798 GCF_000687185.1 Egretta garzetta | reverse complement strand
GGGGAGAGGGCAGGGGGGGAGAGAGAGAGCTGGATAGGTATCTTTTTTTTTGCTTCGTATGTCTGTTCACTAATCAGATCTCTTTTTCTTTTTCCCCCCGGATACAAGTCTGACTCCACTAGTTCTCAGTAACTTTTTCAGATCAGTTTCCTTAATTAAGTTTCTAAACATAGGCTGTTTGGGTGGAATTCAATCTGAGATTAAGACTTCTACATTTAGGGGGTTGATTCTACTGCCTAAACACAGATGTCTATGCTATTTCAAACACCAGTCATATCCTGTCTAGCCTCTAATGGGTACTTCAGAAGGGCATGAATCTCCCACAGGTCCTGTGTCATACCTGTCAGCCTTGTGCAGATGTCTTGGATACTCTAGGGGCTTCTGAAATTGCAGTAGAAACTTATGTTTAGGCCACTGAAATGAGCTTTATGGCAGAACACTAGACTTCAAATACTTTTAGTAGCTCTCCAAGTGAGATTCTGTTATCTAAACAAAGGCACCCAGTGCCACATGGAATATTTTAGGATATTCAAAACATCTTCAAAGAGATGGCAGATATGACACAGGACCTACAGAAGCTGTCCATATTTCAGACTGAGATCTAGAGACTAATTGGGACCCACTGCAATACCACTGAATCCTTTTCCACTGGCTCTAATGAAATTTTAGGAACCTATCCCCCATTTAGAAATCTATGCAGAGGCAACTAAATTTGGGGAATCTAAGTTAGAACTGAATCCTCCCACTTTTTCTCTACAGTACTTGTCTTGAATGCCTCAAACTCTCAATTCTTCACTCTATTTCTGTTTGGTAAATGCTAAAAATATGTCTAGCCTGGACTTTTGAAATGTTTACACCATATAACTATGTTCATATTCAGATAATCTTTCAGCAATATTCTACAATTTCTGGAGCACTCTGAAATTTCTTCCTTCTGACCAGTCCATGATCACTTCCAGGATTCCTGGGCAGTTGGGGTTGCCCATTCAAGCCCACCGTGTGATCAGTGCATCTGCTCAGAGTCACCCGCATAGTCAGCCACCACCCTATGAAGTAGCTTGTGTGCAAAGAATGAAGCTTTACTCTCACTGGTGTCATACAACAGGGCTCAGCTGTTTTTTCACTGTGAGTAGCCACCCTTGATCACACAGCTGCAAAAGCTGTGGTGGTACTTAAGCCATGCATTCTCTATATACACCTACTTCAAATTATTTTAGGAGTTACCACATGTATCTTCATCTTCCTAAATGTCATCTGCAAACTGTGAACAGGTCTGGGTCCTGACCGTAATGTTGCCTTTCACTTGCAACATAAAGTGGTGAGGCTTTGCTTTGAAGAACAGTGTGCGCTAATGGATTGCTGTTTGCGTGGGTGCGGGTTCCGGAAAAATAAACTGTGTTCAGATCTGCTCAGTTTCACAAGATTGTGTTCTTTTCCTGTGAAAGTTATACTTCTCTGTAAATACTCCATATAAACTCTTTGAAACATTTAGACTTTGCTCCCATACCATGGACATTTCATATAAGAAATATATTTCCAATAAAGATATATTCTATCCTACTGCTTTCTGATAACCTGTGATGGATATCCTCAAGAGAGTACAAACATTCCTCATGCACTTGTAATACCTGTTTCCAAGCTATAGCTACACCTAGCATTATGCAAGAAAAGCTATTCCAAAGAAATTAATGATTTGGTATTCATGGTATTCATGGGATTACCAAGTGGGAATGGCACCACCCATTTCTTTATTTGCAAATATATCAACATTTGAGAATATTTTTATCTTTAAGAAGGAAAACAAAGACAGTTGAAAACCTAGGTTTTAAATTCATAAATGCAATTATTTCTCTGGAAACAATTTTTCCTTAGCAATCAGGTCTAGGTTTAGTCTCAGTCTTAGGAAGGGGTCGTCTGTAGGTTTTATTTAAAACAATTTTACAAGGAATAAAG
>NW_009259437.1:156161-157814 GCF_000687185.1 Egretta garzetta | reverse complement strand
CTTTCCCTGGCAATAAAACACTTATGAGGTTAATTCTTCCTCATGCTAAGGCTACTTTTATCACCCTCACTGGGAGCAGTGTAGCATGTATTAATATGTACTCTAGGTTGCTTTGGCACTCTAAGGAGTTTTAATGTAAATGACAGACACCTCTGTGGAAAATCAATGTAATATGAGATAGTAAAGGTTTCATAATCTACGGTATCCAGGTCGACCAAGTGTCTAAGTGACCTGGATTCTGTATGTTCAGTTGTCATAATTTAACCTCAGTAGACAACTAAGCACCACATAGCCACTCGCTCGTTCTCCCCGAATGAGATGGAAGAGATAATCAGAAGTGTAAAAGTGAGAAAAGTCATGGGTTGAGATAAAGACAGTTTAATAATTTTTTTGAAAAACAAAAAAGAAGAAAATAAACAAAACAAAGAAAATCAAGAGATGCAAAAGAGTCCAGCCACTCACCACCAACTGACTGATGCCCAGCTAGTCCCTGAGGAATATTAGACACTCTCTCGGCCATCAGTTTTATTGTTGAGAATGATGTCATACAGTCTGGAATATTCCTTTGGGCAGTCAGGGTCAGCCATCCCACCTGTGTCGCTTTCCAGCTTGTTGTGCACTCCCAGCCTACTTGCTGGTGGAGTGGTGTAAGAAGCAGAAAAGGCATTGACACAGTTCAGCACTGTCAGCAACAGCTAAAACATCTGTGTGATATCAACACTGGTTTCATCACAAATCCAAAATATAGCCCCATACAAGCTACTATGAAGAAATTTAACTCTACCACAGCATAAACAGTACAGTCTCCACCTCTTAGACACCATTTACATCAAGTTTATGTCACATTCTATACAATAAATCCTTATTAACAACCACCTCCTTTCCCATCCTTTGATATATACATAGATACCATTCCCTTAGTCTATGGACCATCCTTGTAAAATGCCTATAAAGTGACCATAAAATTATGAAAATATTCACAAAATATTCATTGAGTTTGTTTAGTCCATGACTTTGGGCTCCATCTGTTATGGTGGTCACTCCAGACAGGAAAGCTGGTGTGCTATGTGGTGTTACTGGGCACCAAAGCCAGCTCAGGTTGGGTCACTGCTCCTCTTGCACTGCTTCTTGTGAGGCTCATCCTCCATGGTGCAGGTGGTTCCTGCTATAGTATTTCATACAACATGCAATTTATATCATGGTTTACAACAGTTTAAAGGTATATCCATTACAATATCCCCCCAGACCCTTTGGACCAGACCATTAATTCCTCCAGTGGCAACACACAATATCCTATAACACTGGCTTCATACAGAAATGGCATCATACAACTCAAATCATGGGTTATTTTCACCAAGGATTAAATCACCTTGAGGTACACATCAGACTTCCCTATGCTTCCACGTTAACCATCAAGTACACCCAGGTCCTGGAGCAGAAGCAATCCCACAAATGGGTTTACTTTTTCCCAAATAAAGAATAATCCAGACTGTCTTTCCCAAGCAGTTCCTATGTGTACTGTGGGGACCTTATCTCCTTTTATAGTATGTAGAGGTGTATTGGGTTTGTGTGGCAAAGTTTTGGTAGTGGGGACCTACAGGGGTGGCTTCTGTGAGAAGCTGCTAGAAGGTATTCCAGGGTCCACCACTGCGC
>NW_009259437.1:155555-155805 GCF_000687185.1 Egretta garzetta | reverse complement strand
ATAGAATCACTTTAGATGGAAAAGACCTTTGAGATCATCGAGACCAACCTTTAACCTAACCCTTCCATCCCACCACTAAACCATGTCCCTAAGCACCTCATCTATCCTTCTTTTAAATACCTCCAGGGAGGAGGACTCTACCACCTCCCTGGGCAGCCCATTCAAGAGCCTGACAACCCTTTCAGTGAAGAAGTTTTTCCTAATGTCTAGCCTAAACCTGCCCTGGCACAGCTTCAAACCATTCCCCCTC
>NW_009259437.1:111959-153061 GCF_000687185.1 Egretta garzetta | reverse complement strand
TCCCTTTCCATGTTCCCTCCTTGACATTAATGGGATCGTGGAGAACACTACCTGCGCTCCTGATCCTTCAACCATTTTCCCTAGTGCCCTGAAGCCCCTTTTGATCGATTTGGGGCTTGTCTCTGGTATCTCATCGCTGCCTGCCTGTACAATCAAGAGCGGATAGTAATCAGAGGGCTGTACCAGACCAGGGAGTCTCTTCGCAATGTCCCTGGCCTGGGCCCCAGGGAGGTAGCAGACTTCCCTGTGGGATGGTTCCGGGTGGCATATTGGGTGTGAGCAGGTGGATGATCTGCTCTGCCTGGTAGCAGAGCTGAAAGAGGAGGTGGAGAGATTAAGGAGCATTAGGGAATGCGAGATGGAGATAGACTGGTGGAGCCGCACTCTTCCCAGCTGCCCTTGCGTAACAGATATGAGACTCTGGAAGTCGAGGGCCAGGCAACTGAGGATGGGGATGAAGGTCCATCCAGGGAGTTGGCTAGGGAGAGAAGGCCACCCCTACCTATCAAGACTGACTGTACAAAGAAAAAAAGAAGGGTAATTGTTGTGGGTGATTCCCTTCTGAAAGGGAACCGTGGGCCCAATATGCCACCCGGACCCATCCCACAGGGAAGTATCTCTCTCATATTGGTTTTATTTCTCATTATCCTGCTCTGATTTGATTGGTAATAAATTAAACTGATTTCCCCAAGTTCAGTCTGTTTTGCCCATGACAGTAATTGCTGAGTGATCTCTCCCTGTCCTAATCTCGACTCACAAGCTTTTTATTATATTTTTCTCTTCTCCTGTCCAGTTCAGGAGGGGGAGTGATAGAGCGGGTTGGTGAGCACATGACATCTAGCCAAGGTGAAACCCACCACAAGGGGTTTTATTTCGGCCATGTCAGCCTGCAGTTCATCTAGTATTAACTAGCCAAATGGCTTCTCGTAAACTTGTATCCCAATGCTGGAATGTTGCAGCACCCATTGCTCTCAGGGTAGTTTTTAGCAGTCCATTTTATCATCCAATTTTCCCAGAGGTTGTGCAGGATAGGGGATGTGATACACCCAGTCAATTCTATGCTCCTTGGCCCAGGTCTCTAAGAGGTTGTTTTGGAAATTAGTCCTGTTGTCTGATTCAATTCTTCATGGGGTACCATGTCTCTATAAAACTTGCCTTTCAAGGCCCCAGATAGATAGCATTTCAGGCACTGACATGGGTCACAGGGTATGTTTCCAACCATCTAGTAGTTGATTCCACCACTGCAAGCACGTGGTGCTTGCCATGGCAGATTGGTGGTAGCGTAATATGACTAATCTGTCAGGCTTCCCCATATTGACATTTCAGCCATCATCCTCTATACCAAAGTGGCTTTAGCCACTTGGGGTTTTTTATTATGGTTCATGGTTTCCATTTATGGATAACCTGTGCAATGGTGTCAATGGTCAAGTCCACGCTTTGATCACGGGCCTATCTACATGTTGCATCTTTTCCTAGATGTCCTGACATGTCATGGACCCATCAATCTATAAGTAGCTCATCCTCAAGTTTGCAGTCCAGATCCACCTGAGCCACTTCAGTTCTAGCAGTCTAGACTACCTGCTTGTTGTTTCGACGTTTTTCAGTAGCACAACTCTTGGGTATGGGAGCATCTATGTGACCTAATTTTACAACCAGGTTCTTTACCTGGGCAGTGATTTCTTGCCACAGTGTATCAGCCAGTGATTTCTTGCCACAGTGTATCAGCCCAGATGGGTTTACTGCTGTGCTGCCAGTTAGTCTGCTTCTATTTCTGTAGTCACCCCCACAGAACATTTGCCACCATCCGTGAGTCAGTATAGAGCATTGACCATTTTTCTCATTCAGCAGCATTTAAAGCCAGCTGGATGGCTTTCACTTCTGCAGACTGACTTGGTTCTCCTTTTCCTTGAACAGTTTTTGCAATTTGTTCTGTAGGACTTCACACAGCAGCTTTCCACCTCTGACATTTTCCCACAATACAACATATATTGCTTCTCATTTTCTGGTAATTTATTATACAGTGGGGCCTCTTCAGCACAAGTCACCTCTGCCAAAACATACGGGCTCCAAAACATATAGGCTCCAAGATCAACCACCTTGCCTTTAGTAGAAAGCTGTGAACACCTGTCTGGTGTTTGTACCTTTGCTTCCATGGGCTCTATTCTAGTTTCTGCAACCCTAGGCCCAGGGGTACCAAACAGCACCGAGATACAGCTAACACTCAGCTATTATTACTTAGCTGGAAGGATTTCCTCCAGAAAGATGACTTTTTTTTTTTACTGAAATATGCCGTATCTGCAATTGTATGAGGACAATCTGAAGAGAAGAAAGGAGCTGCATTAATTGCCATACAAAGCAGGCAGAGATGGACATGGTATTCTCAAATTAGGTTCGAGCTTTGCCTTGCTGTTGAACCACACTCCTTGAGCATACATGCTACAAGTAATTGCTTACACCCCAGTTCCAATCTGGAATAAGACAAATTACTTTCTAAAAAGACAAAATCTAAGCACAGGGTAGGCATTTATTCACAGTTGCCCTTTCCAAGAAGTATGTGCACTAGTTAAAATCTCTTGGCTTTACTAGTTCCAGCCTGAATCCAAGCACAGGCATAACAGAAGACAACATACTATAAAATTAAGAATAGTGAGAGCAATTACAGAAACTGCAGTGAGAAGGGGATTAAATAAATGTTCTTTATCTATTCGAGTAGGAAGCAAATAGTCTTTTTCATGAGCAACAGCAGTACATGTCTTTTCTTTCACAGTTCTGCTACATTAGTTGAATGCATTGCATTTTTATTAACATTAAAATGTTGGACAAATCACTACAGACTTTCTGTCCCAAAGGCTGCAGTAGTTGGAAAAGTTCCTTAAATATGTAATCTATGGCAGGTAGTCCAGTATGGACACCAAAAAGGAGGGAGGGATCAGTTTGCAGACCTATGCATCTTTGTCTAAAACCACTTTGCTTTTGATCAAAATCTCTAGTGTAGGATTTTCTATTTTTTTTGTGCAGGAGGATCATAAGATGCTCAAATGTGATTTCTGGGCAAAGCACATTTCCAGAATCCATTGATAGCTTTACAGCCCACTCCATTCCTTGTTATGTTGTTCAGTGAGTAGGCAATGAAAAATCTCCTCTGCAGAGATAGATGGATTCCACCAGTAGCCTGGAAAATGTGTTCTCTTCCCTCTGGGACTCAAAGAAGATTAATGCCCTCCAAGGCTTGCCTAGCTTTAAATAACATTGAAAGAATGAGAATAGCAGGTTCCCTGGTCTGATTTGCCCTAACCCACAAAATTAAAGCCCTCATAATATAACTGTCTAAACAAATTAAATTTGAAATATTAATCTCATTGCCTTTGCTTATATATCCAGGAGGAGAATCTGAACATTCCATAGTCCAAATTGTTCAAAGGTATCCTGTCATCATGAAAATATTATGTTTTCGGGGAGAAGGAGAAAGGCTTAATTTTCTTTTTATCTTCCTATGGATAAAACATAAATATATGTTCAAAAAAATATATATTTTTTTCTATTGGATCAGACTCTGTCTAAGACAATAACAATGAGAAAGACTATTTAAAGAGAGTATATAAGCCTGTTCATTTTCTGCAGCCCATCCCTGTTGTACTTCTCCTATATCTACAAATATTTTATTAGGGATGATAGAGGGAAAATCCCTCCCTAGTCCTTTTAGCATCCCTTTATAGATCTGTTATCCAGCAATTTGTTCAATTCCTTCTTCAACTTGCTGATCCTGCCTGCCACCAAAATCTCCTACAGGAGAAAGTTCCAGGAATTCACTCCCTTCATGCAAAACTGTTCCTTCTTTTATGTTTTCAACCGTTCTCCTTTTACTTCCACTGAGCATGCTAGTTCCAGTATTGTGGGATTTGGAGGGTAACAGTTTTGCATTCACCTAATAATTTCCTTCCTTCCATCTTCTCCTCTTCTAACTGGACAGAAATTAATGTTTCTATCATGTCATCCCTCTGTCAGCTTTAAGCTTCTGCATCTCTAAGCTAAAAGACCTGAAATGTCACAGTCCTTTGCACAGGAGCTGATGTCTAGAGCTCTGAATATTCATGTGGAAAGAGTCCAGGGAAAACAACTCCTTTTTTTGAAGAGCAGAGCCCAAAGCTGGATACAGTACTTCAGCAGACACTTTCCTAAATAAGGCAGAAGGATTACTTCACTCATCTTCAAGGCTATGTGTATATATATATATATGTATATACACACACACATATTTTCACACTTTACAGCAGAATAAATGCTATTTTTTGCAACATCATTATGTAAAGGAGAGCCCCACACAGTCCTTCTATTTTGATGATAAAACACTAATAACTTTGCTAAAGATTTGGTTATTGGAATTACCTTCATTGTTTTATTGCTCTATTTTTTTAACTAATGACACATCTCTCTAAATTGTTTTTGAGAAAAAACATTTGCATCAAAAGCCTTGAGATTTTTTTCCCTGAGATATTTCCCAATGACCTGCTCCAGCACTTTCAGAAGTGCGTGCAGATCTAATGATTACTTCCAGGCTTTCCTATACTGGCAAGACCAGTTTCCTTAACTATCCAGACTTCCTTGACCTCTAGTGAAAATCCATGAAAGGAGTCCAAACTGAGTGTGTGGGCTGGTTGTGAAACCCTGTTCTTTGTCCAAGAGCTGTAAGATTTAAGATGTTTCTTCCTCTGACTTGTGTCAAGAATAAATTGTGTACCTTGCCTCCTGATTCATTGTCCTGAAGAAGGGGTTTCACTCTCATTTTTCTTCCTCTCCTGATAGATAAACAAAGAATCTATAACCCAAGATTTAAGACCAGATGCTCTAACTGAAAGGAATGGAAGTTTCCTCCAAGTCCAACCAGAAGGGTAGGCTACACATTGACAACTGTCTCACATAGTGGGTGAGCATGCACTTCAGACCAAGCAGTAGGAATCCACAGGCTATAGATGCTCCCTCCTTCCCACCCCCAGCAAATCCGTGCCTGAACAGAACACAGAAGCACATTCCTTCCTCTCTACCACTCTGCAAAGTGAGGACATGAGAGTACAAGGCATACCTTATTTCCATTACTTGGCCTGCACCCAGCCACAGTAATGAGAGAATTTCTTGGTTGCTTGAACCAGGTTAAAAACATCAACCTGCCTTGCATCTACTCAGTGAATTCTAGCTCTGATGAGCACAGATGCATTTTTTTTCTTTAACGAGAATGTATCACCAGTACAGACATTTGAGCAGCTGGCATGCATATTTCTGTACCTGATGCCAACTTACCTCAATTAGCAGAACAAGCACATCATCATCCTGCATAAAAAAATGTTTTAGAACAGCTGAACTTTTTCAAACACAGTTTAGAAAAGTCAAAAGGATCTCTGATGTTGCTGGTGCACTTTTAGTTGTCCACTGACACACCCTTGCATTCTGAAGGCAAAAGCACATGTTAAGGTGTTTTTCTGAAAATATAATAATCACATAATGGATGTGGACAGAATAAGCCAATAGATAGACCAAGTCTTAATACATGATATTGAATAAAAGATAATACGCATCATAGAGAAATGTGAAAAATAATCATGAAATAAGGGCAGGGAGAGGAAGTAGTTTAACTCAACAGAGCAGGGAGGCACCAGCAAAGGTATGTAAGGGTCATGGAATGATCAAGTGGCAAACTATATTACAAACTATTATAAATGGTTATAAGTGGGAAAATATTGCATTTGTCCAAGCTAGGGAAAATAATATTTATACTGAAACAAGAGACAGCCTATTGTGTTTTAGATTTATTAAAGAAATAGGAAAGCCTTGCAAGTTTTGAACCTAGTCAGGATTTCAGCATCTAAATAAATTGCTAATCTGTCACTGCTTATCATTTCAGCGGGACTGCCATGCCATAGGGGCTGCTGGGGGAACATACTAAGACTTTTTGCTGTGGCTACACAGCTGAATATTCAGAGTGATGGCAGTAATAAGAGTGTAGAAGAGTGGTGGAGGAGCAGAAGAAGGCATCAAGGAAACCTGCTGAGGTAGTTCTTGAAGTGCATACCAGTGCATCACCAACTGATGTAACAGGTTTTATTTTTAGCTTTAAACACTACATAAAGTGTCTTTTGTATTCCAGTTTCTCATCTTAAAGGAATCAAAAATTCTCTTAAAACCTACTTTAATTATTTTGTTTAATATTTACAAGCGGCTTTCAGTGACTTAGTCAGTTCCTAATAAATAACTGGTCTATATTTTCAGGTGCCCAGTAAAGGAAAAATTTTATTTTCTCAGATTCTTTTTCAATTAGTGCTTACCAGTCATAAGGCAAGTTTAAAATTAGCAAAACATGACAATAAGATAGAATGCTAGTATAAGATAAATTTCTCACAGTTAGGTGTTCATTCCACATCATGATATACAGCACTAAATTCTACTTGCATTTGTTTTTGTTTTGGCTGACTTTTAATCTCATTGACTTCTTTTAATGCTACCATGAACATTTTACCAACCCCTCCTGTACTTTTTTTGTAAGTGTACAGAACGTGTATCTGAAATATCTGTCAAGTGACTAGCATAAGCTTCTGTCAACAGTTATCGAAAGGTTACATTATGTTCTTAAGATTCTGTATATTAACTCTGTTTATACATCAGCATCCCAATTTTTGTTGTTATTATTATTATTTTGTCTGGGAAACAAAGAAGGGTATATCTGGAGGCTGAAATCAAGCCTCTTGCTGATTCTCTGAAATGAAATTTGTTGACTACTTCCCTTCAGAAATGTGTACTGTCATATGCAATATTCATAATATGGATAGATACTTCATATGAGAATAATTTAATTGTCTGTTCTGCTCAACCATTGTTTAATGAATTCCTAACAATCTGAGAGCAAGCTGTCGGAGGGCCATTATTAAATTTCATGTTTGCTTTGCAGTTTTCTTCGCTACTGCTTCATCTATTTAGGATTATGATGACATTAACTTTTGTTTTCCTTCACAAATAAAAGCTTTGAATATTTGTTATTTGCAAAATGAAAAGTTTAAACTTTCATTGCTGATGCTTACTGGTCATAAAAAAAGTTAATTTACATTAAGATAGATTTTCACTTAAATCAAAAAGACCCTGTTGGGAAAAATATCGAAACGTACAAGAAAAACATGTGAAATGAATAGTTTAGCATGCACTAAGAATATTTAAAAAGCTGTAGCAAAATTATTCCAGTGGTGTTAATTTTATTAGGTATTTCCTTGCTCTAAGTCATGTGAAAAGGAGACAGACGTATGACCAAATGGGATGTCATTCCCTATACTATTATTATGATATATAACTCTAGCCTGCCATCTTTTATTCCTCTCTTCTGTAAACTAAGTTGACCTAATCTTTTGGATCTCTCTTCCAATAGAAGTTTTTTTCTGCTCTATCTTTTCACATCAAAATGAACACTGCAGCAATGAATACTGAATTTTTGAAATATATGTCATCAGTATTGTTCTATTCTATATCTTACTCTTCAAACAATCGTATGTCTTTCAGATATCTCTCGTGGCTTTAGAGCACTGATTGGAGGTTTTCTTTTAACTGTTCCAGTGACACCTGGGTCTGTTCCCTAAATGGCTGCAGCTAATTATAAATCCATCAATGTGTAGGGGTAACTCGCACTATTCATTCTAATGAACCATATCTTCCACTTATCTACAATAATCTTCTTCAGCCATTGCGTTGTCTAATTGTCTAGTTTTTTTTAAGTACTTGCAGAGTTTGTTTATCTAGATATACAATGGTTTTAATAAAGTTCATTATTAAAATATGCAAGCACTTCCAGACATTAAAGAATTTTTTAAAAAGTTATTAACTTCCATCTCAATGTAAATGTCATGTTTGCTTAAAAGCTCCTCTTCTAATGCTTAATTTTTTGAAAGTGTTGCTTGAAAACTGTGCATATTTACTAAGGACCTGGTACTTCTGTGTTTGCTTTATGCAGACAGGTATGGAAGGGTCAAGCTTACTGCTTAGTAAAGTGAGGGCAGTACTATGTTCTTGGTTAAGTGCACTAGGGAATCTAAGGAAAGCATATAATGTTTCTAGAGTAAGGGACAAGACTGGATTGAGGTGTACCTCCCTGGCTCAGTATCCCCATAAGGTACTACGTCTTCCTTAGCTCTTATTGCAGGTCTGGCCTGCCAGTACATGCCAGTTCTTAACTTTTTCAAAATTTTCCATCATTACTCAATTAAAACTCTCAGACACATTAGCACTTGTATTTAATACATTTAGAAGTTGACACAAAGTTGACAAGTTGGTCCCAGGAGCAAGCATTATATATCAGAAGATAAAATTATTCTATCAAATCTTAAATCAACAGTTAAGATGGAGTTCTTAATTAATTTGCCCTCCACCCCCAGGAAACCCAAATGATTTCCCCTGACTGTTTGCACTTTTCATATGGATTTTATAAATATAAGCAGTTGATGAAAATATTTCAGTGTTAAAGTCTTAGAATCTTAGTAGTGTCTTAAAGACACCGTGACACAGTATTTTCTTTCATGGATGAAATGGATGAACGGAATTATGAAGACCTGTACATTCATTTTCACTCTTAAATTGTATCTTGTTTTATTCCCTAATCCAGAGATTCAATTGTCTTTTTGTTGGGTGTTTTAGTTTTTTATTTTTCCTTATTCCTTTGGTGCACCTTTTTTGAAACATATAAATTTAAGGTTAAGGATGCATCCTTTGCAATTTTGTTTTGGTTAAAATTAAGCCCAAGTATACTGTGACATAGATGAGTATAAAATATGGGTTATTCTCTAATCTCTTGCTTGTTTTAGACACAGATCTAGAGCTGAAATTTAATAACGAAAATTATATGTTTGTTATATGAAGTTGATAGGCATACTGATGAGCAGTGGGATGAAACAATAGCTCCTTCCCTGAACACAGAACGTGTTCGTTCCTGAAACACAGTACTTTTTTTTTAAAACAGGAGGTGGGCAACACAAAGATGGCCAAATTACTGAAACTTCATGGTCAGTTGACACTTCTGAATGGTCAGTGGACTCATTATAGTACAAGACAATTCCACCACTCATCTTTTCTGGCTTTGGTCCTAAGCTGACACCAAGCTAGGCACCAAGCTGAGGATCTGGAATTCCTCTAACTCTATAACTGATGAACAATGAACAAATATATCTTACATTTCTAGCAAAGAACCCAGGCATGGTGCATCCAGGTATACTTCCACACTGGAGTCTGACTTCATACTGGGGAGATACCTGGATATATACCAGCCTCGTGTACCTTGATTTCAAAATGAAATAACCTGTGTACACATCCCAAATGCCATCAGGGTTTCCCAGTGATGTGGAAGACAGTGGCACCAAGATTCAGGACAGGCTCTGTAACACTTCCAGCCGTTAGCAAACATAAAGGAGTAGCTACCTTTCTTGTCTGTCATCTTCAGCAGTATCTGCAAGGTACCAGATGTGTGTACCTATGGAAGATGGCATAAAATACCTAAGTTATTCTCTCTTTAAAAAACAAAAAATTAATTGAAGGATTAAAATTCAGTATTTTTCTCATGTAAAATACATAAACAGTTCCAGGAACAAAGCTCAAGCCATTTTTCTTTTGCTTAGCACCTTCAGGGAAGGTAGCTGAACAGTAAGAACAGAGAAAGGATCTGACTTATTTACTCTCCTTCAAGTCATAAATTCTGCATTCTCAAAAATTCATCTTCAACAGGTGGGATATCCATTTATCTTCAATGCTCCACAGCTTTGTAACAGATAAAAATGAGAACTGTAGAGGGTTAGATAACCTTGAGCTGAGAGTTTAGGCTAACTTTTAGGACTCCCTTTTCTTCATTGAGTGCTCGAAACTATTACATAAGAAAGAGTCATAAAATCATAGAATCCTTTGGTTGGAAAAGACCTCCAAGATCACCGAGTCCAACCATACCTGTCCATTACTAAACCATGCTTCTAAGCACCTCATCTATCCATCTCTTAAATATCTCTTCGTGGGCAGCCCATTCCAGTGCCTGATAACCCTTTCATGAAGAATTTTTTCCTAATATCCAATCTAAACCTCCCCGGCACAACTTGAGGCCATTTCCTCTGTCCTATCATCTGTTACTTGTCAAAAGAGACCAACACCCACCTCACTACAGCCTCCTTTCAGGGAGTTGTAGAGGGCAATAAGGTCTCCCCTCAGCCTCCTGTTGTCCAAACTAAACAACCCCAGTTCCCTCAGCTGCTCCTCATAAGACTTGTGCTCCAGACCCTTCACCAGGTTCATTGCCCTTCTCAGGAAGGCTCCAGCTCCTCAATGTCCTTCTTGTCAAGTACAACTACCATAATTGTAAGTATAAATGTTGATGTCAGTACCTAATAACAGAATGCAAATTTTAAATCACAGCTTCACTGGAGTTCCTACATACCACTTTAAGAGAGTTTTTAAGCCCAGGCAGTGTGCAGTAAGTTCCTGCTTTTTGGTGTGCCCTACTGGCATCCTAGCATTCAAGTATGCCAGCTGTTAATATCTTTGCATTCAAAATCTGAAGTCACCATTCACTCTGTTATTAGGTGTTGCAACACTGAGCCTTACAACACTTAAATGGGGACCTAGATGACCAGGCTGTGATCACTAGAGGTAGTGTCATCACTGAACATGTTCAACAGAATCACTAATATGGAAAATTTTGCCAGAAACTGTGGCTGTTTTGTCTTTTCAGGAACTTGTATAGTTTTGACAGATTTTTCTGAACATATATGCTTAAATTTAATCTAAGTTGTGTTTTAGATACCCAGCTTTTACGTGAATCAAGGGAAAATATGTATCTCACTGGTTTTAGGAGCCTAAATACTTATGTGGATCTAGTTCATGCATGACTAATAGTTCATGAAATTGAGCTGAACTTCCACTGAGCAAGAATTCGAATACTTTCAGCTGAGTTGAACACTTTTTGTTAGCCCTAGTGATATCCTTCCAAGTGCCTCCAGGCGAGAGGAGAACGTAGGCAGAGAGAGAGAGAGGAAAATGCATATTTGAAACAATTTCTATATTTGTGTGCGTGCTCATGTATGTGCACTGCCTCCAAGTACTGTTATATGCCTGTTACAAATAAAGCAAGCCGGGCTCATAAACACCTGAAAAACATATCCACCATTGTAAGAAATCACCCACTCATATAACTGAATTGTGAAGCTGCTCATACCGTGTGTCAAAACAAAACACAGCACAATAAATACTGTGTTACATTATATCAGGTCAATAAATACAAAGCAATGGAATATTAAAGAAAACATACTTTATTAGAATTATGATACTGGCTGCACACTTCAAAAGAAACAGAATTATGTATCAGTGCACTCCATAGCTAATAGGAAAAAAAAGTTTTACTTTTCTCAAAGAAAACTATTTTCTTTGAAATAATTGACTGAACATTTTTGTGTCTACCTACGTCTTTCCCAGAATAAAGATGAGAAATAAAATGTTTCCTAAAATCCTCTGTAAAGCTAGTATTGTTCAACAATCTCTGCTATATGGTTTTCTCTATTTTAGGGTCAATTATGTGAGCAAGGGGAAGATTAGAAACCATAGAGAATCTTATTGAGTCCCTTTATGAGCAACTGACATAAAGAGAATCTCAACCACCTCAGAAAAATCTTTTGCAATCAAAAAGTATGAGAGTCCCAAGAGAAAATATTAATTTTGGCAAGGCACAGAGCTCCCAGCCCCACAGTGATGGGCAGCAGGACTGTGTGTGTATGTATGAAAAAATAGAATAGTCACCATTGCCTTTCGTCTAAGTGACTTTCATAAACAGTCCTCCTTTTTCACCCATGCAACCATTGGTCTCATTAAGAGACATCTATTGGACTCAGAAACAATGAGCATAAGAATAGCAATTAGCATAGTTGATGTTGCTGCCTCCTCATCACCTACTGTCTATCCGTCTGTCTAGAAACTTGCTGACATGCTCAAGCACTCAGCCTTCTGCACCCTCTGGCCATGACTTAGCCTGCACTTTCAGGCTCCCAGAAGACAATACTGGCATATCCAATGCATCCTGAAATTTCCTGCCAGCTGTACCTACGTACAGAACCTTGCCTTGGGCCGTGACTTTGTGTTACAGCTATATTTTAGGCCTTGTAGGCCAAGCTTAGCCCTTGAGCAACTTCAAAGGAGTTGCCTTGATATGAGCTATACTTTGTAGAAGGGTGCATGTTCTCCCTTTTTCTTTCAAATCCCTCCTCTTAAGCTTTCCATCATTATCTGCTTTCCTTTCTCATGTCCTACATGTTGTTAAATTAAACCATCAGCATTGCCATGTTTCATTACAACAGAATGAGACTCTTGTTATCTTTGTGGTAGTGCTTACCCCACCTTGCATCACACATTCTTTCGTCTCTGCTCCTCATATATGGTCTGATGTAAACTCTGGGGTGGGAAGGTCCACGTTTTTAAATCTCTGTGAAGTGCTATTTTAATTTAAAGTGATAGATACATATTTAATTAGAATATGCATAAAAATAATTACCAATATTCTTAAATGGCCTGAATGCAAGATGATATGCTTTTAGAACTAAGCTCCTTTTCTTCTTTAAATATAGGCCTGGACATTTGCATCAATATTTTAAAAAAGATTTGGAAGAGAATGTCTGTAAAAAAATCTTCCAAATAGAGATGTTTATTCATGGGAAAATATTTTCTTCCATCATGACTCAATCCCTCCTCACCCTTTGAAGCTGAACAAATCCTTCCATGTAACAGAGTAGGCTGTATAAACGAAGGACAGCAGGATTATTGCAGGCCATGCAATAATCTTTTACCTCACTATTACAGCTGGAATTGTCTGTCTGCAATCTTTTATGGTCAGATATAGCAAACTCTGCTTGACTCCAAGCCAACCAGAAGCACTGAAATCCAAGACAGAATGAAATTTCCATATAATAAGCCTTGTTGTAAGACGTTAAATCAGGCTCAATGCAGGGCTACTGATCCTATACTACTTATGGGTGGCTATCAGAGTATAATGATCTCATGAGTGAGGAAAGAGCTGTCTCAGATTTCCTTTCTGTATAGAAACATTCAGAATTTCTCTTTAGTCACCAGAACACAGAGGAACTGAGTGAATAAAAAATTGAGTGGGCAAGAAGTTCTCAGATAAGGTGTGATATTACTGAATTGAGATCCAGATCTAACAAAAATTATTCACCAAATATCTGATGTTTTTTACAGTCCTTCAACTTATTCCTCAAGAAATTTCCCTGGAATGATACAGCATAAATGGGACAGGATTCTGTTCATAAGAAGATTTAGTAAAACATAGGCAAAGGGAAATCAATAAAGATAATGAGCATATTAAGTAAAGAAGATTAGAAGTAGTTGAGATTTTCCTTGCAAAAATGAAACATTCAGAAGAAAAAAAAAGACCATGAACCCTGCCTCCCTCCTCCCCCCCCCCAAAAAAAAGAAGAAAAGAGAAAGATCCCTACTGTGAAACCAGATGAACACAGGCAAATAATTAAATAGAAAAGGTCAGAAAAGGGCCCAAAGATGCACATCGCAAGTGGATGGATGGCTTCAGTTTTTAATCCTGCTTTGATGCAGTTACATTCTGCCACTGTGAATCTGGAGGAACAGGAAGAATAAAGGCATGGAAATAATTTGCTATGCATGTGATTGAATAGGTACATTTTCATAGTGTCGTTCTGAGGCGAACAGATCGAGTGATATTCAGGGGAATGATTACACTAGCTTAGCTCAAGGGTTATGTAGCCCAATCCCCTGTCTCCCAGCAGATCACAGATGAATACCTAGGTAAGACTGAGTATATTCATGTTTCCTTATAATGTTCTTCTACTCTAGGCTGTTGATGTTTGTCTTTCTAGTAACCCCCAATGGATCTCTATTCCAAGTACTTGCTCAGTTTCCCTTTGAATCTAGGTAAATTTCTTGCATCCCCGATATTGTTTTATCCTCACTAATTGAAAAATTGTTTCCTTGGATTTGTTTTTGGGTTTTTTTTTTTTGGTGTGAAACTTAAACCTCATAGCTCAACTTAGTGACTCCTGCTTTTTGTGTTGGAGGAGGCAAGGAGCAGTTAAGGTCAACCGGTCCTCTCCATGCCTCTCACATCTCTAACTCATCTCCTTTTCATGCTGAAGAGCCCCAGCCTACTTATGCCTCCCTCTTGCAGATGTTATTCTATGATTTGTCCTTCTCTGCATCTAGTATTTTACTGACCAGTTTCTCAGTGTCATGAGTCCTTCTTCAGCTTTTCAGCTCTTTTCTTTCATTCTTACTACTCTGGATAAAATAATGTTTTTAGTGGACTTTCAGCTCCACTCATGTTCTCTGGATGTGATAATTATATTGCACCCACAATCAAGGAAGAGAAAAGGCTGTCCAAAGTAAGTACTCTTCATAAATTTACAAAGCAGAAGTGAGAAGTTTTTTATATTACAAAGCTGATAAAAATTGGTTCAAACATGCATCATTTTGTCCCAACTGTGTATTTGTCAAACTCTTGCATAAATTTCCATTACTCACTGCTTGAGACATTCAGCTAATCACTCAGGCACCCTGTCACTCTAGAGGCAGGTCACTTACAGCATACTGGCTAGGGACCATCTTTCCAGAGCTGGTTTGTTGTTCCAGATGGTGTTTCTTGAAGAACTTTGTGGAATATTTCTTTATAGTAACAGAAACATTCGTTCTCCAACTGGAGTTTTACTAACCTCCTTTTGCGGTTTCATCTCCTCACATATTCGCCCCTAAAAATACACAGTCCCTTTGAGCTACACGCTTGTCATCATCAGGAAATAACCAAGCCATGTCCTGCTTGAGCACAAGTTGATTGTAGGTGATCTCTAGTGGAGAGGTGGGAATGTGCTTCACTTGTACTGCCAGCTGCACTTCTGAGCAATGGAAAAGGGGGATGCAGTCAAAATGCACCTGCAGTGTGCCAGGCGATAGCTGCACAGAGACCTGAGTGGCTGTCATGTTTCAGGCCTTAACAAACACAGTGTTAACAGGACTGGCTTTCATCTAAGGGAGTAAATCATTGAACCTGAAGTTACTTTTCCCACTTACAGGAAGGGAAGCAGCTTCCTTAAACCCCAGCATCCAGCCAATTACCAGTCTCAGCAGAAAACTTTTATCTTTCCAGGCTTCCTTTTGCTCATATTGACCTTATGATTGAACACTTCACCAGTTTCAGAGTACACTGTAATAAGTTGTGGCTGTTATCAATACTGTATACTTTATTTACATACCAGGGCACAATTTCAATGAAAGTTGCTAGCTTGCATTCTTTGATTTAATATAAAACACTTATTTCCTTCTCTAGCTGAAGGAAAGTGTCTGGTTTATGGTATTTTAAAGCACAGAATTATATTGCTTGTATTGTTTATGCCACAATTCCGATTGTTTTTTCTTTTAATTATGTGTCACTAAATTTGAATTTTAAATATTTTTAGATTCTCTGATGTGTGCCTTTTGCCATCTTAGATAAGCTCAATACATCTGAACTGATAGATTGAGGAAATCTATTTAGTTAATGTAAATGTTTAATGCATTTTTTTTTCCTGAACAACACTGCAAGATCCTATGAAGCAATGACCCCTTTAAAAACGTATGGAAGGTATGTCTACATTATCCTGAAAACTACAATAAAAAGGTTTGGTATAGATTTTGAGTGAAAAACTGATGGTGAAACTGCAACCTAAAGCAGTTATATGTATTCAGAATGTATATTGTGTGAAGGAATATTCCATCAATATCTCCTACTTCTGCAGGGTTCCAGTACAGTGTATCTTATCTAAACAGACAAACACTGGCCAGCTCCTACCTCTCAGCTCCCATTTCACAGCTATGTGATAGCATAGGCTATTTAATTTGCTCCTCTAAATTGCGTAGTGGCTGTGCATGAACATATGTGTTCTTCCATATGTCACTACAGTTGATTATAGTTCTCAGCTTGTAGGGCATCTTTACGCTATCCTTTGCCTCAGACAGTACCCAACTCATCAACAATTTTCTTCCTGGTTTTCTCAAATCCCTTAAAAATTATTATTTGCTATAGGAGAGAGCCAGACCACATCATGATATTATTCATCTCTCTAGATAGTGTTTAGCTTAAGGTGGGGGTGTTTAGGTGGATAATTTGAAGACTCCTGTGGGCACTTATTGTACTATACAGATGGCACTTAAGTGGCTAAGTCAGAGAGAGCATTAAAACTGCTTCTGCGCCCTACAGGCATGTGCACACTGTTATGATGTCTATTACTGTAGATCCAACTTGGGCAGCTCATGAATTCAAGGCTGAACATGGGACATTATTACCCATGCTGTTTAACTGCAATCCAACTGCCTGCCAAAGTTTTGGCACATGCCAACTAACACCTTTCCAGAAAACATCTGGATACATTTTAAGGTATAGCATGGAATGTTCCCAATGTGTAGAGCAGGTGAGGCCATGCTGTTCAGAGGAAAAAAAATATTTTAGTTGATTGTACAAAACCTGTATCTGTGATTTGCTGTCAGAGCTGTGTGAGACATCCAAGCTGGTTCCACAGGAATGAGGGTGAGCACACAAAACACTGCAGAAGTGTGCAGAGGTGCTGTGCTCATGAAGCTGGTTTGCTTCCACTCCCAGGGACAATTCAGTGATATCCACGTTGCTTGTTAGAGAGCTCATGAATATAGAAGGAATTTTTGTTGGGCTTTTTTGTGGTGTTTCCCCTCCCAAAAGTATACCCCTGGCTTTGCGGCTCATTGATTAACCAGCTAGGTATTTGGCTCCTATTCTAGTGTCTAGAAAGACTCAAATCCTCATTTCCTTTTTTATAGGATTACTATTTCTTTTACATTCTACCTGGCAAAATGCTATATCTTATCTTCCCTACAGAGGAAAGTTTTAGAAGAAATAGAAATCTGCACTGCCATTTTCAGAGGGGCAAATGTACCAGTCAAGCAAATTAAAGGTAGGGTCATGTATAAATAATCAAAATAAAGACTGACCTGTCACTAAAGTGCATTTGCCTTCCCAATTCTTTCATGACAGTGTAGAGAAGCAGACCGATAATTAACATGCTCAATCCACTACAGTTTGCAGACGTGGGCTAAACTGAACACCTCCTACCCATCCTGTCCATTATGTATGGCTTATACTGTTCTCCAGATGGATTTCTCATAGAAAACTATTTGTGCATGTATACAATATATCTAAGCCTTCAGCTGCTTAATCACACTGTGTGCCTGGAGTGTTTAAAAAACCCCCAAATCATTAACTAAATCCATATTTAGACAATTATATAAAAAGTAATCTGATTTTCAGTGATGCTAAGCAGCAGCAACTTGAATAGATTTTACACATCCCTTCACAGCTTTTGAAACATTTGACTTAAAAAACATCTCTCTTTCTCCCTGATTTCCTTAACTTCAAACCCTGTCCACCAGCGGGAGTGCTCAGATTATTGCCCCTAGCATATGCTTCTCATGCTTCATTCAGAAGCAAGATTATTTCAGGTCCAAAGCAAAGTAAACACACAGAGTATGGCGCAAAGCCACATCCTGAAAAAGTCAGATTCAGAACATAAATCTAGAGGTCTGTTGACACAAAGTCAATTCTTGCCTTAAAAATAAACTGCCTCGCTCAAGGTAAGTTATGAAAAATAACACAAGTTTTTTTCTAAACTCACTATCACATCAGTTTGCTCACAAGCTTTAGACAGGACATGAAAACACATAACAGATGATGAGCATACATGCACTCTTCTCTGTACTACTTTCTTAATAGATCATTGCAGTGATTTACATAATCAAAATATGTCAGTTTTCATAGGTGTTGCTGCCTTGCCAGTATCAACTGCTGGAGAGAAATACTCCAGTAATTTTTAAAGAGCTGTAGAAGCCAAATTATTTTACTGGTCAAAAAAAGCGCTTTTCTTAGGACTTCAGACAGTTCTGCTTTCTCAGTATCTATCTATCTCATTGATCCCTATCTCTTTTTATCCCTTTTAGTCCCATTTTATATTAGCTAACATTTATACTTTGATGTTACCCGTCTAACTAGGAAACATTTGTCTGTTTGTTGTTCCAGCTGGGAGGCTGATACTAATTTTCTTAAGAAGAAATTAGTAAATTCCCTTACTCTCAATTATCCCATCCTGAAGATGAGGGGAAGGGGTGGAAAAAGTAAATAATATTTTCTTATTCTGTTCCATTCATGCTAAAAACACCTTAAGGGTGCTGTTGACTTCTCCTGGTTTAACTTCATTCTAGATAACTTTTTCCTTGATCCCTTCCCATCTGCTTTTTGCCCTCTCCGCTTCATCAAACTACCCTATTACTTTTTAAAGCAATTCATGGCCTTGGTTTTTCATCCATTTTCAATTATAGGAATCTGTATTCTCCTCTGCATTGTACTGAGATTTTCTGCTCAGGGGTTGCCAACTGACCCTTAGTTTAGCCTAAATCCTTTCAATGCTGGTTTTGTCTTTTGCTTTTTACACTCCTTGATTGTGGGATTCACTTCCATCAGACATCAGAACTGTAAAGTCAGCACAGCTCTTTGGGGAAAAAAAAAAGAACTTTTCAATTTAATTTTAAGACTCACTTCTCAATTTCAAGTTCAGTACCGTTCTAAGTTTTTGTTTGAGGTATTTTTAATATAAAGTGCTTTGAGGTACTTTGTATGGGCAGTATTGTATAAATGCAATTTATAGCTGTATTGTAAGGTGAACTTCATCTCTTCTAAAGTAAAAAATGCAGATTTTGCTTGATCTGCTGCTATAATGACAGATTTTCTGCCAATCTTTACATGGAATATTAATAAATACAGCTTGTCTCAGACATACTGGGAGGATCTGCCATCTTGGATATATCTGTCTGATGATTCATAGAAAGGCATAAATTAGACACAGAAAATGTCAGTTAGATCACCCAGTTTGTCCCAAAGCCACTAAAAATGATTTACTATAATCTATCTTTATTGTCTTTTAATTTTCAGTCCAGTTTAAAATAGCCCAGAGAATGGTGAATCTGGAACTTCCTTTCAGCTCAGTTGTTCTTTCCTGACTCATATTGGCTTGCGCCTTTCACATAAAGTAAACTCATCAAAATCACTTTTGATCATGTTTAAAGGGTGGCCAAGTTAACTTAAGAAATCAATCAATAGCTTAGTACTCTAACACTTATGAGAGTTTTACATACACAAATATCTTTAAAGACACACACAACCTTGTGCTAATATGCAGGGTATTATTCTGTCTTAATTTCTAATTGCACTTAATTACAGTCTATTTAGTAAATACTTTCAAGCACATGTTTATAAGTGAAGGAAGAGTCTCATGTAAACCACATGTCAGACTGCCTAAGTCCTCATATGGTTCTTGCAGTTTTCAATACCCATACAAGCCACTATCATTCAGCTAAGTTATATTTTCATCTTTTTTCATCTGTCATTGAACATTCACTTCACATTTCTAATCAGTGTAATCTAATCTAATAAACTCTATGTAGATAAATGTAAAGTGATGCACATGAGAGAAAAGAATCCTAACGTTACATGCAGAATGATGGGCTCCGAGATAGCTATTACTACTCCAGAAATGCATCTTGAGTTATTATAGATGGTTCTATGAAAATATCAACTTAATGCTCAGTAGCAGCCAAAAAAACCAAATCAAATAGTAGGAATTATTGGGAAAGAAATACAGAACAAAACAGATAGCATTGTTATGCCACTGTATAAATCCATTGTGTGCTTTTATCTTGAATACTGTGTGCTGTGTGTCTCCCATCTTAAAAAGAATATAACAGAACTAGAAAATGGAGAAAAGGAACAAGGATGATCAAAATGTGGGATTCTTCAGCCTCAAAAATAGATGACTGAAAGAAAATACAACAAAGGTCTGCAAAATCATGCACAGCATGAAGAAGATAAACTCAGAATGAATTTTCGTTGTCTCTTCCAATATAAGATCTGAAGAATCTTAAACAAAACTAGCACAGGAGGCTAAAGCAAAGGAGTTTTTCATAGTACGGCTAATTAAACTTTGTAACTGTGTTCCACCAGACATTGTGTATTCTAAACATTCACAGGAGTTCAATAGGAGAGCAGACAAATCCATGACTGGGGGGAGGGAGGGGGAAGAAAGAAAACCAAACATCAAGAACTATCAAATATTAAGATACTTTCTCTAGCTCAAAAAATCCTTCGGTAGTAATTGATGGGAGCTGGGGGAATATATTTAAGAAGCTTAGCTCTGCTATTGCTATAGTAGGAGACAGGATAATGGACTAAGAAAGACCTTTGGTCTGAACCAAACTGTGACCATTATGTTTTGGGTTTAACCATTTATTTTCCTTATTTTAGAATTCCCATTTTTTGATATATATTTCTATTACTGTTTTTTCTATGATTGAAATTATTTATTTATCATTGCAATCTGCCAAGTGGGATTTATCCATAGTCCTTTAATATCTAGTGGCCACTAAACCTAATGGAACTAGCCATCTAATTTGCTATATTTGAAAACTCCAATTGGCATCTTTGTGCAACTTTGAAAAATAACATTAAAAATGTTGTCCGTTGCTATTTTGTTATAGTCTCCTTAAAGTGTTTTTTTGGTGTGTCTGCAATTTGCAAACAAAGGGATTAATATAGACACATAATTCAAGGTGCAAGCACATTAACAGTCATAGCGAAGAGCTGTGAAAGGTTAAACCAGGCTCACAAAGATGCTTAAGTTAGCTAAATAGTTAATAAAAAGAAGAAGTAGTTTCTGGTGACCTGCATTTAGTGATCACAGTACTTAATGAGGGAGCCACATTACACATAATTTGCAGGAACACCTATCATGTATTGGTAGTCTCTAGACTAACTTTAAATCCTTACAAAAAGATGTCTACTGGGCTAGCTGTCTAGGTGTCCGGAATCACATGATGGATATGTCTGCTTCTGTCTACAAATGATGAAGGGATTCTGCACCATTGTCTCAAAAACAGGTGAATGAGTCTCCAGCACACCCTCACAGTGAACTACATCACCCTTTACAAGGTATTGAAGGTAATTCCTTCGACTATGTAAGGAAAGAGGGTACCTTAAGTTATCGGTTTTCAGTCTATGTATTGCAGTCTCTTGGGGGGGTTGCAAAAGGGTCAAAAAGACCTGACAAGTATTACAAAGAGCTTGCCATAGTCCAGTTCATCAGGGATAGCAAGATGAAAATTGGTTGCAGTTTCCGAAAACATGCAAAGCCAGTCATTTCTCACTCTCTTCCTCAGGATTATCAACACTGTGCAGCCAGCCCAGAGGGGCAGATGGACACAGATAATTCAAGACAAATTCTCAAAGAACTGGAAAAACACTGCTTTAGATTGGTCCTTACTTCCTTCTTCCAGACAGTTATCTCCTAACATTTAATGTGGCTGAGTAAGCCAGTCAAGTTATCCTTTTTGGTGACAGAAATAGGCTCAACCTAACTGCAACTCATAAGTGACATTATAATATTTTCTATGTAGAGTCATTTTTCTTTTCTTTTTTATGTTTTTTTTTTTCTTTTATTTGGGGTTTTGATTTGAGGATTTGTGCTGGCTTGCTGGTTTGGTTTTTGTTGTTGCTGTTTTGGGTTTTGTTTTGGTTTGGGTTTTTTTTCCCCTGAGTAACAAATTCACACTACTAGGAAGAAGCTTACATCTCCAGGGCATCATATTACTAAATCTGGTTAACTGCAGTCAAGGCCTAGACTCACTGAGTAATATTCGATAGTTTTGTGTCTGTGAAATTACCAGAGCAAACTGGTTACACAGTATAGCGGAGAGGCCTCTAAAATGTGAAACTATTACAAATAAGTTCTTTCTATATTATTTTCTTTCAGACATTTCCAAATTATTTTGTCATTGTTCCACATAGAATTAATTGCCGTTTCTATGAAAACTCTGCTAGTTCTCATGGTTCCTGTTTCTTGATAATAATTGCTGTGGAAATGTCTTAGGGCAAACTGTCCTTAGTAGCCAAATGGGAATTTAGTATGCAATGGCATGATATACGACAAGGTCTGAAGAATAGTGCTGTGGTGTGAAAGACACAGCAGTATTCTCAGCAAAGAAAAAGAAGACGACATATTAAAATTCAGAATGGGTTTCTCAGTAGCATATCTTAATACCACACTAAATTTTGGCTATATTGGATTCTGATGTGTTAGAGTCTGAACTCCCTTTAAATTTAACAGCAATTGTTAAAGGCCAATGGTTGCATCTGTTTCAGATGGAAAAAATATTTGAATTATATATTTTTTTTCCCTCCTCCCAATCCATTTCCACCTGTATAACTCCTTTGTTATTGCTCTGCAGTGACACAGCATAGCATTCTCCCTGAGCAGGAAGTGTCGTCAGAAATGTGTTTATATCACTTTGAAGGGTCTTTGATGCTAGGAAAATCCAACCCACTGATACTGTTCCCAGATATAAGAAGAAAGCACACTCCATTCCATTCGATTCCGTTCCATTCCATTCCATTCACTAAAGAGCAAGGAAAATTACCCAGGGTTTAAGCTTGAATCCATAAATCAGGGACTTAAGGGATAGATCTAATAAAAAACTAAAGCTTTTCTGAGTTATGTGATTTAGAACCTGATTTTTGTCACCTAATTTACATCGTGGTCTGTAGAAAATGAGTCTGCCAATATATCTTTTGGCTGCTTCTATGCAGTGAAAATACACAACCCTACTACTATAGACTGTCAGAGACACAAACCCACAATCTCATACTTGCCTTAATTTAGTTTCACAGAGGTACAGAAACCTAGAAAGGGCAGGAGATGTATACAGTAGCTATCCTTTTGGCCCTTTTCCAAGCAAGTTCACAGTTCATGGCTTGTTTATGAGCCTGGGAATCCCCCTTGGCTCATCTACAGTTGGCCACATATCTCCAGGAGCTGTTTCCAACATCAGGTCCTAGTGTCTGGAATATGCTGGAATAAGATCTTCATCATACCTGGCCTGTAAGTTGTTCAAGCTGTTCAAAAACTGTCAGAAAGGGAGAAAGAAAGGGAAAATTCAGGACATATTTGGGGAAGTTTTGTCCCCAAATTCCCTAGGTTTTTTGTGGTTTGTTTTGGGTTTTTTTAAGTTTTCCCCCCAGTAGTATTATTTTAATAACATATAACTGCATTATTTTACTATTCTTCCCTGCATGTAAAATGATTGAGGGGTGTGGCAGGTTGCAGAATGCAAGGAGTTATTCTGATCAGTACAAATGCTGAAGTTACCTAAGGCTTCTGATAAGAATACACAAGTGATGATTTCTTTTCCATTGTGAATGCAGGAGCATTGAAATTACTGATCTCCTTGCCTAACCCAGACTTATTTAGAGAAATAAAATTGTGGTCTGTCTCTTCTAATGAGAGAGCAGAATGCTGTCCACATCATATGGTAATCCTTTTTAAAGCAGGGACACTGTGTATAATTTTCTACATAAATGGAAAAAAAGTAATCTTATCTACTGCATATCCCCCTTTCAGTGTTATGCTGGTTTAGTCAGACTAAAGCTGTTGACAGAAATTTCTCCACTCAGATGAGAAGCAAAGATGAGAAGAGGCATTGCAATGGTGATGGAAAAGCTTTATATAATGAGACAAATCCCAGAATCTCTAGGGAGCTCATTCAGCATGGAAACCATTTCATGTTTCTTTCATTATGGGAGTGATATTCTAGCTATTAAAAATACAGAAGTGAGATTGTCCATGAAGTTATTTTAATAGGATGATTCTGAGTGGGTCACCATTTGGTTTTGAAAACAAGAGCACACAAGCGTATTTTTCAAGCGCGCCATGCTTCAAACATTTCAAATCTATCACGGGATGGTGGCTTTAGAACCTCTGATTGTATAAACCTGTCAAGGCATTACAACATAAACAGCACAATCTACCAGAGATGCAAAACTATTATTCGAGGAGTCCATTTAGTTTCATAAACTTTTCCCAATTCCCTGACACCTTAAACAAAATATGACAGGCATTTATATTGTATAGTACACAAAAAAGATCACTTACTGCCTGAAAAAACTTTACCAATGAGGAGAGAAAAGACGAAGTAATGGAAACCAGGAACCACTTTGTGATACTTTGTATTATTTTCTGAAGTGTACCAGTAAGGTCGTAATTCCTGTGATCTTTGTGAAGATACCTTTGCTGTCCAAGTTCAGTTATACACAAGGAGGGAGGTTGCCTGTCAAAGACATATAAAGTGACCCACGCTGCAATAAAGTTGAGGCAAATACAGTTGTTTCTTCTGAAGAGTCAATTTTTTATTTTTGGTAAAGTGAGGAGTTTTGTTTTCTTTTATTCTGGGTTTTGATCTTCTCTTTTCTATCCTGGGTCTTTTTAGCTTTTATAAAAGATGTTGTTTTCAGTACATAGTCTGAAGTGTAATGTCATATATACTGACACACCATCCTGTGCAAAGAGAGGGTACTAGCTAATCTTTGGGAGAAAAAATATTAAACGTAAAAACCCTGAAGCTCAAGGCAAAACTATCCTTGGTTCAAATATCTATTTTCTATACAGTAATTACCCTATGTAAACTGAGCTCTCCTAACAGAAAGATATCCTGAGGCAAGTTTGAAATACAGCATTGTAGTTTATAGAACTGGACCAAATTTCTCAAAAATAGACCATTAAGAAGTCTCCCCGAGTATTGACTTGAATAGCACAGGCTGATCACACAGGAGAGCATGCTGATATGAAGAGAGACAAGTATACTTTCAAGGGACTGAGATTTGAAATATTGATTCAGTCACATTAATTGAATTTTTGCCTTGAGAAGTGATTACAAAAATGTTTCTCCAATATTAATTTGTATCTGCTTTGGATAAGATTAACATTAATTTCTTCGCCAGTCCCCATTACTCTTTTATTATTCATTAGCATCTCCCTTTGCATGTGTAAGAGACCTTGATGAAGCATGTTTATTCATAGACTAACCTTTTTAAATAATTCTAACAGCTCTCTAACAGAAACCTTCCTGGCATGCTGAATATCTCGTCTTTGTTTCATTATTCAATCCTTGTGCTCTATCCTCCACTTGAGATGCTGAACATGAATCATACTGCTCTTCCTACTGCTCTCTTCCTCCCACTGAAATGTCCTCTGCAGCCTGATCCCACAGGATAGCTCTGTTCACAAAATACTGCAGCAAATTGTCTCCTGCTAGAATCTAGGACAGTATAATTTCCACAGAGCTTGAGTGCAATTATTGATTTATGCTGTCCTTAGTTCATCACATATTTGTTATCATGTTTTAATTCATTGTTCATTTACCTCTCATTAGAATATTTGGTGTGAGCTAGTCTTTGATGAGAGCACTAGAGGCAACATTTTTTTTTTTTTTTCTGCTTTGTATTTATAAGCTTGTGACTATTTTTTCAGGCAGACAACAGGAAAAGAGAAAGAGGGGACATAAAAAAAGGAACAAATCAATTAATTTCTTCCCTCCCTGCAAAATCTATACGCTTATCTCCAGTACTTGCTAGATTTTAATGAATATGCACTTCAAAATTCACTACAAAAATACATGCATTCACATTTCTGATAAGCTCTCCTTCCACAGCAGTAATATGTAGTTGCCTCCAGCAAAATGTTGTCATCCCTTACATTATCTTTTTGTATTTATCTTGCTATAATATCCAAAGGCCCTAATAAAGGTGTTACAAATACATAGATTTGCTTCCTCCTCTAAAGAGCTTAAAAATGTTAATTTTCCACCTTAAAAATAAATTAGTGGACTATTTCTTTCCTTTTCCAATTAGTTTTGGGAAGAACTCTGGGGGAAAAAAAAATGCATTGATAGTATGCTCAATTTTTACGTATCTGGAAAAATAATCTATTTCATGGAGGATAAAAAATACACATTCATGTAAATTCTGAGGTTTTTTATAGTCAAGAAGTATAATTAGACATTAAAGTAGCTACAAGTGAAATACCTTTTATAGCATTCAAAAGAATGAGAATTAGTTTCTAATATACATTGTTCAAAAATAGTTGATTTTTTTTTTTTGTTTCATGGGGAAAAGAAGGCTTTGTAAGCCTAATAATCTTTTCTGGAGAGGTTAGGATGGGGAGGATAGGAAAGATTTGGCACCTTGAAAGAAAATTCAGTATTTGGAAATTAAATTCCAAGTGCCTAAGTATCAGGCAAACAAGAAGAAAGAGTTAGCATTTAAAATTTAAAATATTTTAAAACATTTACTTTAATTTGAAAACAAAATAATTTCTTACAAAATGGAAGGAAAATCCTTTGGGGTGGGAGCTTTGTGGGAGAATACGTGGAGAGCTCAGGGAACATATTATTTTCACTCTCATTAGGCTCATATTGTCTCAACATGCAGAAATTTATGTCCATGATTCCTATTAATGCAAATATAAACAGTAACTTTGACTACTAACCTCCCACAGACTCCAGAACACATTCATTCTTCCCACTCTCTCTACACACCGAGCCACCTGGCAGAGATAGATGAGTAAACCTAAGCATTTTGTAATTTTAAAACTGAAATAAAAGAAAACTTAAGTGGACAGAAGAAAAAGCGTTTGCCTTGGCTAATGAATTGAATTGTATTCTGCTCATCCTTAAATGCAGTTACTGACATAGCTTCTTTACCAGTTTAAATAAGCTGACTTCTGAAGAAGGAATTAATAAATTTCATTAGACCATTTATTTTGTTTGCTGTTTATTTTCAACTGAGGACTGAAAGGGCCTTCTTCCAGGGAAAAAAAAAAAAAAAAAAAAAAAAAAAGACTGAAATGGAGAAAATATTATTAATGCCATGGATAGTTCTGTGTAATTCCCTGATAAAACAAGTACTTCACTCATGCCCCACATGTCCCAAGACATGTGTGTTTTAAATCTGTCTTTATTAATGTGCTACTTGACAGCTGTGATGCCTGTGGTAAGACATTTGAAACCTGTAGGGTTAAATGCAGAGCATCGTTTGTGTTGAGAAAGGTGAGAAAGAAAAGGCTTGCTTTGTACAAACAGAGTTTTTGTGAACCCTTCATAGCCTGAGTGGAAGGCCACAGTCCTTATGGTGTTTGTAGATGCCCTCTGCCTGCTTAATCACCCACTGCAAAATTTACATTTTGCCATCTTGAACTATGGATTTCTTGCAACAATTACTTAGAGCTACTGACAGCTGATCTAACTTTCCTCAATTATTTTTTCCATTGCCAGAAGTGGCTTTTCCAGAGCAGTACATGTATACTTTGACTTTTCACAGACTTCCTCAGACAAAACCCATTTTGTTTTATTTTTGGAGTTTATGGCTCTTCAGTGTGGGACTGGTTTTATGTCTCAAGCAAAGAGAGCACACAGCATATAAAGCAGGTGGTTTTAGCTACTGTGCAGATTTCTGACATGGTGTTTGTGGGCAATTGTTCTTTGCTGGCTTGCAGACTTGGACTTACAAGTCTTTAACTTGTAAGCTACACATTACTGAGGATTCTTATGGACATATGTATACTAGAGAATTAACTTTAATTCTAACCTTTCTTTTTATGAATACAAGTCAGACGTGTAGCAGTAAATTTTCAAAGCTCTGTGTAGGTTTTTCAGCTGCAAGACTCACATTAAATTCAATAGGCCATATGTTCTATTGGCTTGCAGGCTGCAGAGGTTAGTTTCATGATGTAACTTATTGCAAAAATTGTTTCAACAGCTCCATCTTTTGAGGAAGGGCACTGATTTTGGATTCAGGAAGCCTGAGTAAAGTCCCCAGCTAATCCATGGTCTTGTCTCACATTATGTCTTCAAAGAACACAACATTTTTAATCCCCTTACCTCACAGTTCTCCATACTTGTAGCAGCACATGAGGATGAAACAACACAGCTATGACAACAGAAGCCACAGCAATAAGAATGTGGTAGTGTCCAAGTAGATAGACCACACATCAGAGGCATTGTGTCTAACATGTGAAATAGCATGTAAGAATGCGCAATGACATTATCATTGCTTCATTAAAGTAATAGTATCATCAACGGTGTTTCATAAAGCTTTGAGCACTATCACATCTGCAGGTAGAAACTGCGGAGAGGGGTCAATCTGTTTCTATAAATGTTACTTTAGGACTAAGATCCAAGCCAAACTTTTATTTCTTTTTTTTTTTATCACTTACTATGTGACTCTTGCTCATTAACTATGACAATATAGCTGAGAAAGGCATTGTTCTCCCCTCTGTCTGGTGGGCCATCAAGTACTAAAAACTATGACAAAATGTATTTCTTCAGTCCTGTCTGTTGAGAAAAAATTCTTACTCACAAAGTTGTCTTCATAGTTATGATTGCCATCTAGAAGCAAATGTTGAAAGATGTCTAAGCAACTTTAGCTTTTGTTATGGAAATAAAAGACAGTGTAACAAAAAATTTCTTCCATGGCCTCATATCACTTAAGAACAGAAGACATTTAATTGGATGTTCCATTTTTTTTCTTTCTCTCAGCAGTCTGTGTGTGTGTGTGTCTGTGTGTGTTATTTTTTTTGGTTTTAAAATTGGTGTAGAGTATATGGAGCTTCAGCGATTTGTACCAGTGTTTTGACTAGGCACAATTTCAGAAACTTCCAAACAAAATACCAAATTCTCAGATTGGCTTATATTAGCCAAATTTTCTGCCAGGGTGCAGACATGGTACAAAGGGAACTATGGTGCACCTCTGAATGGATAATCAGTGGACGGATGTCCCCATTCCTGTCTGTAGGAACCTTCTTATTGAATACACAGGTTGGCATAGAAAGGTAAGAAGGAACCTGCATGAAACAAAGAAAAAGAAAAGTCAGCAAGATGAAGAGATACTTTTGCTCCCACCTGCATCTCCATGAATCTCAAGGAGATAAAACAGGACTGTCTTGAGCAGTAATGGTAGGACTGTCCAGAACATGAAGCCCCTGTAGCGTAAATCATTGCAGAACAGGAAATTCAGGAAAATCAAACTGATTTAAAAAAAAAACAAAACAAAACAAAACAAAAAAAAAAACAAAATCAACAAACAAAACAGAAAAACCACCTGAATTGAACAAAAACCAGATGCTTTACCTTCCACTAGGTATGAATGGGCAGGCTCTAGGAATTGAGGCTGTCAGAGCAAGCAAAACATGCAGTATTTTCTTGTTTCATGAGCTTTCATGATAGCTCTTGCTATCAGAAAGAGGAATGCAGAGTCTATCATAAGAAAGATTGTAGCTATCTACGCCACCCAGATTAGTGGATAATGGTTTTCATCTGTAAGGCTTTGCTTTGGGAGGGGGAGAAAAGGGAGATAGATGTCTCCACTTAAATTAAAAGCATATTTATTTTTGGAATGGAGAACTACAAAAGTCAGTGGCCTTGAACAATTTCAAGAAGAACAGACCAAGCTGGGTTTGGGATCTGAGCATACAGAAAGCTCCCCAGTTGAAAAATAACAGATCAGTTAAATAAAAAAAAAAAAAGGAAGGAAAAAAGGAAGGGATAAGGGATTACAAAGAGGGACAAAGCAATCAATGGGGTGGGGACTGCAGAACTATGGAGGCCTGCACTTTCTTTCAAATGGTTGTGGGAATATTAAGTTGGAATATGCACGCCATCATGAGTCTGTACCAAAGCTATCTTTCTGACTTTAGAGAGAGAAGAGTAGGAGAACAGAAGATATTCTTCAACCCCTGTTTGGTCTCAGAGGATCTTGGGGAATACAGTAGTGTAATTTTTCTGAGGATATTTTGCACTAAATGAATATTTACACACTAATTCAAAGATTATATTAGAAGTGTTGAAGGCATCTTTACAGAATGAGAAACGGTTCAAGAGTTGTGTATACCTCATATAGACTGCTGGGAATTAAACAAGCAGAACCAAGAGGTTTTGCTGCCTTCTTTTTCAAGACCTTTGTATACAACTGATTTCAAGGGTCACTTAGCATCACAGACTCTAAGATATTGTCAGAGACAGCACTAGGCTGGGGAATGTATATGCAGGAAGATCTTAGAGGAAGTAAAGAAGGAAGCAACTCATTACTGAAAGAGAAAGCTGGAATCAGCTACATTTTTAGAAGAATTTAGGAGGAAAGGCAGTACAGCTTTATCAGATACATTTGCTGAATGTAAGGAAAGGAAAATGCATTGGGATCTGATCAAGTTATATGATCCTCACATCCATGGCAAGTAGATGTTATTCCAGAAATATTATAGTTCTGAGATCTTTCCAGAAGGCAGGAGAGGGGAGCAATAGTATTTTAATAACGATGCAGATCTGACAAAAAGAAACTCTGGCAAGAAGATTTGCTTCTAAGGCCAAATAAAAGAGAGAGGGGTTCCCACCCTTATTTTGCTAATGTAACCCAGCTCTTCCCCAGCAGATGACAAAATGTTTTCAAAGATTCATGGATTCCCTCCTTCCTGGAAATGCCTCAAAGCATGTGAGGTGTCTCATTCAAGGAAGGCTGTCTCCAGGGCCTCTAAAGAGTCACTGATGCCTTCTCTGTCTTTCTTTCTTTCCTTGTTTCACTGCTACATCACTCCCCCTCCTACTTCCGCAAAATAATGTAATTGAAATAAATGTTGAATGAAATTAAATAAGTAAACACAGCAACACAAAAAAATTGTGTTCTAATAAAAAATGTTTCAGAAATCATCATCTTAAACATTTCACATACCTGAAGCAAGCAATAGCAGGCATTTGTTATACTGTGTTACCAGAAAAAAGAGAATTCGGGACCAATAAACCAATAAAGAAGGAATTATATGAGATTTTTGCCTCACATAATTTTCCTTTTCAAACAGGAATAACTTGTTTTGTCCTTACTGGTTAAGGAAGCTAAACTTATTTAACAACAGTCTAAATCAATTCATCTCCACTCATAATTATTTTACCTTTTCCTAAATGCCCTTGAATTTTTCGACTTCTGTATAAGAAAAATGAATAGTATCAGGCAACACACATACACTTAGCCATATCTATAAAGACAAAATTTTATGTCTCTGAGCTGCTGGGCAATAAATAGCAGATAGGAAAAATCTGGGTTTGGCCCACAAAAAAAAAAAATTGCATTATAAATTAAAAGTAATAACTGGTGAGGGAGAAGAGGAGGAGAGGAAGCTTGTTCCCACGATGAGACTTTATATGGGAATATTCATTCAGTAGAATACTTTTATGGACATGTTTTTAATTCTTGAAAATAGGGGTTGATAATGGAAATGCTGACAAACCTTTTGGTTCATAGGACTGTAATATCTTGTTTAATGCAACTAAAATTGCAAGGTATGCTTTTTATCCTTTTCTGCTAAGAAGGCAATTACACAAGCATCTTGTTGAAGTAGTTTATAATACGATTAAATAGGCAACATTGAATCAACTGGTGATTGAATCCTCAAGAGAGAATGTATTTCAGTTAAACTTGAGAGTGACCATACTTCTTTATATTTAAAAGCCCTTCAAGCAGGACACATGGTGGCGTGATACCACTCATCCTAGGCTCTGGTTGAGAATGAAGGTGCTCAAAAATATAAATATTCTATTTTTTCTGCTCCTGCTATCTTAATTTTAATGTTTACAGAATGTGATGAAAGCTGGTTATATTTGCATTTTATTTAATCTTAGGGAAGACTAAACTTCACACATCTGGTGGAGGCAATCTTCTAAAGTGTTTGCTTATGTAAATTAAAAATAAGATTTCACCTGCTACATTTCTAAGCAATTTGTTTGTGCTCACAACTGTAACTAACAAAGATTACATTTTTGAATCCATATAATTCAATTTGTACTTCCCTCTAATTCACCTCATATTAGTATTTTTTTGTTTGCATCCACATAGTCCTATGTTCATAAATATAAATTAAAAAGAGTTTGTTTGAAAAAAAAAAAAAAAAAAAAGAAGATAGTAAGAAATGTCCCATAAATAATAACTCCCAATCCTGTGTTTCTCCTCTGGACTACAGACAGGATAAGTCACAAATTTCAGACAAGAAATTAGTTATAAAATTCTATATTTTTGAAGAAGTGTTTATTGCAGGATTATGGTTCCAGTTCAAATATTTGTAGTTTATTAATCTTCTTCTATGGCTGATACTAATGAAAACTAAAATATTTAACTCCATTAATGTTTCATTATAAAACAGATTGTCTCACCTTGCCCCAGTTGTTGTCTCTCTTTGAATACCCTTCAATTTGTGAATGTGGTTGTATGCTGGTTTTGACAGGATTAGAGTTGATTTTCTTCCTCATAGCTAGCATGGGGCTATGTTTTGGATTTGTGCTGGAAACAGTGTTGATAACACAGAGATGTTTCCGTTATTGCTGACCAGTGTTTACACAAGGTCAAGGTCTTTGTTTCACACACCACCCACCTGCGAGTAGGCTGGAGGTGCACAAGAAGCTGGGAGGGGACATAGCCGAGACAGCTGACCCCAACTGAGCCAAGGGATATGCCAGACCATATGACGTCATGCTCAGCTTGAAGAAGGAAGAAGGAAGGGGGGATGTTCGAAGTGATGGCATTTGTCTTCCCAAGTAACCATTAGGTGTGATGGAGCCCTGCTTTCCTGGAGATGGCTGAACAATGGCAAGTAGTGAATTAATTCCTTGCTTTGCTTGTGTGCATGGCTTTTGCTTTACCTATTAAACTGTCTTTATCTCAACCTATTCTGGAAAACCAAGTTTTCTCACTTTTACTCTTCTGATTCTCTCCCCCATCCCACCAGTGGGGAATGAGCGAGTGGCTGTGTGGTGCTTAGTTGCCAGCTGGGGTTAAACCACAACAGTTTGTTAATGCAATGTCCAGACCTCTAGGCAATGTTCCACATGAATAGCCTTAGACTATCTATACATAGACTCTTCTTACCTTCCTGAGCTGTAAAATGAACATATATCCTGAAATTAATGTAGCCTGATTTATTTATTTGCTGCTCAGTTGTGTTACCAACTTACATTTTTCCATCCACAGACTGCCAAATCAACATACCTCCTTACCTTTCACAGCCTGTCTTGGTTAAATGTCATCTGGGAATTGCACTGTCTGCAGCTGATTTCCACCTCTGAACTACTGAAGATATGAAGACCCAGGAGGTCTTCTGGGTAGCCTCTTAGAATCCACCTTGGTGCCCTATTATTTGCTGCTTATCAAAAATCTCCACTTAACGTTCTTTGGCCTCTTTTCAATCCATGTATCAGTATTCATACCCAAGCCTCTACAAATTAATCTGAGGGTGAGATTTTGCAAAAGATTTGAAAGCTTTACTAAAATCAAACTACAGTGCATCTGCCGTTTCCCTTCACTCACAAAGTTAAAAATTCTGTACAATACAAAGCAAATAAAGAGAGCTTGGTAAGATCTATTCTTTACAAATCAAGCTGCATATTGCTCACGGTTATCTTTTAGAAAAATTAATTAGACTAACAGGGCAGCTATTGCCAAGAGTCAAAATGGTATAACTCTCCTGAGGATAAGCTGTTCCTGTGTATTGCATCCCAAATTAAGAAAGTAGGCACTCTCAGATTTAAAGAACTGGAGGGATATGCCAGAGAAAGGTTTGAAGCAGGTTCAAATAGTAGGATTATTATAGATGTGGTATGTGACCTTAAAGTTTCTGAACTTAAAAAAATCCAAATTCCTGACTTTGAAATACGTGCAGGGTAAAATTCACTGGAACTTGGTTCATATGGATAAAGAAGTAACGATTTAGCCTAGCTGAAAGCTGGTTTGTATACTTCTAATTGTAAATAAATCTTTGGAGTTATCATTGTAGGCACAGGAGTCACTATGTTTTCCTAAAAGTTGCTAATGGACCCTGTGGGATAGATAACTGGGGAAAAAAAAAAAAAAAAAAAGAAAAGAAAAGAAAAGGAAAAAGTTCACATTTATAGATCTTTAAAAAATTTAGTTTCAGAAATGAAAGAGGTCAAGCTCTTACACAGCTCTAACTTTGTCCTTATAAATGTCTGAGACAGGTGGGATTTGTACACATATCCACTGAATTTCCAATGAAATGGAGAAATGTGTCTCAGACTAGAATTAGGCTATAAATAGTCATATACCAAGCAATAATTAATACGTCTTTGCTGACCTTCACAAGGCTTCCGTCAGCCCATTCCTCCAGCTTCTCAGAGTCCCTCAGAATGACAGCCCTGCCTTGCAGCGTACTGACTACTTGCACTGATGTTGTGTCATATGTGAACTTGATGATGGTGCACTCCCTCCCATCCTCCACCTAACTGATGAAGATGTTAAACAGCATTAGCCCCCAAATTGCTCCATGAGGAATGCTACTCATACAGCCACTCCTCTGTTCAACACAAAGAAATTAAAGTTACTACTAGAAATTTTGCTTTTGCAGTCCACCTCCTCAGGGCTAAGATTTTTTTCTTTAACATTGAAGAGGATTTCAGAGTGAAAAGAAATCAAAATCAAAACTTTACTGTCTTTATCAATTTCATTCTGAAGCCTCCAATGTCAATTCAGGAGAGAATCAAAGGTTGAAAGCCAGACTTAAATAGCTATCAGTATGACTAGATTCAAAACTGGAGTGATTTGCACATACACAATTAACATTGTTTATAGAAATGCTTACCTGATTTTAAGAAATAATCAGATGTATAAAAAATCAAAATGTGAATCTTTGAAGAATTCAGAGCTCTGTTATATATTTGTTATTTCATTCCTTAATAAATAGTTTGCCCATCTGTGACAGGAATATTAAAGCAATTTACTGGAAGTGGGTTTTTGCCTTCTTTTTAAGTTTTATCCAAGCAGTAGTCCTTGGCTAATATAAGTTATTATAGCTCCATGGTTACAGTAGCTTTTACAATTTACACTAGAAGCCTCACAAAGACAAAGTTTTAGATAGTTGTGGAAATTTTAAAGTTATAATAGTCATTCATTCTTATACTGGCTGTGTGTATAATAAGATGCTAATCATAATCCTAAAATACTACCACAGTAGGAAAATGTTATCATGGAATCACTGCAGTGCTTAAAATTAGGTGAACAGGTTGTGCTTCAGCTCAGGGAAAGAACTAAATTTCCAGGTATTTCAAATCTGTGCCTCTCTGTAGTTAAATGGTAGGTAAGGAAATGGTTTGTGGTCTTTTTCCTAACTTCTTGAAAGAAGCCTTGAGGAAAGCAACTCCATTTGCCATTCTTACTTTCCAGCTCAAGTAGACTTCTTCCTGGCTCCTACAACAGAAGATAGATATTTTTTCGTCCAGATGAACAAACCACATCTTCTTAGTTGCAAGGATGCAAAACCAGAAAATAGTACCTGAAAACTTATTATCACTTTAGCTGTTGAATTTTCCCTGGGAGAACATTGTGACATAAAATATCAGCTGTGTCAGAAGCAGTCTGCTTTGGAAAATAAGTTTTCAAAGCTCACACAGAGTAAAGGGTGGTAATATATAGTCCAGCCTGCTTAACAGGTCAAGCAAGCTCAGGATAAGAGAGTGTCCACCCAGAGGTGGCATATCGCATTTCCAGTTGTAACCTACATCATTCATGCATATATACAAAAAAGTGTTTCCTCACAATAAGCATGTTTGCATTAATGACAACTTCCATTTTCCTCCTTCCCATTAAATTAAAAAGTGAAAAGAGATGGGGTTTAAAAGCCAAGCAGAAAGTGTCTGAATGCCTACAACACTCCAGGGCTAACTTTCTTGGGCTTTTTAGTTTTAATAATGCTTTGGTGAACAGTTAGCACATCCTGCTAATCAACATAATTGTATATGATCAGCAGCTTATGCGAAAACATGAAAATATCTACAAGCCTACAGAAAAGCTGTGTGGATGATAATCATATTAACTACTTTTTTCAGCTCTGGCATATTGGCAGAATATCCCACTTGTCAAATGCCTGACCTTGGTAGGCTCTTAAATCTCTCCTTTGAACCCTGTGATTTTGCATTAAAAGAGCAAGAACGCTTCACTCCCACAAACATTGTAGTTATTTTCAAATATGTCCATGTGATGCCTGATGTTTCTTCCCTACTTCATCTTTTGAACATTGACAAATTGCCAAGAATCAAAACAGATATTGCATATTGATGCCATATAGCCTTGTGATTCTGTTTCCTAATTTCATATGTTATAGTGAAAATAAACTTTGCAGCTGTTCTCTTTTTTGAAAGACAGAAATAATCACCTCTCCTGGTTCCTTGAGAACAGGCTGAAGATCAGCAATATCCATAACGTGCTAAACTAAATCATGAAGACCAACAACAGAGTTTTAGACCTCTCTAAAATATTTTAACAGAAATAGTCTGCCTACCTGAACAGAAGTCTGTCTTTAATCTTTACCTGTTGAGTGAAAATTGTCAGGTAAGCTAATCGGCAAGCATCAAAATGCTTGCTTACAACTGAAAGCTGGCATATTAGATGACAGACTCTCTCTCTCTCCGATTCCCAAATACCAGTTGCATTTCCACCGTGGAATTGTCAAGAGCCTGCCCAATAGACTTGCCTGGGTTACCACATGCAAGGGGGGAACTGGGGTTATAAGTGGCTTTTAAGGAGGGTTCCTTCAGGCAAAAGGGAAAGGAGGACATATTTTTAACAGAAATGTTGGCTTCAGAAAGTCTCTGGAAAGCAGAATTTCCCTATCCAGTACTCTCTGCTGTTTTCCTTTCAGTGTGTAGGATAGATTTGTTACAGAAGTGGAGGCAGTAGAACTTCTAACACGAAGACATAGAAGTGTTACCCATAGCTCTGTACAGACATGTGTCTGCCTCCATCAATCACCCTTTCTCTGGTTCCTTCTGTAGTCTTTCATTCTCTAATCAGATCATGACAGGAGTAATGGTAGATACAGAAAACTTTTGGAAGTGCTGAAGCTGAGGATGGGACGAGAAAAGCCTTTAGCTAAAAACTGGTTAGCCCATTCAAAGATATGTCTGAATACAGCACGCTGGGAAACCTGTAGCTGAATGCCTGAGCCGACTGGTGAAGTTTGCCTGAGAGAGACACAAGTTTCTCTTCTGCCCTGTTGTTAGTTTTACTGCACTTAGAAGACAGTTATAAGCTTCAGCTCATAATTCCCTTTTAACACTGCTGCATTAGTCATTCAGTGCTAGTGGCCTTTATTTTTATTTTAATCACCTTCTTCAGGAGCATCCAGCTCTAATATCCAGCAAGAACTATAGTATAACATTGATATTAATGCCTGATAAAAAAAAATGTGTTTAATTCCATTGTTGCTGTGCAGCAGGTTTCCTCTTGCAGCTTTGGTCTGGACTAGATAGTGCTCTCCCAGGTGGCACCAATGCATGGTTTGGAGGTAGCAGAAACAAGGAGGAATATTCCTAAACAGGCACTTTCGGTACAGCTACCGCATTTCAGGAGGTGAGGCAGCTGAATCATACAGACCTCAGCAGTTCCACAACACTTGCCCTCAGAGCCAAAAAACAGCCCCCAGAGTGCTTTATTTGTTAGAATAATATATCCTGTAAACTTATTTCTTCGTAGTGTGTAGGCGTGATGATGGAAACATCCAACTCCTAGGGTGCAGCATGGGCCAGGGTCTCCCTGGAGTCAATTGCTATGAAGGTTCTGCATGGGGGCTCCCAATCAGGGCAGGGTCTGGAGGCCTGTCGTGTCCCACCACCCCAGCCAGGAGCAGGGCAGCCAGGGGGCACCAGGGCAGCCAGGGGGCACCAGAGCAGCCCCAGCCCTGGGCAATGGGCACCTCCCTGGGGATGGAGAAAGGACAAAATTGGGCTGGGACATGGGCCCACAGGTGGGCCTGGCTCATTGGGACCCACGGCCGGGCAGGGCAGAGCTGTGGGGAGCTGGAGACTGGCCCTGCTGAGGCATCACTCGGGCAGAGGCTGACAGCCCCGGGGGGGCTGGCATGGGGTCCTGGGCCATGGGCAGTGTAGGGGGAGCTCTCAAGGGGTGGGCAGGGACAGTCAGGCCCATCAGTGCCCCAGGGCCCTGGTACCAGCTACAGGATAGCACCATTAGAGCTTTATTTGATTTCTTAAGTAATTCAACAGGTTTGCTTCCTCATAATGTATGGAACTGAAATGGATAGGAAAATACATAGCAAAACTGCTGACATACCTTCTTGACTGTGCAGCCTTCTATAAAAAAAAAGCTCTTTATTTTGAATGTAAAAATCTATGAGTTCAAGAAAAGATCACTATAAAGGAGGTGACCCACAAGATACTGAAATTGCCTCTTCTCTCTTCTATTAGCACCTGAAGGCCTCCACCCTGAATGGTTTCCAGAATGACAGTGAGCAATAGCAAAATTAGTGTAAAACTGACCTTTCTTTTTGCACATGTCATAACTTTTGATTGTCTTACTGAATCAATAGTCTGTGCCAAAGGCAGCATTGAAAACTATTAATCATGGGCTACCACGAGTCTTGCAGGTATTGGGGTTCTTATGAAGTACACCCATCCAAAAGCAAGAAGAAGACAATTCAGCAGGCAACATTTGTGAACTCTCCTTTTTCACTTTGCTTTTTTGGGGGGACTATTTCTGAAATTACTGTAACTTGTTTGACTGTGTTTATTGTTTGGACTGTACCAGCTTTTAACATGTCACAATTGAAATATAAGATATTTTAATCAAATTAGGATTGGCCTCTTGTACAATTTCTTCCCTTCATTTAAATAAACGTCACTCTTACAACCAGGAAGATGATGGCTTAGTCAGTGGCACTTTTCATAAACACAAGGAGAGAAGAGCAGCAGTTTAGGCAGAGGTATTAGACAAGGAGGATTAGAGACCTTTTAGGGAACCATAGGAAACTGTAGCTTGTCCTCTCCTGGGTCAATAAGACTATTTCTGAAGTATGGATCCTACTAAATTTTTTACAGTTAAGATTTTGGTGCAAGGAGTAGATTTGATACTTATTTTTTTGGCATTTAATTCAACTTAAGTACATGAATATGAATAAATACTCCTTGTTACGAAAATGTGTATAAAATACCCATAAGAACTCTCAGGCATACCAACTTAAAATATTTTTTCTGTGAGTATCCATGGCTGTGAACATGGATTTTTCAGATGATTTTAAGCAGAGTCAGTGCTAAAAGGGGAAAAGCATCTTCAGCCATAGGCTTGTGAAGCTGGCTTTGAGGGCTTTAAGAGGACTTTAAGCTAAAGTTGCTGGGGGAGGGGAACCTCAGTCTATCCCACTCCTACCAGCTTGATGCCAGTGCCAGCAAGATGACCTGATGCCAGGTCAGCAGGAGAGCACCTGAAGCACAAAGGAATTCCAGCCACTCTAGCCAGTAAGTCAGCTTCATCAGGGGCCCAACTTAAATGCCTCTGTGCAAACACACATAAAAACAAAAGGAGTTAAAGACGTGTACACCTGCAGGGCTATGATCTTGGCATCACAGAGACATGGTAGGATGGCTCCTGTGACTGGAGTGTTGGAATGGAAGGGTACAGGCTCTTCACGAAGGACAGGCAGGGGAGATGAGGAGGGGGTGTCAGCCTCTATATCAATGACCAGCTGGAGTGCATGGAGCTCCACCTGGGAATGCATGAGGATCTGACTAAGAGCTTATGGGTCAGGCTTAAAGGGAGGGCAGGGCCAGGTGACATTATAGTGGGAGTCTGCTACAGGCCACCCAACCAGGAAGACTGAGCAGATGAGGTCCTCTACAGGCAGGTAGGAGCAGCCTCACATTGACAAGTCCTCATCCTCATAGGGGACTTCAATCACCCTGATATCTGCTGAAGGGAAAACACAGCAGGGATAAGCAATCCATGAGGTTCTGGGAGTGCATTGATGATAAATTCCTTTTCCAAGTGATAGAGGAGACAATGAGAGGACCTTGTTCTCACCAACAAAGAGCGTCTGGTGTGGAATGTGAAGCTCAAGGGCAGTCTTGGCTGCAGTGACCAGAAAATGGTGGAGTTCAAGATCCTTAAGGCACTGAGGAGGGTGCACAGCAAGCTCGCTACCCTGGACTTCAGGAGAGCTGACTTCAGCCTCTTCAGGGATCTGCTTGGTAGAGTTCCATGGGATAAAGCGCTGGAGGGAAGAGTGACTCAAGAAAACTGGTTAATATTCAAGGAACACCTCCTCTAACCTTAAGAGTGATGCATCCCAAAAAAGAAGAAGTCAAGCAAAAACGCCAGGATGCCTGCATGGATGAACAAGGAGCTCCTGAACAAACTCAGACTCAAAAAGGAAGCCTATGGGGTGTGGAAGCAAGGACAGGTATCCTAGGAGGAATACAGAGAAATTGTCCAAGCAGCTAGGGATCAGGTTAGGAAAACTAAAGCCCTGACTGATAGAATTAAATCTGGCCAGGGATGACAAGAGCAACAAGAAAATCTTCTATAGGTACATCAGTGATGAAAGGTAGACTAGGGAAAATGTGGGCCCTCTCAGGAAAGAAACAGGAGACCTGGTTGCCCAGGATATGGAGAAGGCTGAGGTAATCAAGGATTTTTTGCCTCAGTCTTCACCAGCAAGTGCTCAAGCCACACCGTCGAAGCCACAGAAGGCAAAGGCAAGGACTTAGAGAATGAAGAACCGCCCACTGTAGAAGACAATCAGGTTTCAGACCATCTAAGGAACCCGAAGGTGCACAAATCCATGGGACCTGATGGGATGCATCAGCAGGCCCAAGGGAACTGGTGAATTGACTTGCTAAGCCACTATCCATCAAATTTGAGAAATCGTGGCAGTCCAGTGAAGTTCCCACTGACCGGAAAAAGGGAAACATAACCACCATTTTTAAAAAGGGAAAGAAGGAAAAGCTGGGGAGCTACAGGCCAGTCAGTCTCACCTCTGTGCCCTGCAAGATCATGGAGCAGATCCTCACAGAAACTATGGAAGCCACTGAGGTGAAGGGTTCTGGAGCGGGGGATTGCGCTAAGGGACCCTTTCTGAAGCGGCAAAACCGCGGCAAAAACCGTGGAGGCAAAAGGCGAGGAAGCACAGGGAGAGAGAGGGGACCCCAACCCCCCCCTCCCAGGGCGCGAAAGGGCGGGCTCCTGCGGAGTGGCAGCTCTGACTCAGCGGGGAAGGAGTCAGGAGTGACGGCGGCCTGACCCTCCTGGCGTACAAAAGCAGCCCCCAGGGAGCGCGAGCGACCCGGAGCGCGGC
>NW_009259437.1:110177-111420 GCF_000687185.1 Egretta garzetta | reverse complement strand
CTGGAAGTCGAGGGCCAGGCAACTGAGGATGGGGATGAAGTCCCACCCAGGGGATTGGCTAGGGAGAGAAGGTCACCCCTACCTATCAAGACTGACTGTACAAAGAAAAAAAGAAGGGTAATTGTTGTGGGTGATTCCTTTCTGAAGGGAATGGAGGGCCCAATATGCCACCCGGACCCATCCCATATGTTTAGTAAGAGTGCTTGTTGGATATGGGCGTTTTGGTTTAATATCAAATACAAGGTTCCAGTCCAGTTTCAGAAAAGAAAAAACATTGTTTCTGGTAGGGGAAAGGAGGAAAGGGATAAAACCAGGCTCCCTAGGGATAAGCCTGGGGGCGGCATGCCAGTGTTTGTGTGTGCTAGGAGGCCCATCAGTCTGCTGTCTCAGTGGAGGTAGGGGATGGAGATCCATGCAGCAGCAAAGACGCAAAAGTTATGGATGTGTTAGAAACCATGGAAGCAGCTGAGAATGCTCACATAGGAATTAGGACTTCTCCCCCCCAAAAAGGTGGCGGGATCAGTAGCCCAACTGAAGTGCATCTACACCAGTGCACACAGCATAGGCCACAAACAGGAGGAGCTGGAAGCCATTGTGCCGCAGGATAGCTATGATGTAGTCGCCATCACAGAAACGTAGTGGGATGAGTCTCACGACTGGAGTGCTGCACTGGATGGCTATAAGCTCTTCAGAAGGGACAGGCAAGGAAGGAGAGGTGGTGGGGTGGCTCTGTATGTTAGGGAGTGTTTTGATTGTACAGAGCTTGACACTTGTGGTGAGGCAGAATGCTTATGGGTGAGGATGAGGGGGGAGGCCAACAGAAAAAATATCCTGTTGGGAGTCTGTTACAGACTACCCGACCAGGATGAGGATGTTGACGAAGTATTCTACAAGCAGCTGTCAGGAGTCTCTCAGTCGCGAGCTCTTGTTCTTGTGGGGGACTTCAACTTCCCAGGCATCTGCTGGAAATACAACACAGCATAAAGGAAACAGTCCAGAAGGTTCCTGCAGTGTGTGGAAGATAACTTCCTGACACAGCTGGTAAGTGAGCCTACCAGGGGAGGTGACCTCTTATTCACTAACAGAGAAGGACTGATGGGAGAGGTGGTGGTCGGGGGTCGTCTAGGCCTTTGTGATCATGAAATGGTAGAGTTTTCGATCTTTGGTGAGGTAAGGAAGGGGTTCAGCAACACCGCCACCATGGATTTCCGGAGGGCAGACTTTGATCTGCTCAGAACACTGA
>NW_009259437.1:78835-108126 GCF_000687185.1 Egretta garzetta | reverse complement strand
TGGCAGGGTTAGGCTAAAGGTTGGACTCGATGATCTCAAAGGTCTTTTCCAACCAAAGTGATTCTATGATTGTATGATTCTATATAGTAAATAAGGAGGTGATTAGTGACAGCCAACATGTCTTCATTAAGGGCAAATCATGCCTGACAAATTTGGTGGCCTTCTATGACGAGGTTACAGCATTAGTGGGTAAGGGAAGAGCAACAGATGTCATCTGCCTGGACTTGTGCAAAGCATTTAACACTGTCCCACATTACATCCTTGTCTCTAAATTGGAGGCATAGATTTGACAGATGGACCACTCGGAGGAAAAGGAATGGGCTGGATGGCCACACTCAAAGAGTTGCAATCAACAGCTCAATGTCCAGGTTGAGGCTAGTGATGAGTGGCATTCCTCAGGGGTCGGTATTGGGACTGGCGTTTGACATTTTTTTCAGTGGCATGGACAGTGGGATTGAGTGCACCCTCAGCAAGTTTGTCAGTGACACCAAGTTGTGTGGTACAGTTGACACACTGGAGGAAATAGATGCCATCCAGAGGGACCTGGACAAACTTGAGAAGTGGGCCCATGTGAACCTCATGAAGTTCAAGAAGTCCAAGTGCAAGATCCTGCACATGGGTCGAGGCAATCACCAGTATCAATACAGACTGGGAGATGAATGGATTGAGAGCAGCCCTGAGGAGAAGGACCCAGCAATGTACACTTGCAGCACAGAAAGCCAACTGTATCCTGTGATGCATCAAAAGAAGTGTGGCCAGGGAGGTGATCCACCCAAGAATGCTGAAGAAGCTGGCAGAGGAGCTTGCCAAGCCACTCTCCACATTCATCAGCAGTCCTGGCTAACAGCAGAGGTCTCAGATGACTGGTGATTCACAAATGCGATGCCCGCCTACAAGAAGGGCAGGAAGGAGGATTCAGGGAAGTACAGACCTATCAGCCTGACCTCAGTACCAGGGAAAATTATGGAGCGTTATGGAGAGGTTCATCTTGAGTGTGCTCACCAGGCATATGGAGGACAATCAGGGGATCAGGCCCAGACAGCATGGCTTCATGAAAGGCAGGTCCTGCCCAAAAACCTGGTTTCCTTCTATGACAAGGTGACCTGCCTGGTGGTGAGGGAAAGGCTGTGGATGTTGTCTACCTGGACTTCAGCAAAGCCTTTGACACAGTTTCCCATAGCATTCTCCTAGAGAAGCTGGTGGCCCATGGCTTAGACAGGTTTGCTCGGTAAAAAACTGGCTGGATGGCTGAGCTCAGAGTGTTGTGGTCAACAGAGTTAAATCCAGTTGGCGGCCGGTCACAAGCGGTGTTCCCCAGGGCTCGGTTCTGGGGCCAGTCTTGTTCAACATCTTTATCAATGACCTGGATGAGGGGATTGTGTGTGCCCTCAGTAAGTTTGCAGATGACATCAAACAGGGTGGTAGTGTTGATCTGCTCGAGGGGATGAGGGATCTGCAGAGGGACCTAGACAGGCTGGATCAATGGGCCGAGGCCAACTGTATGGGGTTCAATAAGGCCAAGTGCCAGGTCCTGCACTTGGGTCACAACAACCCCATGCAACACTACAGGCCTGGGGAAGAGTGACTGGAAAGCTGCCTGACGGAAAAAGACCTGGGGGTACTGGTTGACATCTGGCTGGATATGGGCCAGGAGTGTGCCCAGGTGGCCAAGAAGGCCAATGGCATCCTGGCTTGTATCAGGAATAGTGTGACCAGCAGGAGTAGGGAAGTGATCGTGCCCCTGTACTCTGCACTGGTGAGGCCGCACCTTGAATACTGTGTTCAGTTTTGGGCCCATCACTACAAGAAGATGTTGCATTGCTGGAACATGTCCAGAGAAGGGCAGCCAAGCTGGTGAGGGGTCTGGAGCACAAGTCTGATGAGGAGCAGCTGAGGGAACTGTCGTTTTTAGTCTGGAGAACAGGAGGCTGAGGGGAGACCTTATTGCCCTCTACGTCTGCCTGACAGGAGGTTGTAGAGAGGTGGGTCTTGGTCTCTTCTCTCTGGTAAGGGGTGATAGGACAAGGGGAAATGGCCTGAAGTTGAGCCAGGGGAGGTCTAGATTGGACATTAGGAAAAATTTCTTCACAGAAAGTGTTGTCAAGCATTGGAACGGCCTGCCCAGGGAAGTGGTTGAGTCCCCATCCCTGGAGGTATTTAAAAGACAGGTAGATGAGGTGCTTAGGGCCATTGTTTAGTTGTGGAATGGCTGTGTTAGGTTAGCGGTTGGACTTGATGATCTTAAGGGTCTCTTCCAACCTAAAAAAGCCTGTGATTCTATGATTCTATAATTTTTAAGGTCTCTTGAAACCCAAACTACTCTATGATTCTATGTTTCTACAGGAACATAATCCTGCAAAATATTCTTAGAGGTTTTGTATTGTATCCCCTTACATATCGGAGTGAATAATCACACCAAAATTGTATTGTGCCTTGACTGTAACTCAAATAGCATGTCAGACATTATTATTACAACTGAATCATATCTAGGGAAATACTTTCTAAGGGCAAAGGTAGTTTACAATAACCTGTTACACCTGGCATTGAAATGGAGCAAGAGCACTCAGCCCTCAGCTCAGGGTGGTAGCTTTTGAGTGGGGATAATAATTTGTTAAGCCACCTGAATTACAACACAGTTGCTCATCTGAGCAAGCTCAGCATGGGTCACAGACAGTAGCACAGTGGGACTGACTGCCTACCTATAGCAATACATTTGCAGAATAAAAGTTTAATATTTCCACTGACCAGAATTTCAATGCTCACATTACAGCTTCATGAAGCTTCATCAGCTAGCACTGTAGAAATCCTCCAAGGATTTTTTTCTGCTATCCCTAAGCAAGTAGTTAAAAGTCATTCTGCTACCTGAGAGAGGAGAAAATGAAGGCATGGTGAAAATTTGAGGGTTTGGGGGGTAAGGGGGTTTAAGCATAAAAAATAAGCAGTAAAGAGTACCACTTCTTTGTTGTGGGGCATTTTCTTTTTCCCCCTCACACTTCACCTTTAAGCTTAATTACCAGTTTAACCAGTCTGCCAAATTCCACTTCTGAAATTCTTCTAATTCCATTTTGCCTTAGCTTTAGTACTGACTGAAACTGCTGCACTTACTTTGGTTGAGCTGAACTGCTCTTCTGAGTTCCCTGCAAGGAATTTGTTCGTCTGTTTCCAAAGGAGACTTGAATCAAGCAGAACTGTCTCTAGAACAGAAAATTATAAGCACTGTACAACTTTTGTTTTGATGCAGAGTTATGAAATTGTGAATATCGTTACAGAAAAAGAAAGGAATCCAGTCCTATGTCCTATTTCAACAAAGACTCCTGTGAAATACAATGAACATAACAAGGATAGTGCAAAAAGTGGAGTTAAAAAATGTCAACACCAGATGAATGTAATTGGTCCTGCACTGAAATACAAACCTGAGAAAACTTCAGATAACACAAAGCAGTGGCAGGCATCCAGCAGAATGACCTCATATAAAGAGGTAAAGATTAACTGTTTTTTTAAAAAAGGAGATAAGAATGCTTGCTTTAACTCAGATTTAAAATTTAAGAGAAAACTTTAACTTCCTTTTCCCCCTCTATTCTGTAAATATCTAAATATATTTCTGTAAAAATGGGAAAAGGTGTATAAGTAGATGTAAGTGGATTTTGTTGGCTATACAAAAACATTTCAAATGGAATGAAGGATTCATACCCACAGATATCAACAATAATATCTTCACATTGCAGGACAAGAGCTTAAAGATGTTAGGATGTTCTAAAGTATCTCCTATTTAAACATACTAAAAATATTTAAAATGTTTCCTATTTATTGCAATTTGGAAAGTACTGATTTCTCCACTGCTACCTTTACACTCATGCATGAAAAATTGTAATATTTACAAGTGTATATGAACATTTAATTAAGATTTTAATCATATATGCTTTTTGGGTAGTGAGATTTGTTACATATCCAGTGGTCTTCAGAAATAAAGTTGTAATGTTATTCCTGTGGAAAGTTCAGAATCTACGCAGGTCAAACACCAGAAAATATACCATAGAGAATATTCTGGAGAACACTCCTGCATTGGCAGGAAGATGGACTGCTTGACTTAATGAGACTTTTGGTTCTGTAACAACTCCAGTTCTAGGAAAACAGATGGGAAGCTAATGTTCAGTGCTGGAAGTGTGATATTAATAGTGGATCAGTTTGGGGTCTTCATTTGATACCTCTGGATTCACAGTGCACTAGGGGAACATGTATATATATGTCTAAGTATTTTAGCTGCTAATCTTAATTGGTCAGTATCTCTACTTGCAGTCCTTGTGCTCACAGGGAAAGTTGCTTCTAGAAATTACATCACAACTGCTGTAAAATGGAAGTGATTCCTGGAAAACACCTCCAAGTATCTGTGATACCTCAGCTGCTTTATAACATGTTAAATAATTTCTGATTGGTAGCACTGCAGGGGAAAAATGCTATTTCCATTGCATTGCAGTGATTGCTGATCATCAGGGCAATGCATAGAATAAAAGTGCACTTCTGTGATAGAGATACATTTTCAAATATTCATAACTCTGTGGAAGAAGCCGTTTTAGCTATGAAATTCTCCACAAGCATTCAGTCTGTGAGTGAGTTCTTCTGTATATCCATGAAAAAAGCCACATTAAAGGTAAAAAAAAAAAAGGAAAAAAGAAAAAAAGGATTTTTAATGGGAAAATCTGTTTATTCCTGGCTCCACTAGCACCCAGGGATTTGTACAGATGAGTCAGTTTCATTTCTGAATATGTCGAGTGTAGCTAGTATTTCAAATCTAACATCTTGTAAAATATCGTGCTTCTAAAAATGGAGATTTTGGTGTCTGAAGTTCGGATTTAGATAGCCCAATTTTAGGCACTGAAATTGGAAGTTTGGGTTTCCTTGTAAGAAGGAGAATATAAAACTCTAGGGTGCACTTCAGAAAATCCAATTTACAGTCCTATTCTGATTCTTTTTCCCAGCAGTGACTACACTTGGGAAAGGTATGCATTTACCAAGGGGCTTCAAAAGAGACCCTTTTCCATTCAACCCCTTCACCTTCCTGCCACACAAACATGAAGTTGCACACATGTACATATTCATCAGAACCTCCTGAAATGCACCTTTCTGCTGTTTATGAGATAGTGATAACTTTGGGGTGCACAATCCTCTATCATCCCCAAGCCTTCCTTCAGCCTCTTCCTCTGGAATAAGCCCGGAGCTGTAGGAAAAAAGAGGCAAGCATCTTAAGTTGGAGACTCTATACTAGGTGGCCAAATAAATACTTTCACTATGATTGGTTTAAAAAAAAAACCCAAACCAACAATGCAATGCATTTTTGCTTGGGAAATTTCCATTCAGTTTCAGCTGCAGCACTGTTGACAATAGAGTGATAGGTGGGCTATACGCATCCATGACTGAGCTCTTTCCTCGCCCTTCTGTGTTGAGCCTCAGCATTTAGCCTTCTGACAGCACAAAGCTGATCTGACACATCTCTAATGTCTTTAATAGGGCAGAGGGACATAGAAAAAGTGTGATACAGCCCTGGACTCTCTTCTTTAGTCAAAGCAATGGCTGGGACAAGGACAAGTATGAAGCGGCCTTGCAGCATCAAAAACTTCAGGGAGTATCCTCACTGATTCAGACCAAGTGCTTGTTAACATTTCCATGCAGCAGCAACAGCTCAGCTGTCCTGTAAAGCAGCTGTATGCCAACAATAGCATGATTCCCACAAGGAATTTCTAAGACACATGTCAGCGTGTCTACCAGCATCTAAATTGCAATGAGATAAGAATCAGGCATCTTTCTGGACTCAGTGGGAAAGAAGAGAATTTCCCCCTCTTTCCTGGTGGGCCAAGGAAATAAAGAAAGTACAAGTAAAGAGAACATGACAATTAACAGGATGACAAAAATGTCCTAGTTCTCCATAAAGGTTTCAGAGAACTTTAAGTCATTGACTCACCCCACTAATGTGTTTCTTTTGAAAACCCAGTTTTAAAACTTATCCATGGCTTTAATAAGCCTCTGTTTCCTCAAATACAAACTTAAAATATACATTAGATTTCTCCTGGACAGTGAATGTAATAGTTCATATCATCTAGGCAAGTGTAACTCTATTACTAGTTCTTCAAATTTACATCCTTCAGAAAAATGTAGCAGGTTTCTTAACACCATGACCAACTCTGAAGGTGTTGTTTGACAGTAGCCTCAGAATTTTCCTAAGAATAGTGTATTTTAATGTTATGCTGTCTTCATTTTTCTGCTGTCGGTGAAAACCCCCTCATCCCCTAAAACTCAATGTGTGAAAGTTTACTTGAAATTCTCATTTCAGTTAGCCAAACATTTTATGGGTTTTTCATTATCAGTGGATGATGAAAAAATACTGCCTGTACAAGGTTCTTGTTCTATACTTGCAAATGTCAATATCATAGCACCATAGTTACAATCTTGCCTTCACTTTGTGAGCAACTCAGGGGTTCTACTTTAAACATTTTGACACTACACAAAGATGGATGAGTCTAAAGGGATGGTGTCTCTCTTCTTTTGTGGGCCTGCAAACTTAATTCGGCCCACAAGCTGCCAGAAATGAGATGCTATTCAAAATATATCATTTAGCTATTCAACATAGAATTCTGTGTGCGTATCATTTGATCTGTCTTGTTTCTGTTGTTTATGTCCCTAGCTAAATCTGATGATTGCCACATTTTCAACTAAGGAAAAAATATATGCATCGGTGACAGCCCAAAGACCTCTCACTTCTGGAACCAAGCTTAAACATCTCACAGGAGTTAATGAAGATCGGTGATCATTTTTCTTCTTTCTAACACAGGAAACTGAAATGTCATTTAAGCTGATGTTGAAATTTTAATTAAGCATCAGAGATAACAGTTCACCGAGAGAAATACTTTTACAACATATCCCCAAACTCAGGCAGTCTTTTGTTTGGATGTTGATCCCTGAATCCAAACACTGAGACGTGGGAGTCGGTGACCCACCTCTTTTTCTCTCTGGTGCCCTACCTTGTATCTCTGCTGACATCTCCTGAACTCCACAGAGCCCAGGGTTCTGTTTCCCCTGACTCCACCCTGCCAAGAACACATTTCTCTTAGGGGGAAACACACAGATTCCTTTTGTGTGTAAAGCAAAGCATGGGAGGAAAAGGAGCTGGTGAAGACTGGTCTCTCAAATTAATGATTGGAGGGTAGGGGGGATATGTGTTAAGTAAGTGCCTGGACTAAGCAACTGGGATGGTAAACATAGCCTTATTTGACTGTACTGCTGATGTACCAGTTTCATTTGACTAATGCCCTGGCTTTGCATTTTATGCTTTCAGAAAGGCAGCAGGCACACAAGGAATAAAGGCTCGGTAAAGAATTTTATTTTACATCTTTTCTTAAGAAAAAAATGTTCTACCTTGTTGTAATTTTTGAAAAACGCACTGCTTTTCTGCTGATGACCTCACCATTTTGAGGTGAAATAGTACAGTTATATACACAGCATCCAACTCAGATTCCAGTCAAGTTTCATGTTCTTTAGATACACCCAGCAAACACAGTATCAAGCAAAGTGAGTAACAAAAGTAAAGGAATATTGAGTGCTTCCCACTTCCTATGCCACCTAATGTTCTTCCATGTGCTATGTAATCTAATGATGATGAGCTAAATTACACAGAAACATCATATATTAAAGAGAGGATCTTTAAAGATTTGCCAAGCCTCGAAAGTTCCTATCCCTTCATAATTCATGGAAAGCTGCCGTTCCATTTCATGATCTAGGCTAGTAGTCAAGATACAACCACAGCCAATGGCTCTCAATTGCTGTCTTGACAGCTTTTCAAAAGTGGTTCATGAACACAGTGGTGATCCTCATGTTAGCCAGGTGAATGCGCAGAATACATCATTGTGGATGACCAAAAACCCCCTAAAATGGAAGAAGTCTCAGAGGAGATGGGCAAGCACAATGTGCCCGTGAAGCTCAGGGTATAATGCAGAGTGTGACTGACCACTGCTGTTGCAAAGAAGCTGACTTCCCTCAACACAAAGGGGACCACAGGGTGGCTTTTGTTTTAGCTGTCAATGGTTGAGTGGATCAGCTGGTGGTGTTAAGTATTTCTCCTTGTGTTCATTAAAAGAGTGTGAATATCTCCCTGAGTTAGACAGACCGGCCTGGGGAAAGTGAATACAAGGCTTAGCCCAACATAAAGACTAGACAGCTAGAAAAATAATTCTGAAGAGAACAATGGGCTTGAGCTGGCTTCTTCCTAGCAACCGGGACACCCAGTGTCATGACAGTGAGGGTGTTACAGAGTTCGGTATCGCAATTACTGTATTTTGCTAAGTGTAAATTATATTTGCCATTTGTATTGTGATTTCAGTATATTTTGCATTACTCTGCTAAATCAAAAATCCCATGTAGCATTAACCATCTTCAAGTAAGTAAATTTTATATTAAACTTTGTACCCTCCATGGGTGCATATCTAAAAGAACCTGAGAGTATTGGACTCTGATGGCCAGTCATGACTTGACTTTAGGCCCAGTTGGACATGAATTCTGTTCACTGCTCCACAAGAGATGTACTATTCCAAAATGGAGATATAGTAAAAGGAGCTGTAGGTAACTTGACCCAGACATTTCTTTTTCCTTCAAAGGACTTTTGCAACAGAAAGTAAAATTTAACTTTTTTGTTCCTTTAAGACTCGTTTAGTTCTTATTTAAAGCACTTTAAAATACAGTATACAAAGGCATTATGTAAAAGGAAATTATTTATTCAGTGAAGGAATGGTAACTCAGAAGCTGTTGGCTTTTTTTTTTCCCTGGCATATTTTCTCTGGTTATCTCTTTCTATTCACAGCAGTGCCATTTTCTGTCCAAATAAATAAAGGTTATGTAAAAAAAAAAAAAAAAAAAAAAAAAATCACAGTGTGTTCTACAGAGGCATGTCTTAACATAGAACAATAGGTATTGTACAAACCAACATGATACTTAAGCAATGTGGGATGCTAAATCCATTTGGTATCACACAGATCAAACCTGGGTGATTAATTACAGATCTAATAGGAAAAGTAAACAATCCATCCTCATTGCAGTGCAGTAAGCATACATCTTCTTAATCATGGTGGGTTGTAACATCCTACTCTCCACAGGTGTGTAGCATTGTGTCACCAGCCTCTGTTATGAATCATATGGAGTCATTATTTTAATTTTACAGTAAATACAGAGATAAAAATAGCTATACAGTATTTGATTCCTGAATGCACAGAAAGAAAAAAAAATAGTTACGTGCAACTTGGACTGTAATATTTCATTTTGGTTGTCTCATTTGGCAACATGGGTTTTTTCCAACAATTATCATCAATATGCTATCCATAAGATGCCACTTATCACCAGCACCTAAGCTTATTACCTAAACATCAATTATATTGTCATTGAAGGACTACAGTAAAGTACACAAGTGAGTATCAAAATGTTTTCTTTTTTTTACCATGCTCTGGCATTGCTGTTAAGAAAAAGACATAAGCTAAGTAAGTTTTCTTAAAAATATAAACTTTGAGATTCTGTTTTGTTTAATTTTGTTCTAACTTGAAATCTGGCTTATTTTTTTACAGCCATTTGTAACAATTTCTACTTTATCCTGACAAATGTCACTGCTAGACACTAAATCTGAAATTATGTTCTGCTCTAAACACTCAGCATGTGTTACAAACTGGAGAACAACTTAAGTTACTTGGGGTCCAGGAAAAGCTCCCATGTAAATCACCAGAACAGATCCCATTAACTTCAGGACAATTCAGATCTCATTCTGAATGTCTTCCCGGAGATCTTACAGATCTTAGCTGTATCACCTGGATTTCATTTCCAAGATCTCCATTTGTGTTTTCTTCTAGGTGTTTTTTTTCAATTTATGTATTTTTTTTGTAATCACAATGGTGAACAGCAATGAACATCTGATCTGAAAATGAAAATAAGTCATAGTGGTACTGCAAAATTCCAGGTCATTATTAGAAAAAATGGGACGGGAATGGACACAGAAGTCGTGTACTGCATCTCTCTGCCTTAAGGCAGAAACAGGTATATCTACACCTTTCTTATCCTAGTCATAATAAATATAATTGAATTTATTAATACTAGACAAGAAAAGAAAACATTTGAGATTTCAAGTTAAAAAGTCAACATTTCCTTCAGATTCCTTTTCACTGGCCTTTGCTGCAATTGCATCTCCAGAATCCAGAACTGAGTAAAGCAGTTGTTCACAAATGTTTCAGCTGGAAATGTGGAAGGAGTATAAGCTATCTCTTAATTGTCCAAGAAAGAAAAAAGTCCATTATTGGATAATGTTGAGATTATCTTTGGCAAAATAATACACTTCTCTCTTTCATTGCTACTACACTGCCATTTTTGTTGCAGCTTGTTAGAGACAAATTTTGGATCCAAGAACAAGAGATGGGAGGCTGCTGAAGCTCCATGGCCCCAGGGCCAACCACTGGTGAGTCTGGAGATGTATTTACAGTAAGCACACACACAGAGAACACACATTTGGGCTCCCCAACTGCCGTCATCTCTCTGTGCTATTTTGTGGGTATGCGACTGAGCTTTTATCAAATAACAGATCTGTTGTATCCCTGAATTATACTTAGGAAAATTTAAAACCTGGATCCATCCAATGCAAGGCAATTAGCACATGACATGGATGCAAACTTACATTCTATGCAGTGTATTTTGTGCAATTCTAGGTAACTCAGTGACTCAGGACCCAATCCAAAATTCAATGAAATGTGTGAAAAAGTCTTCTCTTTTTTCTCACCTGCATTTGCATGTATAGGACACAGAAAGGGATCCTTCTATGTGTGAATCTGAATCCATGAAGCAAAAGGGTTCGATCCTTTAGCAATAACTTGCTTGATTTTGACAAAAACATTTAGGAAAATGTTTTCCTTTCTTATTTATTCCAATACAGGATTATAATGTATTATGGTTAATGAATTTAACCACTGTATATTTAAATACATATATTGTGGTGGGTTGACCCTGACTGGATGCCAGGGTCCCACCAAAGCTGCTCTATCACTCCCCTCTTTAACCGGACAGAGGAGAGAAAAGTAGATCAAAAGGTTCGTGGGTCAAGATAAGGACAGGGAGAGATCATTTGTCAGTTACCATCATGGGCAAAACAGACTCAACTTGATGAAATTAATTTAATTTATTATCAATCAAAATCAGAGAAGGAAAGGATAAAAACTGCTAAATCTTAAAGCCTTCCCCCCACGCCTCCCTTCTTCCTGGGCTCAACTTCACTCCCAGATTTCTCTACCTAATCCTCCCCAGCGGCACAGAGGGACAGGAATGGGGGTTGGGGTCAGGTCATCACACGTTGTCTCTGCTGCTTCTTCTTCCTCGGGAGAGGACTCTTCCCCTGCTCATTCATGGGGTCCCTCTCATGGGAGACAGTCCTCCATGAACTTCTCCAGCGTGAGTCCTTCCCATGGGCTACAGTTCTTCATGAACTGCTCCAGCATGGGTCCCCTGTGTGGGGGTGCCCCGTTTGTGTCCACCGGTCCTGCCAGCAAACCTGCCTCAGTGTGGGCTCCTTCCCCACAGGTCCACAAAGTCTTTTCAGGAACCTGACTCGGTTCAGGCTTCCGAAGGGGTCACAGCCTCCTTCCTTGGGGCATCCACCTGCTCCAGTGTGGGGTCCTCCATGGGCTACAGGTGGATATCTGCTCAACCGTGGACCTCCACGGGCTGCAGGGGGACAGCCTGCCTTGCCATGGTCTTCACCATAGGCTGCAGGGGAATTCTGCTCTGGCACTTCGAGCACCTCCTCCCGTTCGTTCTTCACTGACCTTGGTGTCTGCAGGGCTGTTTTCTCTCACTTCTCTCTCCAGCTACTGAGCTGCAGCAGGTTTTTTTTTTTCCTTCTTAAATATGTTATCACGGAGGCACTACCACCATCACTGGCTTGGCCTTGGCCAGCAGCAGACACAGGGAAAACTTCTAGCAGCTTTTCACAGAAGCCACCCCTGCAGACCCCCAGTACCAAAACCTTGCTACACAAACCCAATACATATATAAATATGAAAGAAGAAAGTTCTGGGAGATCAGATTTGTATTTAAACAGCTGGTGTCTTCAAAAAAAAAAACTTTCTAGAGCAAGAGTTCTTGACATTTGATCTGCCATTTATAACAAAAGTGCTTGGTAACTGAATCAGTGGAAGACAATTTGATGTGCTGATTCAGGTCAAAGAAGTGGTAAATGCCAGATCCACCCATAATGGAAAGCCAACACTCAATTCAGGTTAGCTGGTTACTGTTCTGCAGGTTTAGCTTGTATTGCAATTATTGTTGTTTCATTCTGTTTCAAGTGAAAGAACATGGTATCTAGTTGTATTTTAAAATTAATCTTTTCTGTCAATTTTGCCTTTCCTGCCCAATAGGTTCCTAATGATGGATTGTACTAAAGTTCCTAGAAAGGTATATACTGTGTCTGAGAAGCAACGCTTTTTCATACAGTAAGATTCAATATTCAGTATGAGGTGCATGCAGTGAAACAGACCCTACAAAGCTAGTGTAACTGGAATTGCTTCATGAAACAAAGACACCCAAAGCATCTTTTCAAGTGAGTGTCCATTGATGGTTCCATTTTACCCTTATTAAAATGAAACATAGAACCTTTAGCATATGTTTCAAAGCCTGGGATATACAGAAAACCAAGCTCTTTCACATAGTTTATTTAACACAGTCAGGTCACTTTTATTCAACATCTGAGTTGGGAGAACATCAGAACATTTTCCTTTTTTGAAAAGTTACTAAATGTACAGAAGCATAAATTCTTTTAAGGCCTGTAAAGAGGTGGAGCATTTGCCAGTTAATAGAATGTGCCTCAAGGAAGAAGTACACTGTCATACATACCAATGGCTCCCTAAGCTGACCTCTTTGTTTCGCATATAGTTTTGTCCATGCAGCACCTCTTCTTTTTTTTTTTTTTTATTTTCCCCTTTTCATACATGAGCGAGGACTGTGCCCCTACCCTCAGCCAACAGTGTAGCAGCACTTTGTGGAGAAGCTCTGTCATTAAATGGCTGTAAATCTGATTAAGTGCAGACAGATCCTTAGGCTAGGAAGAAAAAAGTGTATTTTGTGGCTATCAGATTACAGTTTATTTGGTACTGCTGTTTTTTATCTATTCCATGACCTCTTGACAGCAGCTCTTTAGCTGCCTACATCAGGTTGACTCAGCATTTTTTTAAACATGGGCACCAATAAAAAGAGCATCTTACTATAGGGTCTTTTTTGATCATGACTGAAGTTTTTATTTATATTTATAAAATGATGGTCTTATTCTTTTAATAAGGTTTTGATACTTTGAAGTAGGGTGTTACTTCTCATCTCTTACCCCTTTATTTCACTGCTAGTAACATGACAAAAGCAAAACTTAATTGTAAGTACTTACCTTGCGAAAAACAGATCAATCTGCTCTACTAAATGTGTCACATGAGAAAAGCAGTCAAGTCTAATTGATTTCAACGTTATGTGGCACAACTACTGTTATAGTATTTTCCCTAAGATGGGCTCAGTCAATAAGTTTACTACTTTTTTAAAAAAAGTATTTACTGGGCTGATTACATTTTTTTTTTTTCACCACTTGACTCACTCATATAAGAAATAACCTGGCAATTTGTGCTTTGGGTCCATCAAAAGGTATAAAAATCTATGTACATATTCTTCCTGGACTTAAGACTTCTGCTTATGCCTTGAATCTTCCTAGCCTGTGCTCACTCTCAGCCCATCAGCCTTACTACCAGCCCTAAAATTTCCTGAAGTGTGATGCAGACTTGCATGAGCAGATGATTATATAAAAGTTAAAGTAAGATGGGTTTAGAAGGATTAAGTGATTCCATATGTTATCTCAAAGACCTGTAGTTCAAGACAGAACAGTTCAAATAATTCATTGCTTTTTTCTTTGATAAAAATGTAGGTTTAACCTTTTGGGAAGTCTTTTTCTACAGTGTCAGCAGCAACTCCAACCTGTCAGTTCAGCAGTACTTTGCAACTACTGCAGTTCACTTTGTGCGTGATAGGGAAGAGAGCAGCAAGAATGATACCCAGGCTCTTCCAGGACTGTGAAAAACGAAAGATATGAGTGACCAGTTATAAGGATAGTTTGAAAATACGGTTGAATGAGAACAGCTTCAAGGCAGAGTAGGTAATAAATAGAAAAGTGATTACAAAATGAAAAAGTTCTTCTGTAATGTGAGAACTGGTTCAGGGGACATGAGCTTAATGACTTCTTCTGTCATAGACTGCCTCAGAGACTTTAGGAAAATCACTTAATCTCTTCTGAGCCATGATATAAAGATAGTAAATTCCTTCACTTTTGATTTTTCTTTTTTTTTGCCCTTCTTTTTAATTTAGATTTGATGTAAATGTTTTTTCTTAAGATGCACCTGCATAAGTCATTTGGCATTGTCTCCCACAACTTCATTATTGACAAAATGAAGTAGAGACTAGATAAACTGACTAGCTGAGATGCCAGGCTCAAAAAGTGGAGATCAGTGGCACAAAGCCCAACTGGTGGCCAGTCACTAGTAGTGTCTTCACTTCAAGGGAGACAATATTGGGGCCAATAGTGTGTAACATCTTCATTAATGATGTGGGTGATAGGACAGAGCACACCCTCAGCAAATTTGCAGGTGATACAAAACTGGGAGGAGTGGTTGATGATGTTAAGTGTAGGTTGCAAGGGTTTGGTAGTGTGAGGGCTACAGCAGTTTCCCCTATGAGAACAGGCCAGGGGCTGCCCTGTGCTGGACACAGACAGTTCCAGCCAGTTTCAGCCAGCTCCACAATGGACCCACCACAGGACACAGCTGATTCCATCAGCAAAGGTGGTGATGCCTCAATGGAAACAGTTACAAAAGAGCAGGAAACACTGGAGATATAGAGAGGAGGGGGGAATTAGAGGGAAACAACAAGAGAACACTAAGGTCAGAGGAGCAGGAGGTACTCCATGGCGAATCAGGCACACACCATCAGGGACTGTATCTTATGGAGGACCCATGCAGAAGTAAATTTTCCCTAAAGGAAAAATGGCGCATGGATGATCCCATACCAGAGCAGTTATACCCTCAAAGGGATTGCAGCCTGTAAAGGACACACACCAGAGCATAGGAATGGAGTGAGAGGGAAGGAGTAGCAGAGAGAAACAGCTACCATCCTATACAATACCAGTTGTCTCACTGAAGGGACAGAGTATATAAACTGCATCAATAACAAGGTGGGAGTAGAAGAGTCTGGAGTAAAGTTGAGTCTGGGAAAGGTGGAAGAGAGCTGTTTTCCCTAAGTGTGTGCTTTATACATCAAAACAAAGGCATCCCAATAAGCATATGAGTCAAAAAGCTAGATTATACTTTGGATAAAAGGAACCTTTGTTCTCTTACTGAACATGAGGATACAAACCTTGCTTGTGTAGTTACTGCCTTCAGGTGTGCAGATGTCAAAATTAAGGTACACTGGTGAGATATCTCCTAGAATATTTGTCATACAGACAAGGTATAAGTTAGGCTTCCAAAGGGTGAAATACTATATTTTACTGACTTATTTTATTCGCTTGTTGAATATTGTCACAGACTTTTCCTGTAGTCATTCTTCTCAATGGATTAAACCAGCCCCTTAGACCTGATTCATTTTTGCCTATCCTCTGTAGGTATGTTTGGTGTAAAAATAGAAGTATTAATACTGTAGACTCTGTTCAAATATTAGAACTCATACTATTTAAGAATATTGACATACTGCAAGGATTTATAACAAAAGCAATGTCATTTGGAAACTTTATTTTTCTGCAGCCTCTTGTATTCTTAGCAAAGTCCTGAAATTTATCTTCCTTTTTAGTTACCAAAACCCAGTATTCTGTCTCTATTCAAGCAGAAGACGATGCACTTCTCTAGATTAAATAATGCTGCAAAAACCTATCATAAACATGCAAAATATTAGAATTAAATACACAACCTACAGTAATAAGGAATCTATCTTGCCTTTTTTTTTTCTAAAGCTTAAATAGACTTTGAAATGTTCCCCAGCTACATGAGAAAATCACTGGGAATTATTTTAAGTCTGCTTCTCTAAAGCATTTTCTGGTTTTGTAGTTTAATTCAAGCAAGTTTCTATCTTAACAGGAAAGAAAAAAATCCTATTATACCTAGTTCTTGTCTCATTTTTACCTGTCTCAACTAGAAGTAATCAGTCAAAACCAGTAGTTATTCCTCTTGCTATTTATAACTGAATAAATCCAAATTAATTGCCCACAGATTTGAATAGGAATAATTTGCCAAAGATTGGCACAAGTGGCTGCAGAATTTGTTCAGTTCTACTTTACAGAGGAACTGTTCTGGCTGTGAGTGAGTTAATTTTCTTCATAGTAGCCCATATGGTGCTATATTTTGGATATGTGACTAAAATAGTGATGACAACATATCAATGTTTTGGCTATTGCTGAAGAATGCAGCGTCAAGACTTTCTCTGTTTGTCATGCTGCCCACCCAGCAAGTAGTCTAGGAGAGGACAACAGGTTGGGAGGGGACACAGCCAGCACAGCTGACACAAATTGACCAAAATTGACCATATTACATGACATTGTGAGCAATAAAAGCTAAGGCACAGGAGGAGGAAGGGAAGAACGTTTGGAGTTATGGCATTTATCTTCCCAAGTAAATGTTAATGCGTGCTGTGGCCCTGCTTTCCAGAAAGTGCCAAAAAATCTGCCTGCCAAAGGAAAGTAGTGAATGAATTCCTTATTTTGCTTTCCTAATGCATGCAGCTTTGCTTCACTGATGTTATGGTGTAACCCCAGCCAGCAAATAAGCACCACGCAGCTGCTTGCTCGCTCCCCCTCAGTGGGATGGGGGAGAGAATCGGAAGGGGAAAAGTGAGAAAACTTGTGGGTTGAGAAAAAGAGAGTTTAATAGGAAACACAAAAGCCATGCACACAAGCAAAGCAAAACAAGGAATTCATTCACTACTTTTCATCATCAGGCAGGTGCTCAGCCATCTCCAGGAAAGCAGGGCTCCATCACACGTAATGGTTACTTGGGAACACAAGTGCCATCATTCCCAATGCCCCCTCCCCCCCCCGCCTTCTTTCCTCAGCTTTGCATGCTGAGCATGATGTCATATAGCATGGAATATCCCTTTCATCAGTTGGGGTTGGCTGTCCCAGATGTGTCCCCTCACAACTTCTTGTGCACCTCCAGCCTACTCGCTGGTGGGGTGATGAGAGAAGCAGAAAAGGCCTTGATTCTGTGTCAGGGAAATCCTCAGCAATAAGGGAAATATCCCTGTGTTATCAACACTGTTTTCATTACAAATCCAAAACATAGTCCCATACTTGCTACTATGAAGAAAATTAACTCTATCCCAGCTAAAACCAGCACAACTTATTAAACTGCCTTTATCTCAACCCATGAGTTTTCAGCTTTTGTTCTTCTGATTGTCTCCCCAATCCTGCTGTAGGGTGGGGGGAGTGAACGTGTGACTGGGTGGGTGCTTAGCTGTTGGCCAGCGTTAACTCAGCACAAGAACCCACGTGCTCAAAATTGTTCCTTGGGAAAAAGAAAATACATGTTCCCTAGGATGACCCAGTGAAAAGCAGGGCTTTTCCAATACATCATCCTAAAGTTGACCTGAAGATGTCATGTTACCAACATAACCTGATGACTAGTATTAAATGGCAGTTAAGAGTATAAGAGTTTTTTTTCTGAGAGGAAAGAAGCAAATGAGAACTATCCTAAGGGCAAGTTTCACTGAACCACCATAGTAGAAACTGGATTGCTTTTGGACAATCTACAGGCTGTAATACAATAAAAATGTAGAATTAGTACAGCACATGCATCAGCAAAGCAACCTCTTCCAGTTGTCTCCAGGCTTACAAGGAGTGGCTGATAAACCTGAGATGTAGTCTCATGGGGGACAAATTCTTCATATGATTCATGGATCTATGTTCTACTCATGGATTTAATATGGAAAATTTCCTACTAGAAACTCAACTGCAAAAAAATGCTTTTCACACAAACATATTTTTTCAACAATTTAGTCTTTGATTATCTACTTCCAATCACACAGCTTATTTCCTTTTTATAGCTCTCATACTTCCTACCTCTATCAGAAGTACCAGGGAAAAAAAAAAAGAAGCCTTCCTTGGAGTATTGTTACTACTCTGTGTCGTATTCCAATCCTAATCAAAAATGTACAATGCATTCTTCTCCTGAAAACATTAAAAATACGACCTACTCTCAAAGGTATGGCATAAATTGGACTGAAGATTTGATTTGGTTTCTATTTTGTCCTGATCACATCATTGCTGTGCCTTTGTAATAATAATAAAATGTGCAGCCTCTATATTTTCCCTCTTCATTAATTATTTTCTAATATCTTGACTGTTCTGTATCTTTTCACTCCTATGTCTTAGTAGCAGCTTTTTTTTCACCTTCTCTATTGCAATTTCATCCTACTATATCTTCTCCATGTCATTTGCTTCTCTGTATATTTAAAAAACTCACTGATAGATGTCTATAGAATTATTTTAATTTCTCTCCTTCTCATTTCAGTGTTTTCCATCAGTTGGTCATCCTTTGAAGTATTCTGATTTTTGTTTAAACTCAAGGGCCATTATTATACCAGTAAATGTAAAACTCCGTCTGCTTTTTTCATGTAACAAAGCTGTCTTTAACTTTTGCAACTGTTTTATGTTTTGCATTTACTTGAGCTTTAGGATCTGTGAATATGTAAAAATATTTAAGATCATTGTGAATTTAGGGAAGAATATAAATATAAGACAGCTAAAAAAAAAAGACAAAAGACGGCCTTGGATTCTGGGTTATGCAGAGAAAGTTTAAGAAAAATATGCATTGGAGTCTTACATTTCCAGAGACCTGCCTTGGATTCTGGGTTATGCAGAGAAAGTTTAAATATGCATTGGAGTCTTACATTTCCAGAGATCCGTGTGTGATTTTAGGTCTGCAGCTCCCACTTCTTACTACTTTGTTCTGTGGCAAAATTTCTGTGTTGTGAAGTACATCTCCCATTAAAGCAAATAAAAAAATAGCAGGGCATTTGAAATGTGATTCCTGTGTCATGCTGAGGGCATTGTGTTTGCCAGCTGGTGACCAACCAGCTGGATTAGCTATTTATCCAAGACCAGATCCTCAATTGGTATGAATCATTAGGGCTCAGCTGAAGACAAGAGAGCTATGATATTTTAGACCAGCTGAGTATCTCTTCTTCAGACAGTTTACTTTCTCCACAGGTGACCAATATGTCCTACCAGCTACATCAGGTGGGCCAAAACCTGCCCTTCTGTGTCCAGTCTAAATAAGACTCTTATCTAGGTTTATATATGTGTCCTGTACATATATATAAACCTATTATATAGCATATGAAGATGGCACATTGAAATTCTCGTATTTTTCTAACAGATCACAGTATTCATAATTTTTAGTTAAAAAGTGCATTTCAGCCGTACATTAAGGTTAGCTTCATTTGGCATCTTTTCCTCTTGTATTCACAACTTCAGAATTTGGAGACATGCAAACAGGAATAAGATAATGTATTTGTTCAAGGCATAAATTGGGAGTTGTGATAATCATATTCAGGTTTTTCATTATGGTGCTATGTGTTGAAATGAAATAACTGATATTTTAGGTACAAACTCAAAAATATTCAGTCCTGTTTTCATACCTATTTGTGTCTTACTGTCTTCAGTGCTTATTCCACTGACTTTAGTCATTAAGATTGAGAGTCAACTTCACACTGTATACACCTGGGACAAGATTCAGCTACCAATGGCTGACATCTAAATATGGGTTTGTAAGTGTGAGCTACAGAGTCCAGGCACCTGCTAGAACATGAAGATTTAGTCAAAAGAAGTGAGTAAGCGCAGAGAGCTCTGACCAATGTGGGTGGGTATTGTCAGGTAAGTTTAGCTGTTTGGTAAAGTCCAGCAAGCATATTGAGTAAAGGCAGGCTTCAAGAAGTGAGTTAGAGCACTCATATCAAGGGGTAGTTGGGGCAAGATGGTGGATAGAGATGTGCATTAGGCTTGTGTTGGAGGAATAACATATTTTACGTGAGAGGCTGGGGAGATTTAGGTAAAATTTATACATCTTTATTTAAGAGTCATTGGTTAAAAACTAAATGCAGCACTGGGATGGAATGTGAACCTCTGCAGGGAAACAAAACAAGTTAAAATACATTATTTATGTGTATCGGCATTATCACCATTAAGTGATTATTGATGGGAAAAAAAGGAGAAAGGAGGAAGACAAGAAGAGCATGCAGAGTTTGTGATATGAACTACTAAAGTAAAAGCAGTTGTAGCCTTCAGAAACTATGCTTTATTCTCTCCAGCCTCCACCTGTTTTCTCCTGCAAGCCCATTTTTCCTCCATCTGTTATCAGTAAGTGCAACTTTCAGTGTGTGCTGCAGGTCTGTCAGTCTAGGTGATGCTTTTTTTGGTTCACTCTTTTGGCACCACTGAAATCTTACAATCCTAACTTGAAAGCTAAAGCCATCTCAGTAACATTCAATTATCTTGGATATTCAGTCTTTTTAAAACATCATGTATTTATATTAAATGTCTGAAAAATAATACTGAACAATAAAAGAAATGAAACAAAATAATGTTGCAGCAAGAAAACTATTTTTTGAGGACATGTAAATATTAAAATCCAGGATTCCTCAATCTGAAGAATAGGGCATACTCAGTTTTAGTCTCTGAGTAGAGATATTATTTTAATTAGTCTGTTTTCCATTTCTTTGACTGGGTCCAAATCTCCCCTCATCCACATGTTTCTGTAGGAATTAGAGTGTTCTACCTGGGCTCCAGTTGCTCCTCTAAAAGGATACAGGTGTTACACAGCTCCAGTGAACACCTTGGACCTTAGGGTGTCTCACTAGAGACCTCTGTGTAGGCAACAGAATCAATCCCTCTTACCTGGGTTTTGTTCCTTTCTTCTCCCTCTTCTTGCTGAAAATAGCCAAGTAAAGATTTGTTTAAAAATTTTTATACACAGCACGTGGCAAACCATTTGATCATATCAATTCTGTGTAAACCAGAAATTTAAGCCCTCCATAGGGAGTGAAAACATTCATCTGAATACTGATAGATATATTGTATTCTTGAGGTAGGGGTTAAAAACATTAGGGTTTTGTGTTTTGCTTTGTTTTGTTTCTTTCCCCAAATCTATTCTTAAACAAACAACTCACCTTACCAAGCACCATGGGAAAATGAATATAGGGATTCATAAGTACTCTCCTCGTTTGTATGCATGACTCACTGTCTGGTGGCAAAAATCAATTTGCCTCTTTAAAAAGGCCCCCTTGGGGATAGAAGAATGCAGAGCTGTAATGGTTTACTGTCTTGAGTGTCTTTGTCTGATGACAAACAGAACTGGAATTGACAACAGGAGCTATATTCATGAGCAAAAATGATTCATGTGTTGTGACTTTTTCCCTCACCCGGCTTTGCAAAACTGCACCTGCAAAACAGTGAATCTATGTCATTCATGTAGTCACCTCGATTGCACGTTTCCCTGGTATTTACAGGTACTGACAGTGCCTTGTGTCTCACTAGCTATTTATGTGCTCTGATATCCCATTGCAAATCAAGCGCTCTGCTGTCTGTACAAATGTACAGGCGTTCCTAAATATTAGACCATGCACAACTGAGAACTCCACTGAGAATGTTTTAACCTTCATGTCACACATTGAAGCAAATGAAAGAAAAGATGGGGGTGCAGATCTACACACGTTTCATTACCTTACAGGCAGCATCAGAGAGGGGAAGACAGTATTAGTCAGAATCTCAGGAAATACAGATTTTATTAACAGTTCAAACCTTGATTTTTGGTATGACTTTGGAGACACACTATCACCTCTCTGTGAGTGCTCCCCTTCTACCCAATCTTGCTTTCTTTAACTAAGAGGTAAAAATTGGAACTACCATCCATTTGTACTGTAGCTAGTGCAGAGGGGCTTCTATCTGTTACAGTCCCCACCTATTTCTTTATTATAGTTAAGCTCATTTAGTAATACCTCCCCCTGCTTAATCTGTATCTTCCAAATGCCAGTGGAGCATTGTTAGTTGGTACCACGTGAAGGTCTGGCCCAGTACGTTTGGATTTTTTTAAGCATATCTCTTATATACAAATAATGTTGACTACTTGTTAAATTTCACTGTAAAATTAACTAAGGCTTTGATATAATAAACAGGACATAAGAGATCACAATCTGTGGCAATGAAATGCTGGACTGATCAGAAAACCTGAATTCATATTTGTTCTGATTGTAAATTTTGCAATCACTTGTAGGTTTTCTAATAATGTGAAAATAAAAATAAATATTTTTGAAAATAAAAAGAGAAAAGGAAGAAAAAGGAAAGATTAAGGAAATGTTTTTCCCCCTAAATGTGAATTTGGTTTTGTAGTCAAACCAGAAGCATATCAATTCATTAAAAATGGAAACTCTGAATCTTGTTTCAGTTGAAAAACAGAGAAAGATGGTTAAAAGCAAGTAAAAAGGCACCTGTCCACTATGAAGACACTCAGGGCTTCAAAAATATGTTGCAAGTTCACCTTATATGCAGTGATAGTCTGTCAGTGTACAGAAGATAAGTTCTGATGGCATAGGAAGCACAAAAATAATTCAATCCAGATCAAGTTAGTATTATGCATAAGGATATTCTGGATTGATTGTGCAAGCAGATGTTCTGTGAATTCAATCAAGAAATGTTTTTTTGTCACCTCTGTTCAAACAGGCAAGCCAGCTTCATTCCCAGTTGAGATGAGAACAGGAATCCATTGCTTACTCTATTAACAATAGACAATTTTTCTAATAATGAATAGATTTTTTCCAGTCCTCTGATGAGATTGTTGAGTGCCAGATGTAGCAGTGAGAATTTTCCTCTTTTTTTTTCCTCTGGAGAGGGAGCAACCATTTAATTTTGGTCTGAAGAGCTTATTTTAAATGCATTTGAAACAGAAGTAAACTGCTCACTAAGTAGCATCTGCCAATAGGTAATATTGCATCCCTCTCTAACAGCGCAATGCATATACCCCAGTTATAGGCTAAGAAAGGAGGTGGGTGCTCAGAGAAAAAATCAGCAACATACAAGCATACGTTTATTCAGTGCAAAGTTACTTGGGTCCAGGTCAGCTAGAAGATATCATTGGTGAGGTACAGTGATAGCAAAATGTTTGTATACTCTCATGTGTTTTCTCTGTTTGTATATTGAATAATAGGCACTGAAGGCAAATTTAAAAAAATGTTATGTTTATAGACCCAGACTTGCTTTTCCTAAATTGTGTAATATTCTTTTCCCAAAACTTAAACTTTTACTTTAACCTCAGACCCACTGTGGGTTTTAGAGTACTCCCTTCTCTAAGGAAGAGACTACTTTCTGTTTTGTGTTGGTTTTGTTTTGGTTTTTTTTTTAAACAATGTGAGTAAATAAAAAGCATTTCACCATTACATACAACCAGAAACAAAGGAGGCAGTGTCAGGTATTCTCAACACCCTGCTCCTAAACCTTTAGCTTTGCTTTTGCGTAGAACTGTAATGAACTGGCATTGCATTATTTTACATGCATTTGCTTCAAAGAGGTTTCTACATATACTAAAGTAGCAAGGTCAGTCAGTAAAGTTCTTATGACAGAGTTGGAGAACTGAGGTTTTGTTGCACAATCCCCCATAGCCTCCAAAAACAGTTAAGCTTTTTTTTTTTTTTTTTAAAAAAAAAAAAAGACCTTTCTGAGCATAACCTATTGGCATCTTGCTTAATAGGCACATCCCGTGGCTTGCTGGGCCAGCATAACTTAGTAGGAAAGGGAGCTGCTGCTGGGAAAATGTGCACAAGAGAGATGAGTTGTAAAAGTGTAATTGGCACACACACCCCGCAAAATACCCCAGAAGACTCAGAAGACTTCTCAGTCTTGAAAACATTTGCAACCAAGCACAGTGATTTATACCCTGATTCCAGTGGAATTACTCATGAGAGCAAGTAATATGCTCAGTAGTAATTAAAAAGCCGGAATTTTCTCTGTTATTTTCACTGACTCTCATGCCTCTTCACACTGTCAAAGAGGTATGCAAGAAGAAGGCCTGAGAACAGGGTCTTATTTCACATTTTTTCCTCAAAGACATTTTTGTACTATAAATCCAGCTTTGGAGAACAAATGTCACCAACCAAGCAGAAGGAACAAATGTGTAAACCCGTGTGTCCCCATCTCATTTATCTCATCATGTGTGCTCTGACAGTTCCCCCAAAAAGCATTCCTCTAAATAAGTTGTGGACTTCAAAGCCTTATCAGCAAAATTAAAATGCTAAAGTGGGCAATTTATTTGTCTATTTATTTCTTTCAGTTTTCTTTTGCTCTGTATTTTTCCTCCAAAACACATGCATACAAACTGAGAAACATGAGGCTATCCACCGTTTGCTGCATGAACTCAGGTATCCAGACGCTGTCAGCAAGCTGATATTCATAACTATTAAACACTGGTTCTAGCAAATGATAAATATCCCTCCTCTTCTAGGTTTTAAACCAACAATTTAAGGTTCCCTATTCAAAATAACACTCAAATTCATGTTGAGCTTTCAAGCTTCTGCTGAAATTCCAGTAGAGTCAATGGGACAAATGTGTGCTTAAGCAATGTCTTATTTGATTTCTCAAAACCCAGCTCTGTTTTAGCTACTTAAATATGGATTTAGGGCTAAAGCTTCCATATAAAACGCAATATAGTAAAATTACTTATCACCCTGTAATCCAAAGAAAGTGTGCATGACAGAACTCATTTAATATTGTACTGTACTTCCATTACTAGGCAAAATAACTGAGGGATCTTGGGCTGAATTCAGACAACATTTTATGTGCATTTGTATCAGCAGTTGCCAGGAAAGTTTTCATCTCTGTAGATAGAGTGACTTAAATTTGAGCTAGAACAATATCACTTGGAAAAAAGTGTTTTTCTACATACTTAGTTCCTTTTTTTGAAATTTTATTTTATTCCCAGTCTTTTCTCAGAACTTTAACCCAACTTTACAGCATAACTTTCTTTTTTTTTTTTTTTTATTTATTTTGGTGTGTGTTATAAAGCTTTTTGCTATGATCACATACACTGTCGTGTATGACAGATGACATGATTAATGCTCAGGTGTGCAGTATACATTCCAAGAAGAATCTATGCAGTATAGTTTCTGTCTTCAAGAGACTTTGGGATTTTCAAGATATTAATTAAGGTCAAGTAACCTTCTGTTCTTTCTAAGCTAAGTTAGTAATAGATTTTTCTTATATTTCGCAGAGAGGTTAAATATCAATAAACATCTTTCCTTCAAAATTTTTACCACTTAATTTTCCCTAATAGAAATAGTTTAATTAAATCTTAAATTTCATACATCACAATATTCAAAATCATTACTGTAGGTGGAGCAAATATAATTAAAGCTAAGTATTTTTCAGTAACCAGGGATAAAATCTTGATTATCATCCATCTGCATGGCACGAAGACCTCTGATTTCACTTCAGCCAGGATCCAAAACCATTTGTGGGATTTATACTATTCCATCCAGGATCTGATAACATTCTTTAATAAATAATGAATCCTGGATATTGTCATGAGAAGAAATCTGACACAGCAGGTTAGTTGGTTTTGGCTGAAACCGTCTTCATCCTATCAATGGATGACCCTGAAAAGACTGGCTGAAACAGAGGTCTCAATACACCACCTGGATATATCAGAACAGTTCTGAAGGAGGAGAAAATTCAGGACATTAGCTTCCAATAATTTGTGAAGTTATCTTTTTCCTCTTCTACCCCCTACTGTGACCCTCAATATTGCTTCCCAGCCACACTCTGCCTCCCAGACCCATCACAGCACTATTGAAACCCCGAGGCAGAAGGGGGTAGCTGGAGCACTCAGGCAGAGGTGCAAGGATGCAACGGGGCAAAGCAGAGCCTTGTGCAAGGCTACTGAGGGGAATCCCAAGCTCTCAGTTACTGCTGTCCTCTCCCCTCCTCATCTGCTGCAGTGAAGCCTTTGCCTGAGGAGACACACCCTTATGTGGGGACCATTGATCCAGAGAGTCAAGTGATAAATGTTCGGGTAGGACCTTTCACACCAAATAAACTCAGGGTGTATCAGGACAAGACTTCCAGCTGTGCTGTTAGATTGTTTTTGTTCATTTTCATGAAGACCCATATCATGAGAAAGATTTTAGAAAGTACCATTTAGGACAAACTGCATCAGGTTGCCAAACAGATCCTAGTGTAGATAACACGTGAGGGAGAAAGCCTGCAGGGAAATATGATTTGATGTTGTTTTCATTCTTAACGAAACCTCCTCCATAAAGGGATCCGAGATAACACATCATCTTTATTCTACCAAAAGGTTAGAAAGACTCTTCACCACTGCTGTAATTCACTCCTGAACATAGACACGTTGATTTCCCTTCCTGACTTATGGGGAAGTTTTGTTGCAGCACCACAGAACACCTTCTCCTGAATTCTGCCCTTATAAGCTGTGTAGGTACTTCTAAAGGCAGAATTTGCCAAAAGTGTTTTAATTTTCCCTTTTCAATGACCTAATATTATTTCACCTGAAATAATCTGAGTACACTTGGTAGCACTAGATTTTGATGAAAAATGCTGTTTGAAAAAAATACACTTTATGCCTAAGTCACACTGTCACTTTATATTAACTTTCTTATCCATTTCACCTTTATACTGTCCTCTGTATTCATTCATTTTTAACTAAGTTATCTTTTTTCAGTCCTGAAACAGATTTTAAAAAGACAGGAGTGCCCATCTCAGTCTGAAAGAAAACTATTGCCCTGACAATTAAAAGCAGCTTGAACTCTTAGTAAGCAGAGGAAAAAATTTTAGAACCATATTCATACTGTAAACTAACAAAGATAACGTATAACTCTTTCACATAGCTTTCTACCCTTGAATCTTTGAATGCTTTACAAAAAGTAAGTCACTTCAGTGCCACAATGTAACCTTGTTCAGTGATTAGGCACTCTGAGTGGTTTTCTAGTACCAGTAACTCCCCAGACAGAAATGCTACTTTATATCAAAATGTACATGATCAACCCAATACAGTTTAAATATCAAATTTTGTAAGATAAATTTTGTGAGTTACCTGCACTAGGTTTTGATTCTGAAGCCCTAAATGTGACATTTCTGTAAATAGACAAACTGCTTGTGCTCCACATTTCCACAGAGTCATACTCTTAGCTAAAAAGACCTCCAACCTAAAATTAGTTGTGACAATACTCAGCACCTCTAAATAACTGTTGTGGCTTTGCTTTTTTGAAATTGTTCCATTTTTCTCTGATATCAGATTATAGACAGATCAGTTAGTTAGGTGTAGTGCTGTATTATGCCATTTCTTTGGCCATAACAAGTCTGAAAGCATTTAACTAACATCCTTTCTATCTTCAGAATCAGTAGACCTCAGACCCTGCTGCTGTGTTTATGTGCACATGTAATTACAACACACTTCACGAAGGTTTCTAAATGCACTTCAGAACACAGAGTGTCCTTATAAGAGATGTTCTCCATCTGCATGTGCCTGTGTCAAGAATCTGAGCATACACAGGTATCAGTAACAGTGATACACTCAGCAACACAGGTACATCACAAATGTCTTTGGAAAATGATACTAATGATTCTGAGGCAGCATGTAAATATCCAGTATCTCAACAGCTCATGTTGCCATGAATTGTTTTTTTGTGGTATGCCAACAGTTCATGAGCAATCACACAAATCTTCCAGTTAAGGTAGACTGAAAGTCAGTTCATTATAAAGATTTTTGTAAAACTGTTCCCTGTGGTGATTCTGCCACTCTACTCTTCTCTGGTGAGACCTCACCTGGAGTACTGCGTCCAGCTCTGGAGCTCTCAGCACAAGAAGGACACGGAACTGTTGGAGTGAGTCCAAAGGAAGTTACAAAAATTATTCGAGGGCTGGAGCACCTCTCTTATGAGGACAGGCTAAGAGGGCTTGTTCAGCCTGGAGAAGAGAAGGCTGAGGGGAGACTTGTTGAGGCCTTTCAGGACTTAAAGGGAGCCTATAGGAAAGATGGGGACAATATTTTTAGCAGGTCTGGTTATGACAGGACAAGGGGTAATGGTTTAAACTAAACAGGGTAGATTTAGACTACATATAAGGAAGAGATTGGTTTCAGTAAGGGTGGTGAAACACTGGAATGGGTTGCCCAGAGAGGTAGTGGAGGCCCCATCCCTGGAAGCATTCAAGGCCAGGTTGGATGGGGGTCTGAGCAACCTGACTTAGTTGAAGGTGTCCCTACTTATTGCAGGGGGGTTGGACTAGATGACCTCTAGGGGTCCCTTCCAACCCAAAGCATTCCATGATTCTATGATTCTGTGTTCCTTGTTTTCCTGAGTGCCTGTGGTACACAAAAGGTAAATGGAATGTAGATAGCCAAAAAGTCTCTTCTGGCTAGTTCTACACTGGTCTCAGCCCGGGTTAGGGAGTTCCTTTGTATCCTTGCAGTAGCTCTACTCCCTAAGCCACCATATAAAACATTCAACAAGCCCCCGCCCCTGCTCACTCTCCCAAAATTTTCTACTGTGGGATTTTAAACAGCAACATAATAACCCTACCTGCAAGGATACTACATCCACTTTCATTAGCTTAGCTTTCAGTACGAAATTTAACTCTATAGAATGCACCAAAATCCCTGCTGTGAAACATGCCATCTTCTAAGTGCAGTCAAAAAAGCTCTGTAATAATACCTTTTTCCTTTTAAAATCAAAATTATTCAAGGCTCTGATTTTTCCTTCATTTTCTAGCTGTATTCTTGGTGACTTTATAAATTCTGAATAAAAATAGCGCATCATGCTTTGGACAGATGAATACAAATTTTCTCCATTATTCACCTTCCTTTGTAGTCTTCATTAGCATAGACTGAGCCACCAGCTTGCTACATAAACAGAACATACAGGTTAGACATATGTTTTTTCACCTCACTTATTTCATGATGAAGAAAGTAGTTAAGTTTTGTTTCAGCCCTTTCCTGTGTAAGAACAGAATGCTCCAATTAATAATGGCACTTACAGCCAGAAACCTGTGCCTGAATGAGGTTGTCAGGACAATGAGACTTTTCTGGTTATTATTTTGAGAAAATTCAAGTGAAAGAGAGAAGCTGTGAGCAGTTGTAAAATTCTCAGTCCTTTATCAGGGCTACACATACATATGTGTGTAAAACAGCTTGCAGGATTAGGGCTTTAAACTA